>NW_026047101.1:3434148-4034148 GCF_023864275.1 Schistocerca cancellata
GTCTATTGCTGCCTCGGGTACCTTATGGCAGTCCTGCTGTGACTCAAAGATTTTCGAATCGGACGAAAAACTGATAGTGAATTGCAACGTTCAGGGCCTCCTAATGACGATGGAACAATCAAATTGCGTCCCGATTCAATACATCGTCCTCCAGCAGACTTGTCTCAATGGGTCTATTGCTGCCTCGGGCACCTTATGGCCGTTCTGCTGTGAGTCAAAGATTTTCGAATCGGACGAAAAACTGATAGTGAATTGTAACATTCAGGGCCACCTAATGACGATGGACCACAGAAATTGCGTCCCGATTCAGTACATCGTCCTCCAGCCGACCTGACTCCATGGGTCTATTGTTGCCTCGGGCACCTTATGGCCGTTCTGCTGTGAGTCTAGATTATCGAATGGGACGAAAAACTGATAGTGAATTGTAACGTTCAGGGCCACCTAATGACGATGGATCACTCAAATTGCGTCCCGATTCAATACATCGTCCTCCAGCAGACTTGTCTCCATGCGTCTATTGCTGCCTCGTGCACCTTATGGCCGTTCTGCTGCGAGTCAAAGATTTTCGAATCGGACAAAAACTGATAGTGAATTGTAACGTTCAAGGCCTCCTAATGACGATGGAACACTCAAATTGCGTCCCGATTCAATACATCGTCCTCCAGCAGACTTGTCTCCATGCGTCTATTGCTGCCTCGGGCACCTTATGGCCGTTCTGCTGTGAGTCAAAGATTTTCGAATCGGACGAAAAACTGATAGTGAATTGTAACTTTCAGGGCCTCCTAATGACGATGGAACACTCAAATTGCGTCCCGATTCAATACATCGACCTCCAGCAGACCTGTCTCCATGGGTCTATTGCTGCCTCGGGCACCTTATGGCCGTTCTGCTGTGAGTCAAAGATTTTCGAATCGGACGAAAAACAGATAGTGAAGTGTAACGATCAGGGCCACCTAATGACGATGGACCACGCAAATTGCGTCCCAATTCAATACATCGTCCTCCAGCCGAGTTGACTCCATGGGTCTATTGCTGCCTCGGGCACCTTATGGCCGTTCTGCTGTGAATCTAGATTATCGAATGGGACGAAAAACTGGTAGTGAATTGTAACGTTCAGGGCCACCTAATGACGATGGATCACTCAAATTGCGTCCCGATTCAATACATCGTCATCCAGCCGACTTGTCTCCATGGGTCTATTGCTGCCTCGGGCACCTTATGGCCGTTCTGCTGTGAGTTAAAGATTTTCGAATCGGACGAAAAACCTGATAGTGATTTGTAACATACAGGGCCACCTAATGACGATGGACCACACAAATTGCGTCCCGATTCAGTATACGTCCACTAGCCGACTTGACTCCATGGGACTATTGCTGCCTCGGGCACCTTATGGCCGTTCTGCTGTGAGTCAAAGATTTTCGAATCGGACGAAAAACTGATAGTGAATTGTAACGTTCAGGGCCTCCTAATGACGATGGAACACTCAATTGCGTCCCGATTCAATACATCGTCCTCCAGCAGACTTGTCTCCATGCGTCTATTGCTGCCTCGGGCACCTTATGGCCGTTCTGCTGTGAGTCAAAGATTTTCGAATCGGACGAAAAACTGATAGTGAATTGTAACTTTCAGGGCCTCCTAATGACGATGGAACACTCAAATTGCGTCCCGATTCAATACATTGACCTCCAGCAGACTTGTCTCCATGGGTCTATTGCTGCCTCGGGCACCTTATGGCCGTTCTGCTGTGAGTCAAAGATTTTCGAATCGGACGAAAAACTGATAGTGAATTGTAACGTTAAGGGCCACCTAATGACGATGGATCACTCAAATTGCGTCCCGATTCAATACATCGTCCTCCAGCCGACATGTCTCCATGGGTCTATTGCTGCCTCGGGCACCTTATGGCCGTTCTGCTGTGAGTCAAAGATTTTCGAATCGGACGAAAAACTGATAGTGAATTGTAACGTTCAGGGCCACCTAATGACGATGGATCACTCAAATTGCGTCCCGATTCAATACATTGTCCTCCAGCAGACTGTCTCCATGGGTCTATTGCAGCCTCGGACACCTTATGGCCGTTCAGCTGTGACTCAAAGATTTTCGAATCGGACGAAAAACTGATAGTGAATTGTAACGTTCAGGGCCTCCTAATGACGATGGAACACTCAAATTGCGTCCCGATTCAATACATCGTCCTCCAGCCAACTTGTCTCCATGGGTCTATTGCTGCCTCGGGCACCTTATGGCCGTTCTGCTGTGAGTCAAAGATTTTCGAATCGGACGAAAAACTGATAGTGAATTGTAACATTCAGGGCCACCTAATGACGATGGATCACTCAAATTGCGTCCCGATTCAATACATCGTCCTCCAGCAGACATGTCTCCATGGGTCTATTGCTGCCTCGGGCACGTTATGGCCGTTCTGCTGTGAGTCTAGATTATCGAATGGGATGAAAAACTGATAGTGAATTGTAACGTTCAGGGCCACCTAATGACGATGGATCACTCAAATTGCGTCCCGATTCAATACATCGTCCTCCAGCAGACTTGTCTCCATGGGTCTATTGCTGCCTCGGGCACCTTATGGCAGTCCTGCTGTGACTCAAAGATTTTCGAATCGGACGAAAAACTGATAGTGAATTGCAACGTTCAGGGCCTCCTAATGACGATGGAACAATCAAATTGCGTCCCGATTCAATACATGTCCTCCAGCAGACTTGTCTCAATGGGTCTATTGCTGCCTCGGGCACCTTATGGCCGTTCTGCTGTGAGTCAAAGATTTTCGAATCGGACGAAAAACTGATAGTGAATTGTAACATTCAGGGCCACCTAATGACGATGGACCACAGAAATTGCGTCCCGATTCAGTACATCGTCTTCCAGCCGACCTGACTCCATGGATCTATTGCTGCCTCGGGCACCTTATGGCCGTTCTGCTGTGAGTCTAGATTATCGAATGGGACGAAAAACTGATAGTGAATTGTAACGTTCAGGGCCACCTAATGACGATGGATCACTCAAATTGCGTCCCGATTCAATACATCGTCCTCCAGCAGACTTGTCTCCATGCGTCTATTGCTGCCTCGGGCACCTTATGGCCGTTCTGCTGTGAGTCAAAGATTTTCGAATCGGACGAAAAACTGATAGTGAATTGTAACGTTCAGGGCCTCCTAATGACGATGGAACACTCAAATTGCGTCCCGATTCAATACATCGACCTCCAGCAGACTTGTCTCCATGGGTCTATTGCTGCCTCGGGCACCTTATGGCCGTTCTGCTGTGAGTCAAAGATTTTCGAATCGGACGAAAAACTGATAGTGAATTGTAACGTTCAGGGCCTCCTAATGACGATGGATCACTCAAATTGCGTCCCGATTCAATACATCGTCCTCCAGCAGACATGTCTCCATGGGTCTATTGCTGCCTCGGGCACCTTATGGCCGTTCAGCTGTGACTCAAAGATTTTCGAATCGGACGAAAAACTGATAGTGAATTGTAACGTTCAGGGCCACCTAATGACGATGGATCACTCAAATTGCGTCCCGATTCAATACATCGTCCTCCAGCAGACTTGTCTCCATGGGTCTATTGCTGCCTCGGGCACCTTATGGCCGTTCTGCTGTGAGTCAAAGATTTTCGAATCGGACGAAAAACTGATAGTGAATTGTAACATTCAGGGCCACCTAATGACGATGGATCACTCAAATTGCGTCCCGATTCAATACATCGTCCTCCAGCAGACATGTCTCCATGGGTCTATTGCTGCCTCGGGCACGTTATGGCCGTTCTGCTGTGAGTCTAGATTATCGAATGGGATGAAAAACTGATAGTGAATTGTAACGTTCAGGGCCACCTAATGACGATGGATCACTCAAATTACGTCCCGATTCAATACATCGTCCTCCAGCAGACTTGTCTCCATGGGTCTATTGCTGCCTCGGGCACCTTATGGCAGTCCTGCTCTGACTCAAAGATTTTCGAATCGGACGAAAAACTGATAGTGAATTGCAACGTTCATGGCCTCCTAATGACGATGGAACAATCAAATTGCGTCCCGATTCAATACATCGTCCTCCAGCAGACTTGTCTCAATGGGTCTATTGCTGCCTCAGGCACCTTATGGCCGTTCTGCTGTGAGTCAAAGATTTTCGAATCGGACGAAAAACTGATAGTGAATTGTAACATTCAGGGCCACCTAATGACGATGGACCACAGAAATTGCGTCCCGATTTAGTACATCGTCCTCCAGCCGACCTGACTCCATGGGTCTATTGCTGCCTCGGGCACCTTATGGCCGTTCTGCTGTGAGTCTAGATTATCGAATGGGACGAAAAACTGATAGTGAATTGTAACGTTCAGGGCCACCTAATGACGATGGATCACTCAAATTGCGTCCCGATTCAATGCATCGTCCTCCAGCAGACTTGCCTCCATGCGTCTATTGCTGCCTCGGGCACCTTATGGCCGTTCTGCTGTGAGTCAAAGATTTTCGAATCGGACAAAAACTGATAGTGAATTGTAACGTTCAGGGCCACCTAATGACGATGGAACACACAAATTGCGTCCCGATTCAATACATCGTCCTCCAGCAGACTTGACTCCATGCGTCTATTGCTGCCTCGGGCACCTTATGGCCGTTCTGCTGTGAGTCAAAGATTTTCGAATCGGACGAAAAACTGATAGTGAATTGTAACTTTCAGGGCCTCCTAATGACGATGGAACACTCAAATTGCGTCCCGATTCAATACATCGACCTCCAGCAGACTTGTCTCCATGGGTCTATTGCTGCCTCGGGCACCTTATGGCCGTTCTGCTGTGAGTCAAAGATTTTCGAATCGGACGAAAAACTGATAGTGAATTGTAACGTTCAGGGCCTCCTAATGACGATGGAACACTCAAATTGCGTCCCGATTCAATACATCGTCCTCCAGCCGACTTGTCTCCATGGGTCTATTGCTGCCTCGGGCACCGTTTTTGGCCGTTCTGCTGTGAGTCAAAGATTTTCGAATCGGACGAAGAACTGATAGTGAATTGTAACATTCAGGGCCACCTAATGACGATGGATCACTCAAATTGCGTCCCGATTCAATACATCGTCCTCCAGCAGACATGTCTCCATGGGTCTATTGCTGCCTCGGGCACCTTATGGCCGTTTAGCTGTGACTCAAAGATTTTCGAATCGGACGAAAAACTGATAGTGAATTGTAACGTTGAGGGCCTCCTAATGACGATGGAACACTCAAATTGCGTCCCGATTCAATACATCGTCCTCCAGCCGACTTGTCTCCATGGGTCTATTGCTGCCTCGGGCACCTTATGGCCGTTCTGCTGTGAGTCAAAGATTTTCGAATCGGACGAAAAACAAATAGAGAATTGTAACTTTCAGGACCACCTAATGACGATGGATCACTCAAATTGCGTCCCGATTAAATACATCGTCCTCCAGCCGACTTGTCTCCATGGGTCTATTGCTGCCTCGGGCACCTTATGGCCGTTCTGCTGTGAGTCAAAGGTTTTCGAATCGGACGAAAAACTGATAGTGAATTGTAACGTTCAGGGCCTCCTAATGACGATGGAACACTAAAATTGCGTCCCGATTCAATACATCGTCCTCCAGCAGACTTGGATTCATGGGTCTATTGCTGCCTCGGGCACCTTATGGCAGGCCTGCTGTGACTCAAAGATTTTCGAATCGGACGAAAAACTGATTGTGAATTGTAACGTTCAGGGCCTCCTAATGACGATGGAACACTCAAATTGCGTCCCGATTCAATACATCGTCCTCCAGCAGACTTGTCTCCATGGGTCTATTGCTGCCTCGAAAACCTTATGGCCGTTCTGCTGTGAGTCAAAGATTTTCGAATCGGACGAAAAACTGATAGTGAATTGTAACATTCAGGGCCACCTAATATCGATGGACCACACAAATTGCGTCCCGATTCAGTACGTCGTCCTCCAGCCGACCTGACTCCATGGGTCTGTTGCTGCCTCAGGCACCTTATGGCCGTTCTGCTGTGAGTCTAGATTATCGAATGGGACGAAAAACTGATAGTGAATTGTAACGTTCAGGGCCACCTAATGACGATGGATCACTCAAATTGCGTACCGATTCAATATATCGTCCTCCAGCCGACTTGTCTCCATGGGTCTATTGCTGCCTCGGGCACCTTATGGCCGTTCTGCTGTGAGTCAAAGATTTTCGAATCGGACGAAAAACTGATAGTGAATAGTAACATTCAGGGCCACCTAATGCCGATGGATCACTCAAATTGCGTCCCGATTCAATACATCGTCCTCCAGCAGACATGTCTCCATGGGTCTATTGCTGCCTCGGGCACCTTATGGCCGTTCAGCTGTGACTCAAAGATTTTCGAATCGGACGAAAAAATGATAGTGAATTGTAACGTTCAGGGCCTCCTAATGACGATGGAACACTCAAATTGCGTCCCGATTCAATACATCGTCCTCCAGCCGACTTGTCTCCATGGGTCTATTGCTGCCTCGGGCACGTTATGGCCGTTCTGCAGTGAGTCTAGATTATCGAATGGGATGAAAAACTGATAGTGAATTGTAACGTTCAGGGCCACCTAATGACGATGGATCACTCAAATTGCGTCCCGATTCAATACATCGTCCTCCAGCAGACTTGTCTCCATGGGTCTATTGCTGCCTCGGGCACCTTATGGCAGTCCTGCTGTGACTCAAAGATTTTCGAATCGGACGAAAAACTGATAGTGAATTGCAACGTTCAGGGCCTCCTAATGACGATGGAACAATCAAATTGCGTCCCGATTCAATACATCGTCCTCCAGCAGACTTGTCTCAATGGGTCTATTGCTGCCTCGGGCACCTTATGGCCGTTCTGCTGTGAGTCAAAGATTTTCGAATCGGACGAAAAACTGATAGTGAATTGTAACATTCAGGGCCACCTAATGACTATGGACCACAGAAATTGCGTCCCGATTAAGTACATCGTCCTCCAGCCGACCTGACTCCATGGGTCTATTGCTGCCTCGGGCACCTTATGGCCGTTCTGCTGTGAGTCTAGATTATCGAATGGGACGAAAAACTGATAGTGAATTGTAACGTTCAGGGCCACCTAATGACGATGGATCACTCAAATTGCGTCCCGATTCAATACATCGTCCTCCAGCAGACTTGTCTCCATGCGTCTATTGCTGCCTCGGGCACCTTATGGCCGTTCTGCTGTGAGTCAAAGATTTTCGAATCGGACAAAAACTGATAGTGAATTGTAACGTTCAGGGCCTCCTAATGACGATGGAACACTCAAATTGCGTCCCGATTCAATACATCGTCCTCCAGCAGACTTGTCTCCATGCGTCTATTGCTGCCTCGGGCACCTTATGGCCGTTCTGCTGTGAGTCAAAGATTTTCGAATCGGACGAAAAACTGATAGTGAATTGTAACTTTCAGGGCCTCCTAATGACGATGGAACACTCAAATTGCGTCCCGATTCAATACATCGACCTCCAGCAGACTTGTCTCCATGGGTCTATTGCTGCCTCGGGCACCTTATGGCCGTTCTGCTGTGAGTCAAAGATTTTCGAATCGGACGAAAAACTGATAGTGAATTGTAACGTTCAGGGCCTCCTAATGACGACGGAACACTCAAATTGCGTCCCGATTCAATACATCGTCCTCCAGCCGACTTGTCTCCATGGGTCTATTGCTGCCTCGGGCACCTTATGGCCGTTCTGCTGTGAGTCAAAGATTTTCGAATCGGACGAAAAACTGATAGTGAATTGTAACATTCAGGGCCACCTAATGACGATGGATCACTCAAATTGCGTCCCGATTCAATACATCGTCCTCCAGCAGACATGTCTCCATGGGTCTATTGCTGCCTCGGGCACCTTATGGCCGTTCAGCTGTGACTCAAAGATTTTCGAATCGGACGAAAAACTGATAGTGAATTGTAACGTTCAGGGCCTCCTAATGACGATGGAACACTCAAATTGCGTCCCGATTCAATACATCGTCCTCCAGCCGACTTGTCTCCATGGGTCTATTGCTGCCTCGGGCACCTTATGGCCGTTCTGCTGTGAGTCAAAGATTTTCGAATCGGACGAAAAACAAATAGAGAATTGTAACTTTCAGGACCACCTAATGACGATGGATCACTCAAATTGCGTCCCGATTAAATACATCGTCCTCCAGCCGACTTGTCTCCATGGGTCTATTGCTGCCTCGGGCACCTTATGGCCGTTCTGCTGTGAGTCAAAGGTTTTCGAATCGGACGAAAAACTGATAGTGAATTGTAACGTTCAGGGCCTCCTAATGACGATTTAACACTAAAATTGCGTCCCGATTCAACACATCGTCCTCCAGCAGACTTGACTTCATGGGTCTATTGCTGCCTCGGGCACCTTATGGCAGGCCTGCTGTGACTCAAAGATTTTCGAATCGGACGAAAAACTGATTGTGAATTGTAACGTTCAGGGCCTCCTAATGACGATGGAACACTCAAATTGCGTCCCGATTCAATACATCGTCCTCCAGCAGACTTGTCTCCATGGGTCTATTGATGCCTCGAAAACCTTATGGCCGTTCTGCTGTGAGTCAAAGATTTTCGAATCGGACGAAAAAGTGATAGTGAATTGTAGCATTCAGGGCCACCTAAAATCGATTGACCACACGAATTGCGTCCGGATTCAGTACATCGTCCTCCAGCCGACCTGACTCCATGGGTCTGTTGCTGCCTCAGGCACCTTATGGCCGTTCTGCTGTGAGTCTAGATTATCGAATGGGACGAAAAACTGATAGTGAATTGTAACGTTCAGGGCCACCTAATGACGATGGATCACTCAAATTGCGTACCGATTCAATATATCGTCCTCCAGCAGACTTGTTTCCATGGGTCTATTGTTGCCTCGGGCACCTTATGGCCGTTCTGCTGTGAGTCAAAGATTTTCGAATCGGACGAAAAACTGATAGTGAATTGTAACTTTCAGGGCAACCTAATGACGATGGATCACTCAAATTGCGTCCCGATTCAATACATCGTCCTCCAGCCGACTTGTCTCCATGGGTCTATTGCTGCCTCGGGCACCTTATGGCCGTTCTGCTGTGAGTCAAAGATTTTCGAATCGGACGAAAAACTGATAGTAAATTGGAACGTTCAGGGCCTCCTAATGACGATGGAGCACTCAAATTGCCTCCCGATTCAATACATCGTCCTCCAGCGGACTCGTCTCCATTGGACTATTGCTGCCTCGGGCACCTAATGGCCGTTCTACTGTGAGTCAAAGACTTTCGAATCGGACGAAAAACTGATAGTGAATTGTAACGTTCAGGGCCACCTAATGACGATGGACCACGCAAATTGCGTCCCAATTCAATACATCGTCCTCCAGCCGAGTTGACTCCATGGGTCTATTGCTGCCTCGGGCACCTTATGGCCGTTCTGCTGTGAATCTAGATTATCGAATTGGACGAAAAACTGGTAGTGAATTGTAACGTTCAGGGCCACCTAATGACGATGGATCACTCAAATTGCGTCCCGATTCAATACATCGTCATCCAGCCGACTTGTCTCCATGGGTCTATTGCTGCCTCGGGCACCTTATGGCCGTTCTGCTGTGAGTTAAAGATTTTCGAATCGGACGAAAAACCTGATAGTGATTTGTAACATACAGGGCCACCTAATGACGATGGACCACACAAATTGCGTCCCGATTCAGTACATCGTCCACTAGCCGACTTGACTCCATGGGACTATTGCTGCCTCGGGCACCTTATGGCCGTTCTGCTGTGAGTCTAGATTATCGAATGGGATGAAAAACTGATAGTGAATTGTAACGTTCAGGGCCACCTAATGACGATGGATCACTGAAATTGCGTCCCGATTCAATACATCGTCCTCCAGCAGACTTGTCTCCATGGGTCTATTGCTGCCTCGGGCACCTTATGGCCGTTCTGCTGTGAGTCTAGATTATCGAACGGGACGAAAAACTGATAGTGAATTGTAACGTTCAGGGCCACCTAATGACGATGGATCACTCAAATTGCGTCCCGATTCAATACATCGTCCTCCAGCAGACTTGTCTCCATGGGTCTATTGCTGCCTCGGGCACCTTATGGCCGTTCTGCTGTGAGTCAAAGATTTTCGAATCGGACGAAAAACTGATAGTGAATTGTAACGTTCAGGGCCTCCTAATGACGATGGAACACTCAAATTGTGTCCCGATTCAATACATCGTCCTCCAGCAGACTTGTCTCCATGCGTCTATTGCTGCCTCGGGCACCTTATGGCCGTTCTGCTGTGATTCAAAGATTTTCGAATCGGACGAAAAACTGATAGTGAATTGTAACATTCAGGGCCACCTAATAACGATGGACCACGCAAATTGCGTCCCGATTCAATACATCGTCCTCCAGCCGAGTTGACTCCATGGGTCTATTGCTGCCTCGGGCACCTTATGGCCGTTCTGCTGTGAATCTAGATTATCGAATGGGACGAAAAACTGGTAGTGAATTGTAACGTTCAGGGCCACCTAATGACGACGGATCACTCAAATTGCGTCCCGATTCAATACATCGTCCTCCAGCCAACTTGTCTCCATGGGTCTATTGCTGCCTCGGGCACCTTATGGCCGTTCTGCTGTGAGTCTAGATTATTGAATGGGACGAAAAACTGATAGTGAATTGTAACTTTCAGAGCCACCTAATGACGATGGATCACTTAAATTGCGTCCCGATTCAATACATCGTCCCCAGCCGACTTGTCTCCATGGGTCTATTGCTGCCTCGGGCACCTTACGGCCGTTCTGCTGTGAGTCAAAGATTTTCGAATCGGACGAAAAACCTGATAGTGATTTGTAACATTCAGGGCCACCTAATGACGATGGACCACAAAAATTGCGTCCCGATTCAGTACATCGTCCACTAGCCGACTTGACTCCATGGGACTATTGCTGCCTCGGGCACCTTATGGCCGTTCTGCTGTGAGTCTAGATTATCGAATGGGATGAAAAACTGATAGTGAATTGTAACGTTCAGGGCCACGTAATGACGATGGAACACTCAAATTGCGTCCCGATTCAATACATCGTCCTCCAGCAGACTTGTCTCCATGGGTCTATTGCTGCCTCGGGCACCTTATGGCAGTCCTGCTGTGACTCAAAGATTTTCGAATCGGACGAAAAACTGATAGTGAATTGTAACATTCAGGGCCACCTAATGACGATGGACCACACAAATTGCGTCCCGATTCAGTACATCGTCCTCCAGCCGACCTGACTCCATGGGTCTATTGCTGCCTCGGGCACCTTATGGCCGTTCTGCTGTGAGTCTAGATTATCGAATGGGACGAAAAACTGATAGTGAATTGTAACGTTCAGAGCCACCTAATGACGATGGATAACTCAAATTGCGTCCCGATTCAATACATCGTCCTCCAGCAGACTTGTCTCCATGGGTCTATTGCTGCCTCGGGCACCTTATGGCCGTTCTGCTGTGAGTCAAAGATTTTCGAATCGGACGAAAAACTGATAGTGAATTGTAACTTTCAGGGCCACCTAATGACGATGGATCACTCAAATTGCATCCCGATTCAATACATCGTCCACCAGCCGACTTGTCTCCATGGGTCTATTGCTGCCTCGGGCACCTTATGGCCGTTCTGCTGTGAGTCAAAGATTTTCGAATCGGACGAAAAACTGATAGTGAATTGTAACGTTCAGGGCCTCCTAATGACGATGGAACACTCAAATTGCGTCCCGATTCAATACATCGTCCTCCAGCAGACTTGTCTCCATGCGTCTATTTCTGCCTCGGGCACCTTATGGCCGTTCTGCTGTGAGTCAAAGATTTTCGAATCGGACGAAAAACTGATGGTGAATTGTAACTTTCAGGGCCTCCTAATGACGATGGAACACTCAAATTGCGTCCCGATTCAATACATCGACCTCCAGCAGACTTGTCTCCATGGGTCTATTGCTGCCTCGGGCACCTTATGGCCGTTCAGCTGTGAGTCAAAGATTTTCGAATCGGACGAAAAACTGATAGTGAATTGTAACGTTCAGGGCCACCTAATGACGATGGATCACTCAAATTGCGTCCCGATTCAATACATTGTCCTCCAGCAGACTGTCTCCATGGGTCTATTGCAGCCTCGGGCACCTTATGGCCGTTCAGCTGTGACTCAAAGATTTTCGAATCGGACGAAAAACTGATAGTGAATTGTAACGTTCAGGGCCTCCTAATGACGATGGAACACTCAAATTGCGTCCCGATTCAATACATCGTCCTCCAGCCGACTTGTCTCCATGGGTCTATTGCTGCCTCGGGCACCTTATGGCCGTTCTGCTATGAGTCAAAGATTTTCGAATCGGACGAAAAACTGATAGTGAATTGTAACATTCAGGGCCACCTAATGACGATGGATCACTCAAATTGCGTCCCGATTCAATACATCGTCCTCCAGCAGACATGTCTCCATGGGTCTATTGCTGCCTCGGGCACCTTATGGCCGTTCAGCTGTGACTCAAAGATTTTCGAATCGGACTAAAAACTGATAGTGAATTGTAACGTTCAGGGCCTCCTAATGACGATGGAACACTAAAATTGCGTCCCGATTCAATACATCGTCCTCCAGCAGACTTGACTTCATGGGTCTATTGCTGCCACGGGCACCTTATGGCAGGCCTGCAGTGACTCAAAGATTTTCGAATCGGACGAAAAACTGATTGTGAATTGTAACGTTCAGGGCCTCCTAATGACGATGGAACACTCAAATTGCGTCCCGATTCAATACATCGTCCTCCAGCAGACTTGTCTCCATGGGTCTATTGCGCCTCGAAAGCCTTATGGCCGTTCTGCTGTGAGTCAAAGATTTTCGAATCGGACGAAAAACTGATAGTGAATTGTAACATTCAGGGCCACCTAATATCGATGGACCACACAAATTGCGTCCCGATTCAGTACATCGTCCTCCAGCCGACCTGACTCCATGGGTCTATTGCTGCCTCAGGCACCTTACGGCCGTTCTGCTGTGAGTCTAGATTATCGAATGGGACGAAAAACTGATAGTGAATTGTAACGTTCAGGGCCACCTAATGACGATGGATCACTCAAATTGCGTCCCGATTCAGTACATCGTCCACTAGCCAACTTGACTCCATGGGACTATTGCTGCCTCGGGCACCTTATGGCCGTTCTGCTGTGAGTCTAGATTATCGAATGGGATGAAAAACTGATAGTGAATTGTAACGTTCAGGGCCACCTAATGACGATGGATCACTCAAATTGCGTCCCGATTAAATACATCGTCCTCCAGCCGACTTGTCTCCATGGGTCTATTGCTGCCTCGGGCACCTTATGGCCGTTCTGCTGTGAGTCAAAGATTTTCGAATCGGACGAAAAACTGATAGTGAATTGTAACATTCAGGGCCACCTAATGACGATGGACCACACAAATTGCGTCCCGATTCAGTACATCGTCCTCCAGCCGACCTGACTCCATGGGTCCATTGCTGCCTCGGGCACCTTATGGCCGTTCTGCTGTGAGTCTAGATTATCGAACGGGACGAAAAACTGATAGTGAATTGTAACGTTCAAGGCCACCTAATGACGATGGATCACTCAAATTGCGTCCCGATTCAATACATCGTCCTCCAGCAGACTTGTCTCCATGGGTCTATTGCTGCCTCGGGCACCTTATGGCCGTTCTGCTGTGAGTCAAAGATTTTCGAATCGGACGAAAAACTGATAGTGAATTGTAACGTTCAGGGCCACCTAATGACGATGGATCACTCAAATTGCGTCCCGATTCAATACATTGTCCTCCAGCAGACTGTCTCCATGGGTCTATTGCAGCCTCGGGCACCTTATGGCCGTTCAGCTGTGACTCAAAGATTTTCGAATCGGACGAAAAACTGATAGTGAATTGTAACATTCAGGGCCACCTAATGACGATGGATCACTCAAATTGCGTCCCGATTCAATACATCGTCCTCCAGCAGACATGTCTCCATGGGTCTATTGCTGCCTCGGGCACCTTATGGCCGTTCAGCTGTGACTCAAAGATTTTCGAATCGGACGAAAAACTGATAGTGAATTGTAACGTTCAGGGCCTCCTAATGACGATGGAACACTCAAATTGCGTCCCGATTCAATACATCGTCCTCCAGCCGACTTGTCTCCATGGGTCTATTGCTGCCTCGGGCACCTTATGGCCGTTCTGCTGTGAGTCAAAGATTTTCGAATCGGACGAAAAACAAATAGAGAATTGTAACTTTCAGGACCACCTAATGACGATGGATCACTCAAATTGCGTCCCGATTAAATACATCGTCCTCCAGCCGACTTGTCTCCATGGGTCTATTGCTGCCTCGGGCACCTTATGGCCGTTCTGCTGTGAGTCTAGATTATCGAATGGGACGAAAAACTGATAGTGAATTGTAACGTTCAGGGCCACCTAATGACGATGGATCACTCAAATTGCGTACCGATTCAATATATCGTCCTCCAGCAGACTTGTTTCCATGGGTCTATTGTTGCCTCGGGCACCTTATGGCCGTTCTGCTGTGAGTCAAAGATTTTCGAATCGGACGAAAAACTGATAGTGAATTGTAACTTTCAGGGCAACCTAATGACGATGGATCACTCAAATTGCGTCCCGATTCAATACATCGTCCTCCAGCCGACTTGTCTCCATGGGTCTATTGCTGCCTCGGGCACCTTATGGCCGTTCTGCTGTGAGTCAAAGATTTTCGAATCGGACGAAAAACTGATAGTAAATTGGAACGTTCAGGGCCTCCTAATGACGATGGAGCACTCAAATTGCGTCCCGATTCAATACATCGTCCTCCAGCGGACTTGTCTCCATTGGACTATTGCTGCCTCGGGCACCTAATGGCCGTTCTGCTGTGAGTCAAAGACTTTCGAATCGGACGAAAAACTGATAGTGAATTGTAACATTCAGGGCCACCTAATGACGATGGACCACGCAAATTGCGTCCCGATTCAATACATCGTCCTCCAGCCGAGTTGACTCCATGGGTCTATTGCTGCCTCGGGCACCTTATGGCCGTTCTGCTGTGAATCTAGATTATCGAATGGGACGAAAAACTGGTAGTGAATTGTAACGTTCAGGGCCACCTAATGACGATGGATCACTCAAATTGCGTCCCGATTCAATACATCGTCCTCCAGCCGACTTGTCTCCATGGGTCTATTGCTGCCTTGGGCACCTTATGGCCGTTCTGCTGTGAGTCTAGATTATCGAATGGGACGAAAAACCTGATAGTGAATTGTAACTTTCAGGGCCACCTAATGACGATGGATCACTTAAATTGCGTCCCGATTCAATACATCGTCCCCAGCCGACTTGTCTCCATGGGTCTATTGCTGCCTCGGGCACCTTATGGCCGTTCTGCTGTGAGTTAAAGATTTTCGAATCGGACGAAAAACCTGATTGTGATTTGTAACATTCAGGGCCACCTAATGACGATGGACCACACAAATTGCGTCCCGATTCAGTACATCGTCCACTAGCCGACTTGACTCCATGGGACTATTGCTGCCTCGGGCACCTTATGGCCGTTCTGCTGTGAGTCTAGATTATCGAATGGGATGAAAAACTGATAGTGAATTGTAACGTTCAGGGCCACCTAATGACGATGGATCACTCAAATTGCGTCCCGATTCAATACATCGTCCTCCAGCAGACTTGTCTCCATGGGTCTATTGCTGCCTCGGGCACCTTATGGCAGTCCTGCTGTGACTCAAAGATTTTCGAATCGGACGAAAAACTGATAGTGAATTGTAACGTTCAGGGCCTCCTAATGACGATGGAACACTCAAATTGCGTCCCGAATCAATACATCGTCCTCCAGCAGACTTGTCTCCATGGGTCTATTGCTGCCTCGGGCACCTTATGGCCGTTCTGCTGTGAGTCAAAGATTTTCGAATCGGACGAAAAACTGATAGTGAATTGTAACATTCAGGGCCACCTAATGACGATGGACCACACACATTGCGTCCCGATTCAGTACATCGTCCTCCAGCCGACCTGACTCCATGGGTCTATTGCTGCCTCGGGCACCTTATGGCCGTTCTGCTGTGAGTCTAGATTATCGAACGGGACGAAAAACTGATAGTGAATAGTAACGTTCAGGGCCACCTAATGACGATGGATCACTCAAATTGCGTCCCGATTCAATACATCGTCCTACAGCAGACTTGTCTCCATGGGTCTATTGCTGCCTCGGGCACCTAATGGCCGTTCTGCTGTGAGTCAAAGACTTTCGAATCGGACGAAAAACTGATAGTGAATTGTAACATTCAGGGCCACCTAATGACGATGGATCACTCAAATTGCGTCCCGATTCAATACATCGTCCTCCAGCGGACTTGTCTCCATTGGACTAATGCTGCCTCGGGCACCTAATGGCCGTTCTGCTGTGAGTCAAAGACTTTGGAATCGGACGAAAAACTGATAGTGAATTGTAACATTCAGGGCCACCTAATGACGATGGACCACGCAAATTGCGTCCCGATTCAATACATCGTCCTCCAGCCGAGTTGACTCCATGGGTCTATTGCTGCCTCGGGCACCTTATGGCCGTTCTGCTGTGAATCTAGATTATCGAATGGGACGAAAAACTGGTAGTGAATTGTAACGTTCAGGGCCACCTAATGACGATGGATCACTCAAATTGCGTCCCGATTCAATACATCGTCCTCCAGCCGTCTTGTCTCCATGGGTCTATTGCTGCCTCGGGCACCTTATGGCCGTTCTGCTGTGAGTCTAGATTATCGAATGGGACGAAAAACTGATAGTGAATTGCAACTTTCAGGGCCACCTAATGACGATGGATCACTTAAATTGCGTCCTGATTCAATACATCGTCCCCAGGCGACTTGTCTCCATGGGTCTATTGCTGCCTCGGGCACCTCATGGCCGTTCTGCTGTGAGTCAAAGATTTTCGAATCGGACGAAAAACCTGATAGTGATTTGTAACATTCAGGGCCACCTAATGACGATGGACCACACAAATTGCGTCCCGATTCAGTACATCGTCCACTAGCCGACTTGACTCCATGGGACTATTGCTGCCTCGGGCACCTTATGGCCGTTCTGCTGTGAATCAAAGATTTTCGAATCGGACGAAAAACTGATAGTGAATTGTAACATTCAGGGCCACCTAATGACGATGGACCACACAAAATGCGTCCCGATTCAGTACATCGTCCTCCAGCCGACCTGACTCCATGGGTCTATTGCTGCCTCGGGCACCTTATGGCCGTTCTGCTGTGAGTCTAGATTATCGAATGGGACGAAAAACTGATAGTGAATTGTAACGTTCAGGGCCACCTAATGACGATGGATCACTCAAATTGCGTCCCGATTCAATACATCGTCTTCCAGCAGACTTGTCTCCATGCGTCTATTGCTGCCTCGGGCACCTTATGGCCGTTCTGCTGTGAGTCTAGATTATCGAATGGGACGAAAAACTGATAGTGAATTGTAACGTTCAGGGCCTCCTAATGACGATGGATCACTCAAATTGCGTCCCGATTAAATACATCGTCCTCCAGCCGACTTGACTCCATGGGTCTATTGCTGCCTCGGGCACCTTATGGCCGTTCTGCTGTGAGTCTAGATTATCGAATGGGACGAAAAACTGATAGTGAATTGTAACGTTCAGGGCCTCCTAATGACGATGGATCACTCAAATTGCGTCCCGATTCAATACATCGTCCTCCAGCAGACTTTTCTCCATGGGTCGATTGCTGCCTCGGGCACCTAATGGCCGTTCTGCTGTGAGTCAAAGATTTTCCAATCGGACGAAAAACTGATAGTGAATTGTAACATTCAGGGCCACCTAATGACGATGGACCACGCAAATTGCGTCCCGATTCAATACATCGTCCTCCAGCCGATTTGACTCCATGGGTCTATTGCTGCCTCGGGCACCTTATGGCCGTTCTGCTATGAATCTAGATTATCGAATGGGACGAAAAACTGATAGTGAATTGTAACGTTCAGGGCCACCTAATGACGATGGATCACTCAAATTGCGTCCCGATTCAATACATCGTCCTCCAGCAGACTTGTCTCCATGGGTCTATTGCTGCCTCGGGCACCTTATGGCAGGCCTGCTGTGACTCAAAGAATTTCGAATCGGACGATAAACTGATAGTGAATTGTAACGTTCAGGGCCTCCTAATGACGATGGAACACTCAAATTGCGTCCCGATTCAATACATCGTCCTCCAGCAGACATGTCTCCATGCGTCTATTGCTGCCTCGGGCACCTTATGGCCGTTCTGCTGTGAGTCAAAGATTTTCGAATCGGACGAAAAACTGATAGTGAATTGTAACGTTCAGGGCCACGTAATGACGATGGATCACTCAAATTGCGTCCCGATTCAATACATCGTCCTCCAGCCGACTTGACTCCATGGGTCTATTGCTCCCTCGGGCACCTTATGGCCGTTCCGCTGTGAGTCTAGATTATCGAATGGGACGAAAAACTGATAGTGAATTGTAACGTTCAGGGCCTCTTAATGACGATGGATCACTCAAATTGCGTCCCGATTCAATACATCGTCCTCCAGCCGACTTGACTCCAAGGGTCTATTGCTGCCTCGGGCACCTTATGGCCGTTCTGCTGTGAATCTAGATTATCGAATGGGACGAAATACTGATAGTGAATTGTAACGTTCAGGGCTTCCTAATGACGATGGATCACTCAAATTGCGTCCCGAATCAATACATCGTCCTCCAGCAGACTTGTCTCCATGGGTCGATTGCTGCCTCGGGTACCTAATGGCCGTTCTGCTGTGAGTCAAAGATTTTCGAATCGGACGAAAAACTGATAGTGATTTGTAACATTCAGGGCCACCTAATGACGATGGACCACACAAATTGCGTCCCGATTCAGTATATCGTCTACTAGCCGACTTGACTCCATGGGACTATTGCTGCCTCGGGCACCTTATGGCCGTTCTGCTGTGAGTTTATATTATAGAATGGGATGAAAAACTGATAGTGAATTGTAACGTTCAGGGCCACCTAATGACGATGGATCACTCAAATTGCGTCCCGATTCAATACATCGTCCTCCAGCAGACTTGTCTCCATGGGTCTATTGCTGCCTCGGGCACCTTATGGCAGGCATGCTGTGACCCAAAGATTTTCGAATCGGACGAAAAACTGATAGTGAATTGTAACGTTCAGGGCCTCCTAATGACGATGGAACACTCAAATTGCGTCCCGATTCAATACATAGTCCTCCTGCAGACTTGTCTCCATGGGTCTATTGCTGCCTCGGGCACCTTATGGCCGTTCTGCTGTGAGTCAAAGATTTTCGAATCGGACGAAAAACTGATAGTGAATTGTAACATTCAGGGCCACCTAATGACGATGGACCACACAAATTGCGTCCCGATTCAGTACATCGTCCTCCAGCCGACCTGACTCCATGGGTCTATTGCTGCCTCGGGCACCTTATGGCCGTTCTGCTGTGAGTCTAGATTATCGAATGGGACGAAAAACTGATAGTGAATTGTAACGTTCAGGGCCACTAAATGACGTTGGATCACTCAAATTGCGTCCCGATTCAATATATCGTCCTCCAGCAGACTTGTTTCCATGGGTCTATTGCTGCCTCGGGCACCTTATGGCCGTTCTGCTGTGAGTCAAAGATTTTCGAATCGGACGAAAAACTGATAGGGAATTGTAACTTTCAGGGCAACCTAATGACGATGGATCACTCAAATTGCGTCCCGATTCAATACATCGTCCTCCAGCCGATTTGTCTCCATGGGTCTATTGCTTGCCTCGGGCACCTTATGGCCGTTCTGCTGTGAGTCAAAGATTTTCGAATCGGACGAAAAACTGATAGTGAATTGTAACGTTCAGGGCCTCCTAATGACGATGGAACACTAAAATTGCGTCCCGATTCAATACATCGTCCTCCAGCAGACTTGACTTCATGGGTCTATTGCTGCCTCGGGCACCTTATGGCCGTTCCGCTGTGAGTCAAAGATTTTCGAATCGGACGAAAAACTGATAGTGAATTGTAACATTCAGGGCCACCTAATGACGATGGACCACGCAAATTGCGTCCCGATTCAATACATCGTCCTCCAGCCGAGTTGACTCCATGGGTCTATTGCTGCCTCGGGCAACTTACGGCCGTTCTGCTGTGAATCTAGATTATCGAATGGGACGAAAAACTGGTAGTGAATTGTAACGTTAAGGGCCACCTAATGACGATGGATCACTCAAATTGCGTCCCGATTCAATACATCGTCCTCCAGCCGACTTGTCTCCACGGGTCTATTGCTGCCTCGGGCACCTTATGGCCGTTCTGCTGTGAGTCTAGATTATCGAATGGGACGAAAAACTGATAGTGAATTGTAACTTTCAGGGCCACCTAATGACGATGGATCACTTAAATTGCGTCCCGATTCAATACATCGTCCCCAGCCGACTTGTCTCCATGGGTCTATTGCTGCCTCGGGCACCTTATGGCCGTTCTGCTGTGAGTCAAAGATTTTCGAATCGGACGAAAAACCTGATAGTGATTTGTAACATTCAGGGCCACCTAATGACGATGGACCACAAAAATTGCGTCCCGATTCAGTACATCGACCACTAGCCGACTTGACTCCATGGGACTATTGCTGCCTCGGGCACCTTATGGCCGTTCTGCTGTGAGTCTAGATTTTCGAATCGGACGAAAAACTGATAGTGAATTGTAACGTTCAGGGCCTCCTAATGACGATGGAACACTCAAATTGCGTCCCGATTCAATACATCGTCCTCCAGCAGACATGTCTCCATGCGTCTATTGCTGCCTCGGGCACCTTATGGCCGTTCTGCTGTGAGTCAAAGATTTTCGAATCGGACGAAAAACTGATAGTGAATTGTAACGTTCAGGACCACCTAATGACGATGGATCACTCAAATTGCGTCCCGATTCAATACATCGTCCTCCAGCCGACTTGACTCCATGGGTCTATTGCTGCCTCGGGCACCTTATGGCCGTTCTGCTGTGAGTCTAGATTATCGAATGGGACGAAAAACTGATAGTGAATTGTAACGTTCAGGGCCTCCTAATGACGATGGATCACTCAAATTGCGTCCCGATTCAATACATCGTCCTCCAGCCGACCTGACTCCATGGGTCTATTGATGCCTCAGGCACCTTATGGCCGTTCTGCTGTGAGTCTAGATTATCGAATGGGACGAAAAACTGATAGTGAATTGTAACGTTCAGAGCCACCTAATGACGATGGATCACTCAAATTGCGTCCCGATTCAATATATCGTCCTCCAGCAGACTTGTTTCCATGGGTCTATTGTTGCCTCTGGCACCTTATGGCCGTTCTGCTGTGAGTCAAAGATTTTCGAATCGGACGAAAAACTGATAGTGAATTGTAACTTTCAGGGCAACCTAATGACGATGGATCACTCAAATTGCGTCCCGATTCAATACATCGTCCTCCAGCCGATTTGTCTCCATGGGTCTATTGCTGCCTCGGGCACCTTATGGCCGTTCTGCTGTGAGTCAAAGATTTTCGAATCGGACGAAAAACTGATAGTGAATTGTAACATTCAGGGCCACCTAATGACGATGGACAACACAAATTGCGTCCCGATTCAGTACATCGTCCACTAGCCGACTTGACTCCATGGGACTATTGCTGCCTCGGGCACCTTATGGTCGTTCTGCTGTGAGTCTAGATTATAGAATGGGATGAAAAACTGATAGTGAATTGTAACGTTCAGGGCCACCTAATGACGATGGATCACTCAAATTGCGTCCCGATTCAATACATCGTCCTCCAGCAGACTTGTCTCCATGGGTCTATTGCTGTCTCGGGCACCTTATGGCAGGCATGCTGTGACTCAAAGATTTTCGAATCGGACGAAAAACTGATAGTGAATTGTAACGTTCAGGGCCTCCTAATGACGATGGAACACTCAAATTGCGTCCCGATTCAATACATCGTCTTCCAGCAGACTTGTCTCCATGGGTGTATTGCTGCCTCGGGCACCTTATGGCCGTTCTGCTGTGAGTCAAAGATTATCGAATCGGACGAAAAACTGATAGTGAATTGTAACATTCAGGGCCACCTAATGACGATGGACCACACAAATTGCGTCCCGATTCAGTACATCGTCCTCCAGCCGACCTGACTCCATGGGTCTATTGCTGCCTCAGGCACCTTATGGCCGTTCTGCTGTGAGTCTAGATTATCGAATGGGACGAAAAACTGATAGTGAATTGTAACGTTCAGGGCCACCTAATGACGATGGATCACTCAAATTGCGTCCCGATTCAATATATCGTCCTCCAGCAGACTTGTTTCCATGGGTCTATTGTTGCCTCGGGCACCTTATGGCCGTTCTGCTGTGAGTCAAAGATTTTCGAATCGGACGAAAAACTGATAGTGAATTGTAACTTTCAGGGCAACCTAATGACGCTGGATCACTCAAATTGCGTCCCGATTCAATACATCGTCCTCCAGCCGATTTGTCTCCATGGGTCTATTGCTGCCTCGGGCACCTTATGGCCGTTCTGCTGTGAGTCAAAGATTTTCGAATCGGACGAAAAACTGATAGTGAATTGTAACGTTCAGGGCCTCCTAATGACGATGGAACACTAAAATTGCGTCCCGATTCAATACATCGTCCTCCAGCAGACTTGACTTCATGGGTCTATTGCTGCCTCGGGCACCTTATGGCCGTTCTGCTGTGAGTCAAAGATTTTCGAATCGGAGGAAAAACGGGCCACCTAATGACGATGGATCACTCAAATTGCGTCCCGATTCAATACATCGTCCTCCAGCCGACTTGACTCCATGGGTCTATTGCTGCCTCGGGCACCTTATGGCCGTTCTGCTGTGAGTCTAGATTATCGAATGGGACAAAAAACTGATAGTGAATTGTAACGTTCAGGGCCTCCTAATGACGATGGAACACTCAAATTGCGTCCCGATTTAATACATCGTCCTCCAGCGGACTTGTCTCCATTCGTCTATTGCTGCCTCGGGCACCTAATGGCCGTTCTCTGTGAGTCAAAGATTTTCGAATCGGACGAAAAACCTGATAGTGATTTGTAACATTCAGGGCCACCTAATGACGATGGACCACACAAATTGCGTCCCGATTCAGTACATCGTCCACTAGCCGACTTGACTGCATGGGACTATTGCTGCCTCGGGCACCTTATGGCCGTTCTGCTGTGAGTCTAGATTATCGAATGGGATGAAAAACTGATAGTGAATTGTAACGTTCAGGGCCACCTAATGACGATGGATCACTCAAATTGCGTCCCGATTCAATACATCGTCTTCCAGCAGAGTTGTCTCCATGGGTCTATTGCTGCCTCGGGCACCTTATGGCAGTCCTGCTGTGACACAAAGATTTTCGAATCGGACGAAAAACTGATAGTGAATTGTAACGTTCAGGGCCACCTAATGACGATGGAACACTCAAATTGCGTCCCGATTCAATACATCGTCCTCCAGCAGACTTGTCTCCATGGGTCTATTGCTGCCTCGGGCACCTTATGGCCGTTCTGCTGTGAGTCAAAGATTTTCGAATCGGACGAAAAACTGATAGTGAATTGTAACATTCAGGGCCACCTAATGACGATGGACCACACAAATTGCGTCCCGATTCAGTACATCGTCCTCCAGCCGACCTGACTCCATGGGTCTATTGCAGCCTCGGGCACCTTATGGCCGTTCTGCTGTGAGTCTAGATTATCGATTGGGACGAAAAACTGATAGTGAATTGTAACGTTCAGGGCCACCTAATGACGATGGATCACTCAAATTGCGTCCCGATTCAATACATCGTCCTCCATCAGACTTGTCTCCATGGGTCTATTGCTGCCTCGGGCACCTTATGGCCGTTCTGCTGTGAGTCAAAGATTTTCGAATCGGACGAAAAACTGATAGTGAATTGTAACTTTCAGGGCCACCTAATGACGATGGATCACTCAAATTGCGTCCCGATTCAATACATCGTCCACCAGCCGACTTGTCTCCATGGGTCTATTGCTGCCTCGGGCAACTTATGGCCGTTCTGCTGTGAGTCAAAGATTTTTGAATCGGACGAAAAACTGATAGTGAATTGTAACTTTCAGGGCCTCCTAATGACGATGGAACACTCAAATTGCGTCCCGATTCAATACATCGTCCTCCAGCAGACTTGTCTCCATGGGTCTATTGCTGCCTCGGGCACCTTATGGCCGTTCTGCTGTGAGTCAAAGATTTTCGAATCGGACGAAAAACTGGTAGTGAATTGTAACGTTCAGGGCCACCTAATGACGATGGATCACTCAAATTGCGTCCCGATTCAATACATCGTCCTCCAGCCGACATGTCTCCATGGGTCTATTGCTGCCTTGGCACCTTATGGCCGTTCTGCTGTGAGTCAAAGATTTTCGAATCAGACGAAAAACTGATAGTGAATTGTAACGTTCAGGGCCACCTAATGACGATGGATCACTCAAATTGCGTCCCGATTCAATACATTGTCCTCCAGCAGACTGTCTCCATGGGTCTATTGCAGCCTCGGGCACCTTATGGCCGTTCAGCTGTGACTCAAAGATTTTCGAATCGGACGAAAAACTGATAGTGAATTGTAACGTTCAGGGCCTCCTAATGACGATGGAACACTCAAATTGCGTCCCGATTCAATACATCGTCCTCCAGCCGACTTGTCTCCATGGGTCTATTGCTGCCTCGGGCACCTTATGGCAGGCATGCTGTGACTCAAAGATTTTCGAATCGGACGAAAAACTGATAGTGAATTGTAACTTTCAGGGCCACCTAATGACGATGGATCACTCAAATTGCGTCCCGATTAAATACATCGTCCTCCAGCCGACTTGTCTATATGGGTCTATTGCTGCCTCGGGCACATTATGGCCGTTCTGCTGTGAGTCAAAGATTTTCGAATCGGACGAAAAACTGATAGTGAATTGTAACGTTCAGGGCCTCCTAATGACGATGGAACACTAAAATTGCGTCCCGATTCAATACATCGTCCTCCAGCAGACTTGTCTTCATGGGTCTATTGCTGCCTCGGGCACCTTATGGCCGTTCGGCTGTGAGTCAAAGATTTTCGAATCGGACGAAAAACTGATAGTGATTTGTAACATTCAGGGCCACCTAATGACGATGGACCACACAAATTGCGTCCCGATTCAGTACATCGTCCACTAGCCGACTTGACTCCATGGGACTATTGCTGCCTCGGGCACCTTATGGCCGTTCTGCTGTGAGTCTAGATTATAGAATGGGATGAAAAACCGATAGTGAATTGTAACGTTCAGGGCCACCTAATGACGATGGATCACTCAAATTGCGTCCCGATTCAATACATCGTCCTCCAGCAGACTTGTCTCCATGGGTCTATTGCTGCCTCGGGCACCTTATGGCAGGCATGCTGTGACTCAAAGATTTTCGAATCGGACGAAAAACTGATAGTGAATTGTAACGTTCAGGGCCTCCTAATGACGATGGAACACTCAAATTGCGTCCCGATTCAATACATCGTCCTCCAGCGGACTTGTCTCCATTGGTCTATTGCTGCCTCGGGCACCTAATGGCCGTTCTGCTGTGAGTCAAAGATTTTCGAATCGGACGAAAAACAGATAGTGAATTGTAACATTCAGGGCCACCTAATGACGATGGACCACGCAAATTGCGTCCCGATTCAATACATCGTCCTCCAGCCGAGTTGACTCCATGGGTCTATTGCTGCCTCGGGCACCTTATGGCCGTTCTGCTGTGAATCTAGATTATCGAATGGGACGAAAAACTGGTAGTGAATTGTAACGTTCAGGGCCACCTAATGACGATGGATCACTCAAATTGCGTCCCGATTCAATACATCGTCCTCCATCCGACTTGTCTCCATGGGTCTATTGCTGCTTTGGGCACATTATGGCCGTTCTGCTGTGAGTCTAGATTATCGAATGGGACGAAAAACTGATAGTGAATTGTAACTTTCAGGGCCACCTAATGGCGATGGATCACTCAAATTGCGTCCCGATTCAATACATCGTCCTCCAGCAGACTTGTCTCCATGGGTCGATTGCTGCCTCGGGCACCTTATGGGCGTTCTGCTGTGAGTCAAAGATTTTCGAATCGGACGAAAAACCTGATAGTGATTTGTAACATTCAGGGCCACCTAATGACGATGGACCACACAAATTGCGTCCCGATTCAGTACATCGTCCACTAGCCGACTTGACTGCATGGGACTAATGCTGCCTCGGGCACCTTCTGGCCGTTCTGCTGTGAGTCTAGATTATCGAATGGGATGAAAAACTGATAGTGAATTGTAACGTTCAGGGCCACCTAATGACGATGGATCACTCAAATTGCGTACCGATTCAATACATCGTCTTCCAGCAGACTTGTCTCCATGGGTCTATTGCTGCCTCGGGCACCTTATGGCAGTCCTGCTGTGACTCAAAGATTTTCGAATCGGAGGAAAAACTGATAGTGAATTGTAACGTTCAGGGCCTCCTAATGACGATGGAACACTCAAATTGCGTCCCGATTCAATACATCGTCCTCCAGCAGACTTGTCTCCATGGGTCTATTGCTGCCTCGGGCACCTTATGGCCGTTCTGCTGTGAGTCAAAGATTTTCGAATCGGACGAAAAACTGATAGTGAATTGTAACATTCAGGGCCACCAAATGACGATGGACCACACAAATTGCGCCCCGATTCAGTACATCGTCCTCCAGCCGACCTGACTCCATGGGTCTATTGCAGCCTCGGGCACCTTATGGCCGTTCTGCTGTGAGTCTAGATTATCGAATGGGACGAAAAACTGATAGTGAATTGTAACGTTCAGGGCCACCTAATGACGATGGATCACTCAAATTGCGTCCCGATTCAATACATCGTCCTCCAGCAAACTTGTCTCCATGGGTCTATTGCTGCCTCGGGCACCTTATGGCCGTTCTGCTGTGAGTCAAAGATTTTCGAATCGGACGAAAAACTGATAGTGAATTGTAACTTTCAGGGCCACCTAATGACGATGGATCACTCAGATTGCGTCCCGATTCAATACATCGTCCACCAGCCGACTTGTCTCCATGGGTCTATTGCTGCCTCGGGCACCTTATGGCCGTTCTGCTGTGAGTCAAAGATTTTCGAATCGGACGAAAAACTGATAGTGAATTGTAACGTTCAGGGCCTCCTAATGATGATGGAACACTCAAATTGCGTCCCGATTCAATACATCGTCCTCCAGCAGACTTGTCTCCATGCGTCTATTGCTGCCTCGGGCACCTTATGGCCGTTCTGCTGTGAGTCAAAGATTTTCGAATCGGACGAAAAACTGATAGTGAATTGTAACTTTCAGGGCCTCCTAATGACGATGGAACACTCAAATTGCGTCCCGATTCAATACATCGTCCTCCAGCAGACTTGTCTCCATGGGTCTATTGCTGCCTCGGGCACCTCATGGCCGTTCTGCTGTGAGTCAAAGATTTTCGAATCGGACGAAAAACTGATAGTGAATTGTAACGTTCAGGGCCACCTAATGACGATGGATCACTCAAATTGCGTCCCGATTCAATACATCGTCCTCCAGCCGACATGTCTCCATGGGTCTATTGCTGCCTTGGCACCTTATGGCCATTCTGCTGTGAGTCAAAGATTTATTCGAATCGGACGAAAAACTGATAGTGAATTGTAACGTTCAGGGCCACCTAATGACGATGGATCACTCAAATTGCGTCCCGATTCAATACATCGTCCTCCAGCCGACATGTCTCCATGGGTCTATTGCTGCCTTGGCACTTTATGGCCGTTCTGCTGTGAGTCAAAGATTTTCGAATCGGACGAAAAACTGATAGTGAATTGTAACTTTCAGGGCCACCTAATGACGATGGATCACTCAAATTGCGTCCCGATTCAATACATTGTCCTCCAGCAGACTGTCTCCATGGGTCTATTGCAGCCTCGGGCACCTTATGGCCGTTCTGCTGTGAGTCAAAGATTTTCGAATCGGACGAAAAACTGATAGTGAATTGTAACGTTCAGGGCCTCCTAATGACGATGGAACACTCAAATTGCGTCCCGATTCAATACATCGTCCTCCAGCAGACTTGTCTCCATGGGTCTATTGCTGCCTCGGGCACCTCATGGCCGTTCTGCTGTGAGTCAAAGATTTTCGAATCGGACGAAAAACTGATAGTGAATTGTAACGTTCAGGGCCACCTAATGACGATGGATCACTCAAATTGCGTCCCGATTCAATACATCGTCCTCCAGCCGACATGTCTCCATGGGTCTATTGCTGCCTCGGGCACCTTATGGCCGTTCTGCTGTGAGTCAAAGATTTTCGAATCGGACGAAAAACTGATAGTGAATTGTAACGTTCAGGGCCTCCTAATGACGATGGAACACTCAAATTGCGTCCCGATTCAATACATCGTCCTCCAGCAGACTTGTCTCCATGGGTCTATTGCTGCCTCGGGCACCTCATGGCCGTTCTGCTGTGAGTCAAAGATTTTCGAATCGGACGAAAAACTGATAGTGAATTGTAACGTTCAGGGCCACCTAATGACGATGGATTACTCAAATTGCGTCCCGATTCAATACATCGTCCTCCAGCCGACATGTCTCCATGGGTCTATTGCTGCCTTGGCACCTTATGGCCGTTCTGCTGTGAGTCAAAGATTTTCGAATCGGACGAAAAACTGATAGTGAATTGTAACGTTCAGGGCCACCTAATGACGATGGATCACTCAAATTGCGTCCCGATTCAATACATCGTCCTCCAGCCGACATGTCTCCATGGGTCTATTGCTGCCTTGGCACCTTATGGGCGTTCTGCTGTGAGTCAAAGATTTTCGAATCGGACGAAAAACTGATAGTGAATTGTAACGTTCAGGGCCACCTAATGACGATGGATCACTCAAATTGCGTCCCGATTCAATACATTGTCCTCCAGCAGACTGTCTCCATGGGTCTATTGCAGCCTCGGGCACCTTATGGCCGTTCAGCTGTGACTCAAAGATTTTCGAATCGGACGAAAAACTGATAGTGAATTGTAACGTTCAGGGCCTCCTAATGACGATGGAACACTCAAATTGCGTCCCGATTCAATACATCGTCCTCCAGCCGACTTGTCTCCATGGGTCTATTGCTGCCTCGGGCACCTTATGGCAGGCATGCTGTGACTCAAAGATTTTCGAATCGGACGAAAAACTGATAGTGAATTGTAACTTTCAGGGCCACCTAATGACGATGGATCACTCAAATTGCGTCCCGATTAAATACATCGTCCTCCAGCCGACTTGTCTCCATGGGTCTATTGCTGCCTCGGGCACCTTATGGCCGTTCTGCTGTGAGTCAAAGATTTTCGAATCGGACGAAAAACTGATAGTGAATTGTAACGTTCAGGGCCTCCTAATGACGATGGAACACTCAAATTGCGTCCCGATTCAATACATCGTCCTCCAGCAGACTTGTCTCCATGGGTCTATTGCTGCCTCGGGCACCTTATGGCCGTTCTGCTGTGAGTCAAAGATTTTCGAATCGGACGAAAAACTGATAGTGAATTGTAACGTTCAGGGCCACCTAATGACGATGGATCACTCAAATTGCGTCCCGATTCAATACATCGTCCTCCAGCCGACATGTCTCCATGGGTCTATTGCTGCCTTGGCACCTTATGGCCGTTCTGCTGTGAGTCAAAGATTTTCGAATCGGACGAAAAACTGATAGTGAATTGTAACGTTCAGGGCCACCTAATGACGATGGATCACTCAAATTGCGTCCCGATTCAATACATTGTCCTCCAGCAGACTGTCTCCATGGGTCTATTGCAGCCTCGGGCACCTTATGGCCGTTCAGCTGTGACTCAAAGAATTTCGAATCGGACGAAAAACTGATAGTGAATTGTAACGTTCAGGGCCTCCTAATGACGATGGAACACTCAAATTGCGTCCCGATTCAATACATCGTCCTCCAGCCGACTTGTCTCCATGGGTCTATTGCTGCCTCGGGCACCTTATGGCAGGCATGCTGTGACTCAAAGATTTTCGAATCGGACGAAAAACTGATAGTGAATTGTAACTTTCAGGGCCACCTAATGACGATGGAACACTCAAATTGCGTCCCGATTCAATACATCGTCCTCCAGCAGACTTGTCTTCATGGGTCTATTGCTGCCTCGGGCACCTTATGGCCGTTCGGCTGTGAGTCAAAGATTTTCGAATCGGACGAAAAACTGATAGTGATTTGTAACATTCAGGGCCACCTAATGACGATGGACCACACAAATTGCGTCCCGATTCAGTACATCGTCCACTAGCCGACTTGACTCCATGGGACTATTGCTGCCTCGGGCACCTTATGGCCGTTCTGCTGTGAGTCTAGATTATAGAATGGGATGAAAAACTGATAGTGAATTGTAACGTTCAGGGCCACCTAATGACGATGGATCACTCAAATTGCGTCCCGATTCAATACATCGTCCTCCAGCAGACTTGTCTCCATGGGTCTATTGCTGCCTCGGGCACCTTATGGCAGGCATGCTGTGACTCAAAGATTTTCGAATCGGACGAAAAACTGATAGTGAATTGTAACGTTCAGGGCCTCCTAATGACGATGGAACACTCAAATTGCGTCCCGATTCAATACATCGTCCTCCAGCGGACTTGTCTCCATTGGTCTATTGCTGCCTCGGGCACCTAATGGCCGTTCTGCTGTGAGTCAAAGATTTTCGAATCGGACGAAAAACAGATAGTGAATTGTAACATTCAGGGCCACCTAATGACGATGGACCACGCAAATTGCGTCCCGATTCAATACATCGTCCTCCAGCCGAGTTGACTCCATGGGTCTATTGCTGCCTCGGGCACCTTATGGCCGTTCTGCTGTGAATCTAGATTATCGAATGGGACGAAAAACTGGTAGTGAATTGTAACGTTCAGGGCCACCTAATGACGATGGATCACTCAAATTGCGTCCCGATTCAATACATCGTCCTCCAGCCGACTTGTCTCCATGGGTCTATTGCTGCCTCGGGCACCTTATGGCCGTTCTGCTGTGAGTCAAAGATTTATTCGAATCGGACGAAAAACTGATAGTGAATTGTAACGTTCAGGGCCACCTAATGACGATGGATCACTCAAATTGTGTCCCGATTCAATACATCGTCCTCCAGCCGACATGTCTCCATGGGTCCATTGCTGCCTTGGCACTTTATGGCCGTTCTGCTGTGAGTCAAAGATTTTCGAATCGGACGAAAAACTGATAGTGAATTGTAACGTTCAGGGCCACCTAATGACGATGGATCACTCAAATTGCGTCCCGATTCAATACATTGTCCTCCAGCAGACTGTCTCCATAGGTCTATTGCAGCCTCGGGCACCTTATGGCCGTTCAGCTGTGACTCAAAGATTTTCGAATCGGACGAAAAACTGATAGTGAATTGTAACGTTCAGGGCCTCCTAATGACGATGGAACACTCAAATTGCGTCCCGATTCAATACATCGTCCTCCAGCCGACTTGTCTCCATGGGTCTATTGCTGCCTCGGGCACCTTATGGCCGTTCTGCTGTGAGTCAACGATTTTCGAATCGGACGAAAAACTGATAGTGAATTGTAACGTTCAGGGCCACCTAATGACGATGGATCACTCAAATTGCGTCCCGATTAAATACATCGTCCTCCAGCCGACTTGTCTCCATGGGTCTATTGCTGCCTCGGGCACCTTATGGCCGTTCTGCTGTGAGTCAAAGATTTTCGAATCGGACGAAAAACTGATAGTGAATTGTAACGTTCAGGGCCTCCTAATGACGATGGAACACTCAAATTGCGTCCCGATTCAATACATCGTCCTCCAGCAGACTTGTCTCCATGGGTCTATTGCTGCCTCGGGCACCTTATGGCCGTTCTGCTGTGAGTCTAGATTATAGAATGGGATGAAAAACTGATAGTGAATTGTAACGTTCAGGGCCACCTAATGACGATGGATCACTCAAATTGCGTCCCGATTCAATACATCGTCCTCCAGCAGACTTGTCTCCATGGGTCTATTGCTGCCTCGGGCACCTTATGCCAGGCATGCTGTGACTCAAAGATTTTCGAATCGGACGAAAAACTGATAGTGAATTGTAACGTTCAGGGCCTCCTAATGACGATGGAACACTCAAATTGCGTCCCGATTCAATACATCGTCCTCCAGCGGACTTGTCTCCATTGGTCTATTGCTGCCTCGGGCACCTAATGGCCGTTCTGCTGTGAGTCAAAGATTTTCGAATCGGACGAAAAACAGATAGTGAATTGTAACATTCAGGGCCACCTAATGACGATGGACCACGCAAATTGCGTCCCGATTCAATACATCGTCCTCCAGCCGAGTTGACTCCATGGGTCTATTGCTGCCTCGGGCACCTTATGGCCGTTCTGCTGTGAATCTAGATTATCGAATGGGACGAAAAACTGATAGTGAATTGTAACTTTCAGGGCCACCTAATGACGATGGATCACTCAAATTGCGTCCCGATTCAATACATCGTCCTCCAGCCGACATGTCTCCATGGGTCTATTGCTGCCTTGGCACCTTATGGCCGTTCTGCTGTGAGTCAAAGATTTTCGAATCGGACGAAAAACTGATAGTGAATTGTAACGTTCAGGGCCACCTAATGACGATGGATCACTCAAATTGCGTCCCGATTCAATACATTGTCCTCCAGCAGACTGTCTCCATGGGTCTATTGCAGCCTCGGGCACCTTATGGCCGTTCAGCTGTGACTCAAAGATTTTCGAATCGGACGAAAAACTGATAGTGAATTGTAACGTTCAGGGCCTCCTAATGACGATGGAACACTCAAATTGCGTCCCGATTCCATACATCGTCCTCCAGCCGACTTGTCTCCATGGGTCTATTGCTGCCTCGGGCACCTTATGGCAGGCATGCTGTGACTCAAAGATTTTCGAATCGGACGAAAAACTGATAGTGAATTGTAACTTTCAGGGCCACCTAATGACGATGGATCACTCAAATTGCGTCCCGATTAAATACATCGTCCACCAGCCGACTTGTCTCCATGGGTCTATTGCTGCCTCGGGCACCTTATGGCCGTTCTGCTGTGAGTCAAAGATTTTCGAATCGGACGAAAAACTGATAGTGAATTGTAACGTTCAGGGCCTCCTAATGACGATGGAACACTCAAATTGCGTCCCGATTCAATACATCGTCCTCCAGCAGACTTGTCTCCATGGGTCTATTGCTGCCTCGGGCACCTTATGGCCGTTCTGCTGTGAGTCAAAGATTTATTCGAATCGGACGAAAAACTGATAGTGAATTGTAACGTTCAGGGCCACCTAATGACGATGGATCACTCAAATTGTGTCCCGATTCAATACATCGTCCTCCAGCCGACATGTCTCCATGGGTCTATTGCTGCCTTGGCACTTTATGGCCGTTCTGCTGTGAGTCAAAGATTTTCGAATCGGACGAAAAACTGATAGTGAATTGTAACGTTCAGGGCCACCTAATGACGATGGATCACTCAAATTGCGTCCCGATTCAATACATTGTCCTCCAGCAGACTGTCTCCATAGGTCTATTGCAGCCTCGGGCACCTTATGGCCGTTCAGCTGTGACTCAAAGATTTTCGAATCGGACGAAAAACTGATAGTGAATTGTAACGTTCAGGGCCTCCTAATGACGATGGAACACTCAAATTGCGTCCCGATTCAATACATCGTCCTCCAGCCGACTTGTCTCCATGGGTCTATTGCTGCCTCGGGCACCTTATGGCCGTTCTGCTGTGAGTCAACGATTTTCGAATCGGACGAAAAACTGATAGTGAATTGTAACGTTCAGGGCCACCTAATGACGATGGATCACTCAAATTGCGTCCCGATTAAATACATCGTCCTCCAGCCGACTTGTCTCCATGGGTCTATTGCTGCCTCGGGCACCTTATGGCCGTTCTGCTGTGAGTCAAAGATTTTCGAATCGGACGAAAAACTGATAGTGAATTGTAACGTTCAGGGCCTCCTAATGACGATGGAACACTCAAATTGCGTCCCGATTCAATACATCGTCCTCCAGCAGACTTGTCTCCATGGGTCTATTGCTGCCTCGGGCACCTTATGGCCGTTCTGCTGTGAGTCTAGATTATAGAATGGGATGAAAAACTGATAGTGAATTGTAACGTTCAGGGCCACCTAATGACGATGGATCACTCAAATTGCGTCCCGATTCAATACATCGTCCTCCAGCAGACTTGTCTCCATGGGTCTATTGCTGCCTCGGGCACCTTATGGCAGGCATGCTGTGACTCAAAGACTTTCGAATCGGACGAAAAACTGATAGTGAATTGTAACGTTCAGGGCCTCCTAATGACGATGGAACACTCAAATTGCGTCCCGATTCAATACATCGTCCTCCAGCGGACTTGTCTCCATTGGTCTATTGCTGCCTCGGGCACCTAATGGCCGTTCTGCTGTGAGTCAAAGATTTTCGAATCGGACGAAAAACAGATAGTGAATTGTAACATTCAGGGCCACCTAATGACGATGGACCACGCAAATTGCGTCCCGATTCAATACATCGTCCTCCAGCCGAGTTGACTCCATGGGTCTATTGCTGCCTCGGGCACCTTGTGGCCGTTCTGCTGTGAATCTAGATTATCGAATGGGACGAAAAACTGGTAGTGAATTGTAACGTTCAGGGCCACCTAATGACGATGGATCACTCAAATTGCGTCCCGATTCAATACATCGTCCTCCAGCCGACTTGTCTCCATGGGTCTATTGCTGCCTCGGGCACCTTATGGCCGTTCTGCTGTGAGTCTAGATTATCGAATGGGACGAAAAACTGATAGTGAATTGTAACTTTCAGGGCCACCTAATGACGATGGATCACTCAAATTGCGTCCCGATTCAATACATCGTCCTCCAGCCGACATGTCTCCATGGGTCTATTGCTGCCTTGGCACCTTATGGCCGTTCTGCTGTGAGTCAAAGATTTTCGAATCGGACGAAAAACTGATAGTGAATTGTAACGTTCAGGGCCACCTAATGACGATGGAACACTCAAATTGCGTCCCGATTCAATACATCGTCCTCCAGCCGACTTGTCTCCATGGGTCTATTGCTGCCTCGGGCACCTTATGGCCGTTCAGCTGTGACTCAAAGATTTTCGAATCGGACGAAAAACTGATAGTGAATTGTAACGTTCAGGGCCTCCTAATGACGATGGAACACTCAAATTGCGTCCCGATTCAATACATCGTCCTCCAGCAGACTTGTCTCCATGGGTCTATTGCTGCCTCGGGCACCTTATGGCCGTTCTGCTGTGAGTCAAAGATTTATTCGAATCGGACGAAAAACTGATAGTGAATTGTAACGTTCAGGGCCACCTAATGACGATGGATCACTCAAATTGTGTCCCGATTCAATACATCGTCCTCCAGCCGACATGTCTCCATGGGTCTATTGCTGCCTTGGCACTTTATGGCCGTTCTGCTGTGAGTCAAAGATTTTCGAATCGGACGAAAAACTGATAGTGAATTGTAACGTTCAGGGCCACCTAATGACGATGGATCACTCAAATTGCGTCCCGATTCAATACATTGTCCTCCAGCAGACTGTCTCCATAGGTCTATTGCAGCCTCGGGCACCTTATGGCCGTTCAGCTGTGACTCAAAGATTTTCGAATCGGACGAAAAACTGATAGTGAATTGTAACGTTCAGGGCCTCCTAATGACGATGGAACACTCAAATTGCGTCCCGATTCAATACATCGTCCTCCAGCCGACTTGTCTCCATGGGTCTATTGCTGCCTCGGGCACCTTATGGCCGTTCTGCTGTGAGTCAACGATTTTCGAATCGGACGAAAAACTGATAGTGAATTGTAACGTTCAGGGCCACCTAATGACGATGGATCACTCAAATTGCGTCCCGATTAAATACATCGTCCTCCAGCCGACTTGTCTCCATGGGTCTATTGCTGCCTCGGGCACCTTATGGCCGTTCTGCTGTGAGTCAAAGATTTTCGAATCGGACGAAAAACTGATAGTGAATTGTAACGTTCAGGGCCTCCTAATGACGATGGAACACTCAAATTGCGTCCCGATTCAATACATCGTCCTCCAGCAGACTTGTCTCCATGGGTCTATTGCTGCCTCGGGCACCTTATGGCCGTTCTGCTGTGAGTCTAGATTATAGAATGGGATGAAAAACTGATAGTGAATTGTAACGTTCAGGGCCACCTAATGACGATGGATCACTCAAATTGCGTCCCGATTCAATACATCGTCCTCCAGCAGACTTGTCTCCATGGGTCTATTGCTGCCTCGGGCACCTTATGGCAGGCATGCTGTGACTCAAAGACTTTCGAATCGGACGAAAAACTGATAGTGAATTGTAACGTTCAGGGCCTCCTAATGACGATGGAACACTCAAATTGCGTCCCGATTCAATACATCGTCCTCCAGCGGACTTGTCTCCATTGGTCTATTGCTGCCTCGGGCACCTAATGGCCGTTCTGCTGTGAGTCAAAGATTTTCGAATCGGACGAAAAACAGATAGTGAATTGTAACATTCAGGGCCACCTAATGACGATGGACCACGCAAATTGCGTCCCGATTCAATACATCGTCCTCCAGCCGAGTTGACTCCATGGGTCTATTGCTGCCTTGGGCACCTTATGGCCGTTCTGCTGTGAATCTAGATTATCGAATGGGACGAAAAACTGGTAGTGAATTGTAACGTTCAGGGCCACCTAATGACGATGGATCACTCAAATTGCGTCCCGATTCAATACATCGTCCTCCAGCCGACTTGTCTCCATGGGTCTATTGCTGCCTCGGGCACCTTATGGCCGTTCTGCTGTGAGTCTAGATTATCGAATGGGACGAAAAACTGATAGTGAATTGTAACTTTCAGGGCCACCTAATGACGATGGATCACTCAAATTGCGTCCCGATTCAATACATCGTCCTCCAGCCGACATGTCTCCATGGGTCTATTGCTGCCTTGGCACCTTATGGCCGTTCTGCTGTGAGTCAAAGATTTTCGAATCGGACGAAAAACTGATAGTGAATTGTAACGTTCAGGGCCACCTAATGACGACGGATCACTCAAATTGCGTCCCGATTCAATACATTGTCCTCCAGCAGACTGTCTCCATGGGTCTATTGCAGCCTCGGGCACCTTATGGCCGTTCAGCTGTGACTCAAAGATTTTCGAATCGGACGAAAAACTGATAGTGAATTGTAACGTTCAGGGCCTCCTAATGACGATGGAACACTCAAATTGCGTCCCGATTCAATACATCGTCCTCCAGCCGACTTGTCTCCATGGGTCTATTGCTGCCTCGGGCACCTTATGGCAGGCATGCTGTGACTCAAAGATTTTCGAATCGGACGAAAAACTGATAGTGAATTGTAACTTTCAGGGCCACCTAATGACGATGGATCACTCAAATTGCGTCCCGATTAAATACATCGTCCACCAGCCGACTTGTCTCCATGGGTCTATTGCTGCCTCGGGCACCTTATGGCCGTTCTGCTGTGAGTCAAAGATTTTCGAATCGGACGAAAAACTGATAGTGAATTGTAACGTTCAGGGCCTCCTAATGACGATGGAACACTAAAATTGCGTCCCGATTCAATACATCGTCCTCCAGCAGACTTGTCTTCATGGGTCTATTGCTGCCTCGGGCACCTTATGGCCGTTCTGCATTGAGTCAAAGATTTTCGAATCGGACGAAAAACTGATAGTGATTTGTAACATTCAGGGCCACCTAATGACGATGGACCACACAAATTGCGTCCCGATTCAGTACATCGTCCACTAGCCGACTTGACTCCATGGGACTATTGCTGCCTCGGGCACCTTATGGCCGTTCTGCTGTGAGTCTAGATTATAGAATGGGATGAAAAACTGATAGTGAATTGTAACGTTCAGGGCCACCTAATGACGATGGATCACTCAAATTGCGTCCCGATTCAATACATCGTCCTCCAGCAGACTTGTCTCCATGGGTCTATTGCTGCCTCGGGCACCTTATGGCAGGCATGCTGTGACTCAAAGATTTTCGAATCGGACGAAAAACTGATAGTGAATTGTAACGTTCAGGGCCTCCTAATGACGATGGAACACTCAAATTGCGTCCCGATTCAATACATCGTCCTCCAGCGGACTTGTCTCCATTGGTCTATTGCTGCCTCGGGCACCTAATGGCCGTTCTGCTGTGAGTCAAAGATTTTCGAATCGGACGAAAAACAGATAGTGAATTGTAACATTCAGGGCCACCTAATGACGATGGACCACGCAATTTGCGTCCCGATTCAATACATCGTCCTCCAGCCGAGTTGACTCCATGGGTCTATTGCTGCCTCGGGCACCTTATGGCCGTTCTGCTGTGAATCTAGATTATCGAAAGGGACGAAAAACTGGTAGTGAATTGTAACGTTCAGGGCCACCTAATGACGATGGATCACTCAAATTGCGTCCCGATTCAATACATCGTCCTCCAGCCGACTTGTCTCCATGGGTCTATTGCTGCCTCGGGCACCTTATGGCCGTTCTGCTGTGAATCTAGATTATCGAATGGGACGAAAAACTGGTAGTGAATTGTAACATTCAGGGCCACCTAATGACGATGGACCACACAAATTGCGTCCCGATTCAGTACATCGTCCACTAGCCGACTTGACTGCATGGGACTAATGCTGCCTCGGGCACCTTCTGGCCGTTCTGCTGTGAGTCTAGATTATCGAATGGGATGAATAACTGATAGTGAATTGTAACGTTCAGGGCCACCTAATGACGATGGATCACTCAAATTGCGTCCCGATTCAATACATCGTCTTCCAGCAGACTTGTCTCCATGGGTCTATTGCTGCCTCGGGCACCTTATGGCAGTCCTGCTGTGACTCAAAGATTTTCGAATCGGAGGAAAAACTGATAGTGAATTGTAACGTTCAGGGCCTCCTAATGACGATGGAACACTCAAATTGCGTCCCGATTCAATACATCGTCCTCCAGCAGACTTGTCTCCATGGGTCTATTGCTGCCTCGGGCACCTTATGGCCGTTCTGCTGTGAGTCAAAGATTTATTCGAATCGGACGAAAAACTGATAGTGAATTGTAACGTTCAAGGCCACCTAATGACGATGGATCACTCAAATTGTGTCCCGATTCAATACATCGTCCTCCAGCCGACATGTCTCCATGGGTCTATTGCTGCCTTGGCACTTTATGGCCGTTCTGCTGTGAGTCAAAGATTTTCGAATCGGACGAAAAACTGATAGTGAATTGTAACGTTCAGGGCCACCTAATGACGATGGATCACTCAAATTGCGTCCCGATTCAATACATTGTCCTCCAGCAGACTGTCTCCATAGGTCTATTGCAGCCTCGGGCACCTTATGGCCGTTCAGCTGTGACTCAAAGATTTTCGAATCGGACGAAAAACTGATAGTGAATCGTAACGTTCAGGGCCTCCTAATGACGATGGAACACTCTAATTGCGTCCCGATTCAATACATCGTCCTCCAGCCGACTTGTCTCCATGGGTCTATTGCTGCCTCGGGCACCTTATGGCCGTTCTGCTGTGAGTCAACGATTTTCGAATCGGACGAAAAACTGATAGTGAATTGTAACGTTCAGGGCCACCTAATGACGATGGATCACTCAAATTGCGTCCCGATTAAATACATCGTCCTCCAGCCGACTTGTCTCCATGGGTCTATTGCTGCCTCGGGCACCTTATGGCCGTTCTGCTGTGAGTCAAAGATTTTCGAATCGGACGAAAAACTGATAGTGAATTGTAACGTTCAGGGCCTCCTAATGACGATGGAACACTCAAATTGCGTCCCGATTCAATACATCGTCCTCCAGCAGACTTGTCTCCATGGGTCTATTGCTGCCTCGGGCACCTTATGGCCGTTCTGCTGTGAGTCAAAGATTTTCGAATCGGACGAAAAACTGATAGTGAATTGTAACGTTCAGGGCCACCTAATGACGATGGATCACTCAAATTGCGTCCCGATTCAATACATCGTCCTCCAGCCGACATGTCTAAATGGGTCTATTGCTGCCTTGGCACCTTATGGCCGTTCTGCTGTGTGTCAAAGATTTTCGAATCGGACGAAAAACTGATAGTGAATTGTAACGTTCAGGGCCACCTAATGACGATGGATCACTCAAATTGCGTCCCGATTCAATACATTGTCCTCCAGCAGACTGTCTCCATGGGTCTATTGCAGCCTCGGGCACCTTATGGCCGTTCAGCTGTGACTCAAAGATTTTCGAATCGGACGAAAAACTGATAGTGAATTGTAACGTTCAGGGCCTCCTAATGACGATGGAACACTCAAATTGCGTCCCGATTCAATACATCGTCCTCCAGCCGACTTGTCTCCATGGGTCTATTGCTGCCTCGGGCACCTTATGGCCGTTCTGCTGTGAGTCAAAAATTTTCGAATCGGACGAAAAACTGATAGTGAATTGTAACTTTCAGGGCCTCCTAATGACGATGGAACACTCAAATTGCGTCCCGATTCAATACATCGTCCTCCAGCAGACTTGTCTCCATGGGTCTATTGCTGCCTCGGGCACGTCATGGCCGTTCTGCTGTGAGTCAAAGATTTTCGAATCGGACGAAAAACTGATAGTGAATTGTAACGTTCAGGGCCACCTAATGACGATGGATCACTCAAATTGCGTCCCGATTCAATACATCGTCCTCCAGCCGACATGTCTCCATGGGTCTATTGCTGCCTTGGCACCTTATGGCCGTTCTGCTGTGAGTCAAAGATTTTCGAATCGGACGAAAAACTGATAGTGAATTGTAACGTTCAGGGCCACCTAATGACGATGGATCACTCAAATTGCGTCCCGATTCAATACATCGTCCTCCAGCCGACTTGTCTCCATGGGTCTATTGCTGCCTTGGCACCTTTTGGCCGTTCTGCTGTGAGTCAAAGATTTTCGAATCGGACGAAAAACTGATAGTGAATTGTAACGTTCAGGGCCACCTAATGACGATGGATCACTGAAATTGCGTCCCGATTCAATACACTGTCCTCCAGCAGACTGTCTCCATGGGTCTATTGCAGCGTCGGGCACCTTATGGCCGTTCAGCTGTGACTCAAAGATTTTCGAATCGGACGAAAAACTGATAGTGAATTGTAACGTTCAGGGCCTCCTAATGACGATGGAACACTCAAATTGCGTCACGATTCAATACATTGTCCTCCAGCCGACTTGTCTCCATGGGTCTATTGCTGCCTCGGGCACCTTATGGCCGTTCTGCTGTGAGTCAACGATTTTCGAATCGGACGAAAAACTGATAGTGAATTGTAACTTTCAGGGCCACCTAATGACGATGGATCACTCAAATTGCGTCCCGATTAAATACATCGTCCTCCAGCCGACTTGTCTCCATGGGTCTATTGCTGCCTCGGGCACCTTATGGCCGTTCTGCTGTGAGTCAAAGATTTTCGAATCGGACGAAAAACTGATAGTGAATTGTAACGTTCAGGGCCACCTAATGACGATGGATCACTCAAATTGCGTCCCGATTCAATACATCGTCCTCCAGCCGACATGTCTCCATGGGTCTATTGCTGCCTTGGCACCTTATGGCCGTTCTGCTGTGAGTCAAAGATTTTCGAATCGGACGAAAAACTGATAGTGAATTGTAACGTTCAGGGCCGCCTAATGACGATGGATCACTCAAATTGCGTCCCGATTCAATACATTGTCCTCCAGCAGACTGTCTCCATGGGTCTATTGCAGCCTCGGGCACCTTATGGCCGTTCAGCTGTGACTCAAAGATTTTCAAATCGGACGAAAAACTGATAGTGAATTGTAACGTTCAGGGCCTCCTAATGACGATGGAACACTCAAATTGCGTCCCGATTCAATACATCGTCCTCCAGCCGACTTGTCTCCATGGGTCTATTGCTGCCTCGGGCACCTTATGGCCGTTCTGCTGTGAGTCAACGATTTTCGAATCGGACGAAAAACTGATAGTGAATTGTAACTTTCAGGGCCACCTAATGACGATGGAACACTCAAATTGCGTCCCGATTAAATACTTCGTCCTCCAGCCGACTTGTCTCCATGGGTCTATTGCTGCCTCGGGCACCTTATGGCCGTTCTGCTGTGAGTCAAAGATTTTCGAATCGGACGAAAAACTGATAGTGAATTGTAACGTTCAGGGCCTCCTAATGACGATGGAACACTAAAATTGCGTCCCGATTCAATACATCGTCGTCCAGCAGACTTGACTTCATGGGTCTATTGCTGCCTCATGCACCTTTTGACCGTTCTGCTGTGAGTCAAAGATTTTCGAATCGGACGAAAAACTGATAGTGATTTGTAACATTCAGGGCCACCTAATGACGATGGACCACACAAATTGCGTCCCGATTCAGTACATCGTCCACTAGCCGACTTGACTCCATGGGACTATTGCTGCCTCGGGCACCTTATGGCCGTTCTGCTGTGAGTCTAGATTATAGAATGGGATGAAAAACTGATAGTGAATTGTAACGTTCAGGGCCACCTAATGACGATGGATCACTCAAATTGTGTCCCGATTCAATACATCGTCCTCTAGCAGACTTGTCTCCATGGGTCTATTGCTGCCTCGGGCACCTTATGGCAGGCAAGCTGTGACTCAAAGATTTTCGAATCGGACGAAAAACTAATAGTGAATTGTAACGTTCAGGGCCTCCTAATGACGATGGAACACTCAAATTGCGTCCCGATTCAATACATCGTCCTCCAGCGGACTTGTCTCCATTGGTCTATTGCTGCCTCGGGCACCTAATGGCCGTTCTGCTGTGAGTCAAAGACTTTCGAATCGGACGAAAAACAGATAGTGAATTGTAACATTCAGGGCCACCTAATGACGATGGACCACGCAAATTGCGTCCCGATTCAATACATCGTCCTCCAGCCGAGTTGACTCCATGGGTCTATTGCTGCCTCGGGCACCTTATGGCCGTTCTGCTGTGAATCTAGATTATCGAATGGGACGAAAAACTGGTAGTGAATTGTAACGTTCAGGGACACCTAATGACGATGGATCACTCAAATTGCGTCCCGATTCAATACATCGTCCTCCAGCCGACTTGTCTCCATTGGTCTATTGCTGCCTCGGGCACCTTATGGCCGTTCTGCTGTGAGTCTAGATTATCGAATGGGACGAAAAACTGATAGTGAATTGTAACTTTCAGGGCCACCTAATGACGATGGATCACTCAAATTGCGTCCCGATTCAATACATGGTCCTCCAGCAGACTTGTCTCCATGGGTCTATTGCTGCCTCAGGCACCTTATGGCCGTTCCGCTGTGAGTCTAGATTATCGAATGGGACGAAAAACTGATAGTGAATTGTAACGTTCAGGGCCACCTAATGACGATGGATCACTCAAATTGCGTCCCGATTCAATACATCGTCTTTCAGCAGACTTGTCTCCATGGGTCTATTGCTGCCTCGGGCACCTTATGGCAGTCCTGCTGTGACTCAAAAGATTTTCGAATCGGAGGAAAAACTGATAGTGAATTGTAACGTTCAGGGCCTCCTAATGACGATGGAACACTCAAATTGCGTCCCGATTCAATACATCGTCCTCCAGCAGACTTGTCTCCATGGGTCTATTGCTGCCTCGGGCACCTTATGGCCGTTCCGCTGTGAGTCTAGATTATCGAATGGGACGAAAAACTGATAGTGAATTGTAACGTTCAGGGCCACCTAATGACGATGGATCACTCAAATTGCGTCCCGATTCAATACATCGTCCTCCAGCAGACTTGTCTCCGTGGGTCTATTGCTGCCTCGGGCACCTTATGGCCGTTCTGCTGTGAGTCAAAGATTTTCGAATCGGACGAAAAACCTGATAGTGATTTGTAACATTCAGGGCCACCTAATGACGATGGACCACACAAATTGCGTCCCGATTCAGTACATCGTCCACTAGCCGACTTGACTGCATGGGACTAATGCTGCCTCGGGCACCTTATGGCCGTTCTGCTGTGAGTCTAGATTATCGAATGGGATGAAAAACTGATAGTGAATTGTAACGTTCAGCGCCACCTAATGACGATGGATCACTCAAATTGCGTCCCGATTCAATACATCGTCTTCCAGCAGACTTGTCTCCATGGGTCTATTGCTGCCTCGGGCACATTATGGCAGTCCTGCTGTGACTCAAAAGATTTTCGAATCGGAGGAAAAACTGATAGTGAATTGTAACGTTCAGGGCCTCCTAATGACGATGGAACACTCAAATTGCGTCCCGATTCAATACATCGTCCTCCAGCAGACTTGTCTCCATGGGTCTATTGCTGCCTCGGGCACCTTATGGCCGTTCCGCTGTGAGTCTAGATTATCGAATGGGACGAAAAACTGATAGTGAATTGTAACGTTCAGGGCCACCTAATGACGATGGATCACTCAAATTGCGTCCCGATTCAATACATCGTCCACCAGCCGACTTGTCTCCATGGGTCTATTGCTGCCTCGGGCACATTATGGCCGTTCTGCTGTGAGTCAAAGATTTTCGAATCGGACGAAAAACTGATAGTGAATTGTAACGTTCAGGGCCTCCTAATGATGATGGAACACTCAAATTGCGTCCCGATTCAATACATCGTCCTCCAGCAGACTTGTCTCCATGCGTCTATTGCTGCCTCGGGCACCTTATGGCCGTTCTGCTGTGAGTCTAGATTTTCGAATCGGACGAAAAACTGATAGTGAATTGTAACTATCAGGGCCTCCTAATGACGATGGAACACTCAAATTGCGTCCCGATTCAATACATCGTCCTCCAGCAGACTTGTCTCCATGGGTCTATTGCTGCCTCGGGCACCTCATGGCCGTTCTGCTGTGAGTCAAAGATTTTCGAATCGGACGAAAAACTGATAGTGAATTGTAACGTTCAGGGCCACCTAACGACGATGGATCACTCAAATTGCGTCCCGATTCAATACATCGTCCTCCAGCCGACATGTCTCCATGGGTCTATTGCTGCCTCGGGCACCTTATGGCCGTTCTGCTGTGAGTCAAAGATTTTCGAATCGGACGAAAAACTGATAGTGAATTGTAACGTTCAGGGCCACCTAATGGCGATGGATCACTTAAATTGCGTCCCGATTCAATACATTGTCCTCCAGCAGACTGTCTCCATGGGTCTATTGCAGCCTCGGGCACCTTATGGCCGTTCAGCTGTGACTCAAAGATTTTCGAATCGGACGAAAAACTGATAGTGAATTGTAACGTTCAGGGCCTCCGAATGACGATGGAACACTCAAATTGCGTCCCGATTCAATACATCGTCCTCCAGCCGACTTGTCTCCATGGGTCTATTGCTGCCTCGGGCACCTTATGGCCGTTCTGCTGTGAGTCAACGATTTTCGAATCGGACGAAAAACTGATAGTGAATTGTAACTTTCAGGGCCACCTAATGACGATGGATCACTCAAATTGCGTCCCGATTCAATACATCGTCCTCCAGCCGACTTGACTTCATGGGTCTATTGCTGCCTCGGGCACCTTATGGCCGTTCTGCTGTGAGTCAAAGATTTTCGAATCGGACGAAAAACTGATAGTGAATTGTAACGTTCAGGGCCACCTAATGACGATGGATCACTCAAATTGCGTTCCGATTCAATACATCGTCCTCCAGCCGACTTGACTCCATGGGTCTATTGCTGCCTCGGGCACCTTATGGCCGTTCTGCTGTAAGTCTAGATTATCGAATGGGACAAAAAACTGATAGTGAATTGTAACGTTCAGGGCCTCCTAATGACGATGGATCACTCAAATTGCGTCTCGATTCAATACATCGTCCTCCAGCCGACTTGTCTCCATGGGTCTATTGCTGCCTCGGGCACCTTACGGCCGTTCTGCTGTGAGTCAAAGATTTTCGAATCGGACGAAAAACTGATAGTGAATTGTAACGTTCAGGGCCACCTAATGACGATGGATCACTCAAATTGCGTCCCGATTCAATACATCGTCCTCCAGCCGACATGTCTCCATGGGTCTATTGCTGCCTTGGCACCTTATGGCCGTTCTGCTGTGAGTCAAAGATTTTCGAATCGGACGAAAAACTGATAGTGAATTGTAACGTTCAGGGCCGCCTAATGACGATGGATCACTCAAATTGCGTCCCGATTCAATACATTGTCCTCCAGCAGACTGTCTCCATGGGTCTATTGCAGCCTCGGGCACCTTATGGCCGTTCAGCTGTGACTCAAAGATTTTCAAATCGGACGAAAAACTGATAGTGAATTGTAACGTTCAGGGCCTCCTAATGACGATGGAACACTCAAATTGCGTCCCGATTCAATACATCGTCCTCCAGCCGACTTGTCTCCATGGGTCTATTGCTGCCTCGGGCACCTTATGGCCGTTCTGCTGTGAGTCAACGATTTTCGAATCGGACGAAAAACTGATAGTGAATTGTAACTTTCAGGGCCACCTATTGACGATGGAACACTCAAATTGCGTCCCGATTAAATACTTCGTCCTCCAGCCGACTTGTCTCCATGGGTCTATTGCTGCCTCGGGCACCTTATGGCCGTTCTGCTGTGAGTCAAAGATTTTCGAATCGGACGAAAAACTGATAGTGAATTGTAACGTTCAGGGCCTCCTAATGACGATGGAACACTAAAATTGCGTCCCGATTCAATACATCGTCGTCCAGCAGACTTGACTTCATGGGTCTATTGCTGCCTCATGCACCTTTTGACCGTTCTGCTGTGAGTCAAAGATTTTCGAATCGGACGAAAAACTGATAGTGATTTGTAACATTCAGGGCCACCTAATGACGATGGACCACACAAATTGCGTCCCGATTCAGTACATCGTCCACTAGCCGACTTGACTCCATGGGACTATTGCTGCCTCGGGCACCTTATGGCCGTTCTGCTGTGAGTCTAGATTATAGAATGGGATGAAAAACTGATAGTGAATTGTAACGTTCAGGGCCACCTAATGACGATGGATCACTCAAATTGCGTCCCGATTCAATACATCGTCCTCTAGCAGACTTGTCTCCATGGGTCTATTGCTGCCTCGGGCACCTTATGGCAGGCAAGCTGTGACTCAAAGATTTTCGAATCGGACGAAAAACTAATAGTGAATTGTAACGTTCAGGGCCTCCTAATGACGATGGAACACTCAAATTGCGTCCCGATTCAATACATCGTCCTCCAGCGGACTTGTCTCCATTGGTCTATTGCTGCCTCGGGCACCTAATGGCCGTTCTGCTGTGAGTCAAAGACTTTCGAATCGGACGAAAAACAGATAGTGAATTGTAACATTCAGGGCCACCTAATGACGATGGACCACGCAAATTGCGTCCCGATTCAATACATCGTCCTCCAGCCGAGTTGACTCCATGGGTCTATTGCTGCCTCGGGCACCTTATGGCCGTTCTGCTGTGAATCTAGATTATCGAATGGGACGAAAAACTGGTAGTGAATTGTAACGTTCAGGGACACCTAATGACGATGGATCACTCAAATTGCGTCCCGATTCAATACATCGTCCTCCAGCCGACTTGTCTCCATTGGTCTATTGCTGCCTCGGGCACCTTATGGCCGTTCTGCTGTGAGTCTAGATTATCGAATGGGACGAAAAACTGATAGTGAATTGTAACTTTCAGGGCCACCTAATGACGATGGATCACTCAAATTGCGTCCCGATTCAATACATCGTCCTCCAGCAGACTTGTCTCCATGGGTCTATTGCTGCCTCAGGCACCTTATGGCCGTTCCGCTGTGAGTCTAGATTATCGAATGGGACGAAAAACTGATAGTGAATTGTAACGTTCAGGGCCACCTAATGACGATGGATCACTCAAATTGCGTCCCGATTCAATACATCGTCTTTCAGCAGACTTGTCTCCATGGGTCTATTGCTGCCTCGGGCACCTTATGGCAGTCCTGCTGTGACTCAAAAGATTTTCGAATCGGAGGAAAAACTGATAGTGAATTGTAACGTTCAGGGCCTCCTAATGACGATGGAACACTCAAATTGCGTCCCGATTCAATACATCGTCCTCCAGCAGACTTGTCTCCGTGGGTCTATTGCTGCCTCGGGCACCTTATGGCCGTTCTGCTGTGAGTCAAAGATTTTCGAATCGGACGAAAAACCTGATAGTGATTTGTAACATTCAGGGCCACCTAATGACGATGGACCACACAAATTGCGTCCCGATTCAGTACATCGTCCACTAGCCGACTTGACTGCATGGGACTAATGCTGCCTCGGGCACCTTATGGCCGTTCTGCTGTGAGTCTAGATTATCGAATGGGATGAAAAACTGATAGTGAATTGTAACGTTCAGCGCCACCTAATGACGATGGATCACTCAAATTGCGTCCCGATTCAATACATCGTCTTCCAGCAGACTTGTCTCCATGGGTCTATTGCTGCCTCGGGCACATTATGGCAGTCCTGCTGTGACTCAAAAGATTTTCGAATCGGAGGAAAAACTGATAGTGAATTGTAACGTTCAGGGCCTCCTAATGACGATGGAACACTCAAATTGCGTCCCGATTCAATACATCGTCCTCCAGCAGACTTGTCTCCATGGGTCTATTGCTGCCTCGGGCACCTTATGGCCGTTCCGCTGTGAGTCTAGATTATCGAATGGGACGAAAAACTGATAGTGAATTGTAACGTTCAGGGCCACCTAATGACGATGGATCACTCAAATTGCGTCCCGATTCAATACATCGTCCACCAGCCGACTTGTCTCCATGGGTCTATTGCTGCCTCGGGCACATTATGGCCGTTCTGCTGTGAGTCAAAGATTTTCGAATCGGACGAAAAACTGATAGTGAATTGTAACGTTCAGGGCCTCCTAATGATGATGGAACACTCAAATTGCGTCCCGATTCAATACATCGTCCTCCAGCAGACTTGTCTCCATGCGTCTATTGCTGCCTCGGGCACCTTATGGCCGTTCTGCTGTGAGTCTAGATTTTCGAATCGGACGAAAAACTGATAGTGAATTGTAACTATCAGGGCCTCCTAATGACGATGGAACACTCAAATTGCGTCCCGATTCAATACATCGTCCTCCAGCAGACTTGTCTCCATGGGTCTATTGCTGCCTCGGGCACCTCATGGCCGTTCTGCTGTGAGTCAAAGATTTTCGAATCGGACGAAAAACTGATAGTGAATTGTAACGTTCAGGGCCACCTAACGACGATGGATCACTCAAATTGCGTCCCGATTCAATACATCGTCCTCCAGCCGACATGTCTCCATGGGTCTATTGCTGCCTCGGGCACCTTATGGCCGTTCTGCTGTGAGTCAAAGATTTTCGAATCGGACGAAAAACTGATAGTGAATTGTAACGTTCAGGGCCACCTAATGGCGATGGATCACTTAAATTGCGTCCCGATTCAATACATTGTCCTCCAGCAGACTGTCTCCATGGGTCTATTGCAGCCTCGGGCACCTTATGGCCGTTCAGCTGTGACTCAAAGATTTTCGAATCGGACGAAAAACTGATAGTGAATTGTAACGTTCAGGGCCTCCGAATGACGATGGAACACTCAAATTGCGTCCCGATTCAATACATCGTCCTCCAACCGACTTGTCTCCATGGGTCTATTGCTGCCTCGGGCACCTTATGGCCGTTCTGCTGTGAGTCAACGATTTTCGAATCGGACGAAAAACTGATAGTGAATTGTAACTTTCAGGGCCACCTAATGACGATGGATCACTCAAATTGCGTCCCGATTCAATACATCGTCCTCCAGCCGACTTGACTTCATGGGTCTATTGCTGCCTCGGGCACCTTATGGCCGTTCTGCTGTGAGTCAAAGATTTTCGAATCGGACGAAAAACTGATAGTGAATTGTAACGTTCAGGGCCACCTAATGACGATGGATCACTCAAATTGCGTTCCGATTCAATACATCGTCCTCCAGCCGACTTGACTCCATGGGTCTATTGCTGCCTCGGGCACCTTATGGCCGTTCTGCTGTAAGTCTAGATTATCGAATGGGACAAAAAACTGATAGTGAATTGTAACGTTCAGGGCCTCCTAATGACGATGGATCACTCAAATTGCGTCTCGATTCAATACATCGTCCTCCAGCAGACTTGTCTCCATGGGTCTATTGCTGCCTCGGGCACCTTATGGCCGTTCTGCTCTGAGTCTAGATTATCGAATGGGACGAAAAACTGATAGTGAATTGTAACGTTCAGGGCCACCTAATGACGATGGATCACTCAAATTGCGTCGCGATTCAATACATCGTCCTCCAGCCGACTTGACTCCATGGGTCTATTGCTGCCACGGGCACCTTATGGCCGTTCTGCTGTGAGTCTAGATTATCGAATGGGACGAAAAACTGATAGTGAATTGTAACGTTCAGGGCCTCCTAATGACGATGGATCACTCAAATTGCGTCCCGATTCAATACATCGTCCTCCAGCCGACTTGACTCCATGGGTCTATTGCTGCCTCGGGCACCTTATGGCCGTTCTGCTGTGAGTCTAGATTATCGAATGGGACGAAAAACTGATAGTGAATTGTAACGTTCAGGGCCTCCTAATGACGATGGATCACTCATATTGCGTCCCGATTCAATACATCGTCCTCCAGCCGACTTGACTCCATGGGTCTATTGCTGCCTCGGGCACCTTATGGCCGTTCTGCTGTGAGTCTAGATTATCGAATGGGACGAAAAACTGATAGTGAATTGTAACGTTCAGGGCCTCCTAATGACGATGGATCACTCAAATTGCGTCCCGATTCAATACATCGTCCTCCAGCAGACTTGTCTCCATGGGTCGATTGCTGCCTCGGGCACCAAATGGCCGTTCTGCTGTGAGTCAAAGATTTTCGAATCGGACGAAAAACTGATAGTGAATTGTAACATTCAGGGCCACCTAATGACGATGGACCACGCAAATTGCGTCCCGATTCAATACATCGTCCTCCAGCCGAGTTGACTCCATGGGTCTATTGCTGCCTCGGGCACCTTATGGCCGTTCTGCTGTGAATCTAGTTTATCGAATGGGACGAAAAACTGATAGTGAATTGTAACGTTCAGGGCGACCTAATGACGATGAATCACTCAAATTGCGTCCCGATTCAATACATCGTCCCCAGCCGACTTGTCTCCATTGGTCTATTGCTGCCTCGGGCACCTTATGGCCGTTCTGCTGTGAGTCTAGATTATCGAATGGGACGAAAAACTGATAGTGAATTGTAACGTTCAGGGCCACCTAATGACGATGGATCACTCAAATTGCGTCCCGATTAAATACATCGTCCTCCAGCCGACTTGTCTCCATGGGTCTATTGCTGCCTCGGGCACCTTATGGCCGTTCTGCTGTGAGTCAAAGATTTTCGAATCGGACGAAAAACTGAAAGTGAATTGTAACGTTCAGGGCCACCTAATGACGATGGATCACTCAAATTGCGTCCCGATTCAATACATCGTCCTCCAGCCGACATGTCTCCATGGGTCTATTGCTGCCTTGGCACCTTATGGCCGTTCTGCTGTGAGTCAAAGATTTTCGAATCGGACGAAAAACTGATAGTGAATTGTAACGTTCAGGGCCGCCTAATGACGATGGATCACTCAAATTGCGTCCCGATTCAATACATTGTCCTCCAGCAGACTGTCTCCATGGGTCTATTGCAGCCTCGGGCACCTTATGGCCGTTCAGCTGTGACTCAAAGATTTTCAAATCGGACGAAAAACTGATAGTGAATTGTAACGTTCAGGGCCTCCTAATGACGATGGAACACTCAAATTGCGTCCCGATTCAATACATCGTCCTCCAGCCGACTTGTCTCCATGGGTCTATTGCTGCCTCGGGCACCTTATGGCCGTTCTGCTGTGAGTCAACGATTTTCGAATCGGACGAAAAACTGATAGTGAATTGTAACTTTCAGGGCCACCTAATGACGATGGATCACTCAAATTGCGTCCCGATTAAATACATCGTCCTCCAGCCGACTTGTCTCCATGGGTCTATTGCTGCCTCGGGCACCTTATGGCCGTTCTGCTGTGAGTCAAAGATTTTCGAATCGGACGAAAAACTGATAGTGATTTGTAACGTTCAGGGCCTCCTAATGACGATGGAACACTCAAATTGCGTCCCGATTCAATACATCGTCGTCCAGCAGACTTGACTTCATGGGTCTATTGCTGCCTCGGGCACCTTTTGACCGTTCTGCTGTGAGTCAAAGATTTTCGAATCGGACGAAAAACTGATAGTGAATTGTAACGTTCAGGGCCTCCTAATGATGATGGAACACTCAAATTTCGTCCCGATTCAGTACATCGTCCTCCAGCCGAGTTGACTCCAAGGGTCTATTGCTGCCTCGGGTACCTTATGGCCGTTCTGCTGTGAATCTAGATTATCGAATGGGACGAAAAACTGGTAGTGAATTGTAACGTTCAGGGCCACCTAATGACGATGGATCACTCAAATTGCGTCCCGATTCAATACATCGTCCTCCAGCCGACTTGTCTCCATTGGTCTATTGCTGCCTCGGGCACCTTATGGCCGTTCTGCTGTGAGTCTAGATTATCGAATGGGACGAAAAACTGATAGTGAATTGTAACTTTCAGGGCCACCTAATGACGATGGATCACTCAAATTGCGTCCCGATTCAATACATCGTCCTCCAGCAGACTTGTCTCCATGGGTCTATTGCTGCCTCGGGCACCTTATGGCCGTTCCGCTGTGAGTCTAGATTATCGAATGGGACGAAAAACTGATATTGAATTGTAACGTTCAGGGCCACCTAATGACGATGGATCACTCAAATTTCGTCCCGATTCAATACATCATCTTTCAGCAGACTTGTCTCCATGGGTCTATTGCTGCCTCGGGCACCTAATGGCCGTTCTGCTGTGAGTCAAAGATTTTCGAATCGGACGAAAAACCTGATAGTGATTTGTAACATTCAGGGCCACCTAATGACGATGGACCACACAAATTGCGTCCCGATTCAGTACATCGTCCACTAGAGGACTTGACTGCATGGGACTAATGCAGCCTCGGGCACCTTATGGCCGTTCTGCTGTGAGTCTAGATTATCGAATGGGATGAAAAACTGATAGTGAATTGTAACGTTCAGCGCCACCTAATGACGATGGATCACTCAAATTGCGTCCCGATTCAATACATCGTCTTCCAGCAGACTTGTCTCCATGGGTCTATTGCTGCCTCGGGCACCTTATGGCAGTCCTGCTGTGACTCAAAAGATTTTCGAATCGGAGGAAAAACTGAAAGTGAATTGTAACGTTCAGGGCCTCCTAATGACGATGGAACACTCAAATTGCGTCCCGATTCAATACATCGTCCTCCAGCAGACTTGTCTCCATGGGTCTATTGCTGCCTCGGGCACCTGATGGCCGTTCCGCTGTGAGTCTAGATTATCGAATGGGACGAAAAACTGATAGTGAATTGTAACTTTCAGGGCCACCTAATGACGATGGATCACTCAAATTGCGTCCCGATTCAATACATCGTCCACCAGCCGACTTGTCTCCATGGGTCTATTGCTGCCTCGGGCACCTTATGGCCGTTCTGCTGTGAGTCAAAGATTTTCGAATCGGACGAAAAACTGATAGTGAATTGTAACGTTCAGGGCCTCCTAATGATGATGGAACACTCAAATTGCGTCCCGATTCAATACATCGTCCTCCAGCAGACTTGTCTCCATGCGTCTATTGCTGCCTCGTGCACCTTATGGCAGTCCTGCTGTGACTCAAAAGATTTTCGAATCGGAGGAAAAACTGATAGTGAATTGTAACGTTCAGGGCCTCCTAATGACGATGGAACACTCAAATTGCGTCCCGATTCAATACATCGTCCTCCAGCAGACTTGTCTCCATGGGTCTATTGCTGCCTCGGGCACCTTATGGCCGTTCTGCTGTGAGTCAACGATTTTCGAATCGGACGAAAAACTGATAGTGAATTGTAACTTTCAGGGCCACCTAATGACGATGGATCACTCAAATTGCGTCCCGATTAAATACATCGTCCTCCAGCCGACTTGACTTCATGGGTCTATTGCTGGCTCGGGCACCTTATGGCCGTTCTGCTGTGAGTCAAAGATTTTCGAATCGGACGAAAAACTGATAGTGAATTGTAACGTTCAGGGCCACCTAATGACGATGGATCACTCAAATTGCGTTCCGATTCAATACATCGTCCTCCAGCCGACTTGAATCCATGGGTCTATTGCTGCCTCGGGCACCTTATGGCCGTTCTGCTGTGGGTCTAGATTATCGAATGGGACGAAAAACTGATAGTGAATTGTAACGTTCAGGGCCTCCTAATGACGATGGATCACTCAAATTGCGTCTCGATTCAATACATCGTCCTCCAGCAGACTTGTCTCCATGGGTCTATTGCTGCCTCGGGCACCTTATGGCCGTTCTGCTCTGAGTCTAGATTATCGAATGGGACGAAAAACTGATAGTGAATTGTAACGTTCAGGGCCACCTAATGACGATGGATCACTCAAATTGCGTCCCGATTCAATACATCGTCCTCCAGCAGACGTGACTTCATGGGTCTATTGCTGCCTCGGGCCCCTTATGGCCGTTCTGCTGTGGGTCAAAGATTTTCGAATCGGACGAAAAACTGATAGTGAATTGTAACTTTCAGGGCCACCTAATGACGATGGATCACTCAAATTGCGTCCCGATTCAATACATCGTCCTCCAGCAGACTTGTCTCCATGGGTCTATTGCTGCCTCGGGCACCTTATGGCCGTTCTGCTGTGAGTCTAGATTATCGAATGGGACGAAAAACTGATAGTGAATTGTAACGTTCAGGGCCACCTAATGACGATGGATCTCTCAAATTGCGTCCCGATTCAATACATCGTCCTCCAGCCGACTTGACTCCATGGGTCTATTGCTGCCTCGGGCACCTTATGGCCGTTCTGCTGTGAGTCTAGATTATCGAATGGGACGAAAAACTGATAGTGAATTGTAACGTTCAGGGCCTCCTAATGACGATGGATCACTCAAATTGCGTCCCGATTCAATACATCGTCCTCCAGCCGACTTGACTCCATGGGTCTATTGCTGCCTCGGGCACCTTATGGCCGTTCTGCTGCGAGTCTAGATTATCGAATGGGACGAAAAACTGATAGTGAATTGTAACGTTCAGGGCCTCCTAATGACGATGGATCACTCAAATTGCGTCCCGATTCAATACATCGTCCTCCAGCAGACTTGTCTCCGTGGGTCGATTGCTGCCTCGGGCTCCTAATAGCCGTTCTGCTGTGAGTCAAAGATTTTCAAATCGGACGAAAAACTGATAGTGAATTGTAACATTCAGAGCCACCTAATGACGATGGACCACGCAAATTGCGTCCCGATTCAATACATCGTCCTCCAGCCGAGTTGACTCCATGGGTCTATTGCTGCCTCGGGCACCTTATGGCCGTTCTGCTGTGAATCTAGATTATCGAATGGGACGAAAAACTGATAGTGAATTGTAACGTTCAGGGCCTCCTAATGACGATGGAACAATCAAATTGCGTCCCGATTCAATACATCGTCCTCCAGCAGACTTGTCTCCATGCGTCTATTGCTGCCTCGGGCACCTTATGGCCGTTCTGCTGTGAGTCAAAGATTTTCGAATCGGACGAAAAACTGACAGTGAATTGTAACGTTCAGGGCCACCTAATGACGATGGATCACTCAAATTGCGTCCCGATTCAATACATCGTCCTCCAGCCGACTTGACTCCATGGGTCTATTGCTGCTTCGGGCACCTTATGGCCGTTCTGCTGTGAGTCTAGATTATCGAATGGGACAAAAAACTGATAGTGAATTGTAACGTTCAGGGCCTCCTAATGACGATGGATCACTCAAATTGCGTCCCGATTCAATACATCGTCCTCCAGCAGACTTGTCTCCATGGGTCTATTGCTGCCTCGGGCACCTTATGGCCGTTCTGCTGTGAGTCTAGATTATCGAATGGGACGAAAAACTGATAGTGAATTGTAACGTTCAGGGCCACCTAATGACGATGGAACACTCAAATTGCGTCCCGATTCAATACATCGTCCTCCAGCCGACTTGACTCCATGGGTCTATTGCTGCCTCGGGCACCTTATGGCCGTTCTGCTGTGAGTCTAGATTATCGAATGGGACGAAAAACTGATAGTGAATTGTAACGTTCAGGGCCTCCTAATGACGATGGATCACTCAAATTGCGTCCCGATTCAATACATCGTCCTCCAGCCGACTTGACTCCATGGGTCTATTGCTGCCTCGGGCACCTTATGGCCGTTCTGCTGTGAGTCTAGATTATCGAATGGGACGAAAAACTGATAGTGAATTGTAACGTTCAGGGCCTCCTAATGACGATGGAACACTCAAATTGCGTCCCGATTCAATACATCGTCCTCCAGCAGACTTGTCTCCATGGGTCGATTGCTGCCTCGGGCACCTAATTGCCGTTCTGCTGTGAGTCAAAGATTTTCGAATCGGACGAAAAACTGATAGTGAATTGTAACATTCAGGGCCATCTAATGACGATGGACCACGCACATTGCGTCCCGATTCAATACATCGTCCTCCAGCCGAGTTGACTCCATGGGTCTATTGCTGCCTCGGGCACCTTATGGCCGTTCTGCTGTGAATCTAGATTATCGAATGGGACGAAAAACTGATAGTGAATTGTAACGTTCAGGGCGACCTAATGACGATGAATCACTCAAATTGCGTCCCGATTCAATACATCGTCCCCAGCCGACTTGTCTCCATTGGTCTATTGCTGCCTCGGGCACCTTATGGCCGTTCTGCTGTGAGTCTAGATTATCGAATGGGACGAAAAACTGATAGTGAATTGTAACGTTCAGGGCCACCTAATGACGATGGATCACTCAAATTGCGTCCTGATTCAATACATCGTCCTCCAGCAGACGTGACTTCATGGGTCTATTGCTGCCTCGGGCCCCTTATGGCCGTTCTGCTGTGGGTCAAAGATTTTCGAATCGGACGAAAAACTGATAGTGAATTGTAACTTTCAGGGCCACCTAATGACGATGGATCACTCAAATTGCGTCCCGATTCAATACATCGTCCTCCAGCAGACTTGTCTCCATGGGTCTATTGCTGCCTCGGGCACCTTATGGCCGTTCTGCTGTGAGTCTAGATTATCGAATGGGACGAAAAACTGATAGTGAATTGTAACGTTCAGGGCCACCTAATGACGATGGATCTCTCAAATTGCGTCCCGATTCAATACATCGTCCTCCAGCCGAATTGACTCTATGGGTCTATTGCTGCCTCGGGCACCTTATGGCCGTTCTGCTGTGAATCTAGATTATCGAATGGGACGAAAAACTGATAGTGAATTGTAACGTTCAGGGCCACCTAATGACGATGGATCTCTCAAATTGCGTCCTGATTCAATACATCGTCCTCCAGCAGACTTGACTTCATGGGTCTATTGCTGCCTCGGGCCCCTTATGGCCGTTCTGCTGTGTGTCATAGATTTTCGAATCGGACGAAAAACTGATAGTGAATTGTAACTTTCAGGGCCACCTAATGACGATGGATCACTCAAATTGCGTCCCGATTCAATACATCGTCCTCCAGCAGACTTGTCTCCATGGGTCTATTGCTGCCTCGGGCACCTTATGGCCGTTCTGCTGTGAGTCTAGATTATCGAATGGGACGAAAAACTGATAGTGAATTGTAACGTTCAGGGCCACCTAATGACGATGGATCTCTCAAATTGCGTCCCGATTCAATACATCGTCCTCCAGCCGACTTGACTCCATGGGTCTATTGCTGCCTCGGGCACCTTATGGCCGTTCTGCTGTGAGTCTAGATTATCGAATGGGACGAAAAACTGATAGAGAAACTTAACGATCAGGGCCTCCTAATGACGATGGATCACTCAAATTGCGTCCCGATTCAATACATCGTCCTCCAGCCGACTTGACTCCATAGGTCTATTGCTGCCTCGGGCACCTTATGGCCGTTCTGCTGTGAGACTAGATTATCGAATGGGACGAAAAACTGATAGTGAATTGTAACGTTCAGGGCCGCCTAATGACGATGGATCACTCAAATTGCGTCCCGATTCAATACATCGTCCTCCAGCAGACTTGTCTCCATGGGTCGATTGCTGCCTCGGGCACCTAATGGCCGTTCTGCTGTGAGTCAAAAATTTTCGAATCGGACGAAAAACTGATAGTGAATTGTAACATTCAGGGCCACCTAATGACGATGGACCACGCAAATTGCGTCCCGATTCAATACATCGTCCTCCAGCCGAGTTGACTCCATCGGTCTATTGCTGCCTCGGGCACCTTATGGCCGTTCTGCTGTGAATCTAGATTATCGAATGGGACGAAAAACTGATAGTGAATTGTAACGTTCAGGGCCACCTAATGACGATGGATCACTCAAATTGCGTCCCGATTCAATACATCGTCTTCAGCCGACTTGTTTCCATGGGTCTATTGCTGCCTCGGGCACCTTATGGCCGTTCTGCTGTGAGTCTAGATTATCGAATGGGACGAAAAACTGATAGTGAATTGTAACGTTCAAGGCCACCTAATGACGATGGATCACTCAAATTGCGTCCTGATTCAATACATCGTCCTCCAGCAGACTTGACTTCATGGGTCTATTGCTGCCTCGGGCACCTTATGGCCGTTCTGCTGTGAGTCAAAGATTTTCGAATCGGACGACAAACTGATAGTGAATTGTAACTTTCAGGGCCACCTAATGACGATGGATCACTCAAATTGCGTCCCGATTCAATACATCGTCCTCCAGCAGACTTGTCTCCATGGCTCGATTGCTGCCTCGGGCACCTTATGGCCGTTCTGCTGTGAGTCAAAGATTTTCGAATCGGACGAAAAACTGATAGTGATTTGTAACATTCAGGGCCACCTAATGACGATGGACCACACAAATTGCGTCCCGATTCAGTACATCGTCCACTAGCCGACTTGACTCCATGGGGCTATTGCTGCCTCGGGCACCTTATGGCCGTTCTGCTGTGAGTCTAGATTATAGAATGGGATGAAAAACTGATAGTGAATTGTAACGTTCAGGGCCACCTAATGACGATGGATCACTCAAACTGCGTCCCGATTCAATACATCGTCGTCCAGCAGACTTGTCTCCATGGGTCTATTGCTGCCTCGGGCACCTTATGGCAGGCCTGCTGTGACTCAAAGATTTTCGAATCGGCCGAAAAACTAATAGTGAATTGTAACTTTCAGGGCAACCTAATGACGATGGATCACTCAAATTGCGTCCCGATTCAATACATCGTCCTCCAGCCGACCTGACTCCATGGGTCTATTGCTGCCTCGGGCACCTTATGGCCGTTCTGCTGTGAGTCAAAGATTTTCGAATCGGACGAAACACTGATAGTAAATTGGAACGTTCAGGGCCTCCTAATGACGATGGACCACTCAAATTGCGTCCCGATTCAATACATCGTCCTCCAGCCGAGTTGACTCCATGGGTCTATTGCTGCCTCGGGCACCTTATGGCCGTTCTGCTGTGAGTCTAGATTATCGAATGGGACGAAAAACTGATAGTGATTTGTAACTCTCAGGGCCACCTAATGACGATGGATCACTCAAATTGCGTCCCGATTCAATACATCGTCCTCCAGCCGACTTGTCTCCATGGGTCGATTGCTGCCTCGGGCACCTTATGGCCGTTCTGCTGTGAGTCAAAGATTTTCGAATCGGACGAAAAACCTGATAGTGATTTGTAACATTCAGGGCCACCTAATGACAATAGACCACACAAATTGCGTCCCGATTCAGTACATCGTCCACTAGCCGACTTGACTCCATGGGACTATTGCTGCCTCGGGCACCTTATGGCCGTTCTGCTGTGAGTCTAGATTATCGAATGGGATGAAAAGCTGATAGTGAATTGTAACGTTCAGGGCCACCTAATGACGATGGATCACTCAAATTGCGTCCCGATTCAATACATCGTCCTCCAGCAGACTTGTCTCCATGGGTCTATTGCTGCCTCGGACACCTTATGGCCGTTCTGCTGTGAGTCAAAGATTTTCGAATCGGACGAAAAACTGATAGTGAATTGTAACGTTCAGGGCCTCCTAATGATGATGGGACACTCAAATTGCGTCCCGATTCAATACATCGTCCTCCAGCAGACTTGTCTCCATGGGTCTATTGCTGCCTCGGACACCTTATGGCCGTTCTGCTGTGAGTCAAAGATTTTCGAATCGGACGAAAAACTGATAGTGAATTGTAACACTCAGGGTCACCTAATGACGATGGACCACACAAATTGCGTCCCGATTCAGTACATCGTCCTCCAGCCGACCTGACTCCATGGGTCTATTGCTGCCTCGGGCACCTTATGGCCGTTCTGCTGTGAGTCAAAGATTTTCGAATCGGACGAAAAACTGATAGTGAATTGTAACGTTCAGGGCCTCCTAATGACGATGGAACACTCAAATTGCGTCCCGATTCAATACATCGTCCCACAGCTGACTTGTCTCCATGGGTCTATTGCTGCCTCGGGCACCTTATGGCCGTTCTGCTGTGAGTCAAAGATTTTCGAATCGGACGAAAAACTGATAGTGAATTGTAAAGACGATGGATCACTCAAATTGCGTCCCGATTCAATACATCGTCCTCCAGCCGACATGTCTCCATGTTTCTATTGCTGCCTTGGCACCTTGTGGCCGTTCTGCTGTGAATCAAAGATTTTCGAATGGGACGAAAAACTGATAGTGAATTGTAACGTTCAGGGCCACCTAATGACGATGGATCACTCAAATTGCGTCCCGATTAAATACATTGTCCTCCAGCAGACTGTCTCCATGGGTCTATTGCAGCCTCGGGCACCTTATGGCCGTTCAGCTGTGACTCAAAGATTTTCGAATCGGACGAAAAACTGATAGTGAATTGTAACGTTCAGGGCCTCCTAATGACGATGGATCACTCAAATTGCGTCCCGATTCAATACATTGTCCTCCAGCAGACTGCCTCCATGGGTCTATTGCAGCCTCGGGCACCTTATGGCCGTTCAGCTGTGACTCAAAGATTTTCGAATCGGACGAAAAACTGATAGTGAATTGTAACGTTCAGGGCCTCCTAATGACGATGGATCACTCAAATTGCGTCCCGATTCAATACATCGTCCTCCAGCCGACTTGTCTCCATGGGTCTATTGCTGCCTCGGGCACCTTAAGGCCGTTCAGCTGTGAGTCAAAGATTCTCGAATCGGACGAAAAACTGATAGTGAATTGTAACGTTCAGGGCCTCCTAATGACGATGGAAAACTAAAATTGCGTCCCGATTCAATACATCGTCCTCCAGCAGACTTGACTTCATGGGTCTACTGCTGCCTCGGGCACCTTATGGCCGTTCTGCTGTGAGTCAAAGATTTTCGAATCGGACGAAAATCTGATAGTGAATTGTAACGTTCAGGGCAACCTAATGACAATGGATCACTCAAATTGCGTCCCGATTCAATACATCGTCCTCCAGCCGACTTGACTCCATGGGTCTATTGCTGCCTCGGGCACCTTATGGCCGTTCTGCTGTGAGTCTAGATTATCGAATGGGACAAAAAACTGATAGTGAATTGTAACGTTCAGGGCCTCCTAATGAGATGGATCACTCAAATTGCGTCCCGATTCAATACATCGTCCTCCAGCAGACTTGTCTCCATGGGTCTATTGCTGCCTCGGGCACCTTATGTCCGTTCTGCTGTGAGTCTAGATTATCGAATGGGACGAAAAACTGATAGTGAATTGTAACGTTCAGGGCCACCTAATGACGATGGATCACTCAAATTGCGTCCCGATTCAATACATCGTCCTCCAGCAGACTTGTCTCCATGGGTCGATTGCTGCCTCGGGCACCTAATGGCCGTTCTGCTGTGAGTCAAAGATTTTCGAATCGGACGAAAAACTGATAGTGAATTGTAACATTCAGGGCCACCTAATGACGATGGACCACGCAAATTGCGTCCCGATTCAATACATCGTCCTCCAGCCGAGTTGACTCCATGGGTCTATTGCTGCCTTGGGCACCTTATGGCCGTTCTGCTGTGAATCTAGATTATCGAATGGGACGAAAAACTGATAGTGAATTGTAACGTTCAAGGCGACCTAATGACGATGGATCACTCAAATAGCGTCCCGATTCAATACATCGTCCCCAGCCGACTTGTCTCCATGGGTCTATTGCTGCCTCGGGCACCTTATGGCCGTTCTGCTGTGAGTCTAGATTATCGAATGGGACGAAAAAGTGATAGTGAATTGTAACGTTCAAGACCACCTAATGACGATGGATCACTCAAATTGCGTCCTGATTCAATACATCGTCCTCCAGCACACTTGACTTCATGGGTCTATTGCTGCCTCGGGCACCTTATGGCCGTTCTGCTGTGACTCAAAGATTTTCGAATCGGACGAAAAACTGATAGTGAATTGTAACATTCAGGGCCACCTAATGACGATGGACCACACAAATTGCGTCCCGATTCAGTACATCGTCCTCCAGCCGACCTGACTCCATTGGTCTATTGCTGCCTCAGGCACCTTATGGCCGTTCTGCTGTGAGTCTAGATTATCGAATGGGACGAAAAACTGATAGTGAATTGTAACGTTCAGGGCCACCTAATGACGATGGATCACTCAAATTGCGTCCCGATTCAATATATCGTCCTCCAGCAGACTTGTTTCCATGGGTCTATTGTTGCCTCGGGCACCTTATGGCCGCTCTGCTGTGAGTCAAAGATTTTCGAATCGGACGAAAAACTGATAGTGAATTGTAACTTTCAGGGCCTCCTAATGACGATGGAACACTCAAATTGCGTCCTAATTCAATACATAGTCCCACAGCAGACTTGTCTCCATGGGTCTATTGCTGCCTCGGGCACCTTATGGCCGTTCTGCTGTGAGTCAAAGATTTTCGAATCGGACGAAAAACTGATAGTGAATTGTAACGTTCAGGGCCACCTAATGACGATGGATCACTCAAATTGCGTCCCGATTCAATACATCGTCCTCCAGCCGACATGTCTCCATGTTTCTATTGCTGCCTTGGCACCTTATGGCCGTTCTGCTGTGAATCAAAGATTTTCGAATCGGACGAAATACTGATAGTGAATTGTAACGTTCAGGGCCACCTAATGACGATGGATCACTCAAATTGCGTCATGATTCAATACATTGTCCTCCAGCAGACTGTCTCCATGGGTCTATTGCACCCTCGGGCACCTTATGGCCGTTCAGCTGTGACTCAAAGATTTTCGAATCGGACGAAAAACTGATAGTGAATTGTAACGTTCAGGGCCTCCTAATGACGATGGAACACTCAAATTGCGTCCCGATTCAATACATCGTCCTCCAGCCGACTTGTCTCCATGGGTCTATTGCTGCCTCGGGCACCTTAAGGCCGTTCTGCTGTGAGTCAAAGATTTTCGAATCGGACGAAAAACTGATAGTGAATTGTAACGTTCAGGGCCTCCTAATGACGATGGAAAACTAAAATTGCGTCCCGATTCAATACATCGTCCTCCAGCAGACTTGACTTCATGGGTCTATTGCTGCCTCGGGCACCTTATGGCCGTTCTGCTGTGAGTCAAAGATTTTCGAATCGGACGAAAAACTGATAGTGAATTGTAACGTTCAGGGCAACCTAATGACAATGGATCACTCAAATTGCGTCCCGATTCAATACATCGTCCTCCAGCCGACTTGACTCCATGGGTCTATTGCTGCCTCGGGCACCTTATGGCCGTTCTGCTGTGAGTCTAGATTATCGAATGGGACAAAAAACTGATAGTGAATTGTAACGTTCAGGGCCTCCTAATGACGATGGATCACTCAAATTGCGTCCCGATTCAATACATCGTCCCCAGCCGACTTGTCTCCATGGGTCTATTGCTGCCTCGGGCACCTTATGTCCGTTCTGCTGTGAGTCTAGATTATCGAATGGGACGAAAAACTGATAGTGAATTGTAACGTTCAGGGCCACCTAATGACGATGGATCACCCAAATTGCGTCCCGATTCAATACATCGTCCACCAGCAGGCTTGTCTCCATGGGTCGATTGCTGCCTCGGGCACCTAATGGCCGTTCTGCTGTGAGTCAAAGATTTTCGAATCGGACGAAAAACTGATAGTGAATTGTAACATTCAGGGCCACCTAATGACGATGGACCACGCAAATTGCGTCCCGATTCAATACATCGTCCTCCAGCCGAGTTGACTCCATGGGTCTATTGCTGCCTTGGGCACCTTATGGCCGTTCTGCTGTGAATCTAGATTATCGAATGTTACGAAAAACTGATAGTGAATTGTAACGTTCAGGGCCACCTAATGACAATGGATCACTCAAATTGCGTCCCGATTCAATACATCGTCCCCAGCCGACTTGTCTCCATGGGTCTATTGCTGCCTCGGGCACCTTATGGCCGTTCTGCTGTGAGTCTAGATTATCGAATGGGACGAAAAACTGATAGTGAATTGTAACGTTCAAGGCCACCTAATGACGATGGATCACTCAAATTGCGTCCTGATTCAATACATCGTCCTCCAGCAGACTTGACTTCATGGGTCTATTGCTGCCTCGGGCACCTTATGGCCGTTCTGCTGTGAGTCAAAGATTTTCGAATCGGACGAAAAACTGATAGTGAATTATAACTTTCAGGGCCACCTAATGACGATGGATCACTCAAATTGCGTCCCGATTCAATACATCGTCCTCCAGCAGACTTGTCTCCATGGGTCGATTGCTGCCTCGGGCACCTTATGGCCGTTCTGCTGTGAGTCAAAGATTTTCGAATCGGACGAAAAACTGATAGTGATTTGTAACATTCAGGGATACCTAATGACGATGGACCACACAAATTGCGTCCCGATTCAGTACATCGTCCACTAGCCGACTTGACTCCATGGGACTATTGCTGCCTCGGGCACCTTATGGCCGTTCTGCTGTGAGTCTAGATTATAGAATGGGATGTAAAACTGATAGTGAATTGTAACGCTCAGGGCCACCTAATGACGATGGATCACTCAAACTGCGTCCCGATTCAATACATCGTTCTCCAGCAGACTCGTCTCCATGGGTCTATTGCTGCCTCGGGCACCTTATGGCAGGCCTGCTGTGACTCAAAGATTTTCGAATCGGACGAAAAACTGATAGAGAATTGTAACATTCAGGGCCACCTAATGACGATGGACCACACAAATTGCGTCCCGATTCAGTACATCGTCCTCCAGCCGACCTGACTCCATGGGTCTATTGCTGCCTCAGGCACCTTATGGCCGTTCTGCTGTGACTCTAGATTATCGAATGGGACGAAAAACTGATAGTGAATTGTAACATTCAGGGCCACCTAATGACGATGGATCATTCAAATTGCGTCCCGATTCAATATATCGTCCTCCAGCAGACTTGTTTCCATGGGTCTATTGTTGCCTCGGGCACCTTATGGCCGCTCTGCTGTGAGTCAAAGATTTTCGAATCGGACGAAAAACTAATAGTGAATTGTAACTTTCAGGGCAACCTAATGACGATGGATCACTCAAATTGCGTCCCGATTCAATACATCGTCCTCCAGCCGACTTGTCTCCATGGGTCTATTGCTGCCTCGGGCACCTTATGGCCGTTCTGCTGTGAGTCAAAGATTTTCGAATCGGACGAAAAACTGATAGTAAATTGGAACGTTCAGGGCCTCCTAATGACGATGGAACACTCAAATTGCGTCCCGATTCAATACATCGTCCTCCAGCGGACTTGTCTCCATTGGTCTATTGCTGCCTCGGGCACCTAAAGTCCGTTCTGCTGTGAGTCAAAGACTTTCGAATCGGGCGAAAAACTGATAGTGAATTGTAACATTCAGGGCCACCTAATGACAATGGACCACGCAAATTGCGTCCCGATTCAATACATCGTCCTCCAGCCGAGTTGACTCCATGGGTCTATTGCTGCCTCGGGCACCTTATGGCCGTTCTGCTGTGAGTCTAGATTATCGAATGGGACGAAAAACTGACAGTGATTTGTAACTTTCAGGGCCACCTAATGACGATGGATCACTCAAATTGCGTCCCGATTCAATACATCGTCCTCCAGCAGACTTGTCTCCATGGGTCGATTGCTGCCTCGGGCACCTTATGGCCGTTCTGCTGTGAGTCAAAGATTTTCGAATCGGACGAAAAACCTGATAGTGATTTGTAACATTCAGGGCCACCTAATGACGATGGACCACACAAATTGCGTCCCGATTCAGTACATCGTCCACTAGCCGACTTGACTCCATGGGACTATTGCTGCCTCGTGCACCTTATGGCCGTTCTGCTGTGAGTCTAGATTATCGAATGGGATGGAAAACTGATAGTGAATTGTAACGTTCAGGGCCACCTAATGACGATGGATCACTCAAATTGCGTCCCGATTCAATACATCGTCCTCCAGCAGACTTGTCTCCATGGGTCTATTGCTGCCTCGGACACCTTATGGCCGTTCTGCTGTGAGTCAAAGATTTTAGAATCGGACGAAAAACTGATAGTGAATTGTAACGTTCAGGGCCTCCTAATGATGATGGGACACTCAAATTGCGTCCCGATTCAATACATAGTCCTCCAGCAGACTTGTCTCCATGGGTCTATTGCTGCCTCGGACACCTTATGGCCGTTCTGCTGTGAGTCTAGATTATCGAATGGGACGAAAAAATGATAGTGAATTGTAACGTTCAGGGCCACCTAATGACGATGGATCACTCAAATTGCGTCCCGATTCAATACATCGTCCTCCAGCCGACCTGACTCCATGGGTCGATTGCTGCCTCGGGCACCTTATGGCCGTTCTGCTGTGAGTCTAGATTATCGAATGGGACGAAAAACTGATAGTGAATTGTAACGTTCAGGGCCACCTAATGACGATGGATCACTCAAATTGCGTCCCGATTCAATACATCGTCCTCCAGCAGACTTGTCTCCATGGGTCTATTGCTGCCTCGGGCACCTTATGGCCATTCTGCTGTGAGGCAAAGATTTTTGAATGGGACGAAAAACTGATAGTGAATTGATACATTCAGGGCCACCTAATGACGATGGATCACTCAAATTGCGTCCCGATTCAATACATCGGCCAGCAGCCGACTTGTCTCCATGGGTCTATTGCTGCCTCGGGCACCTTATGGCCGTTCTGCTGTGAGTCAAAGATTTTCGAATCGGACGAAAAACTGATAGTGAATTGTAACGTTCAGGGCCTCCTAATGACGATGGAACACAAAAATTGCGTCCCGATTCAATACATCGTCCTCCAGCAGACTTGTCTCCATGGGTCTATTGCTGCCTCGGACACCTTATGGCCGTTCTGCTGTGAGTCAAAGATTTTCGAATCGGACGAAAAACTGATAGTGAATTGTAACATTCAGGGCCACCTAATGACGATGGACCACACAAATTGCGTCCCGATTCAGTACATCGTCCTCCAGCCGACCTGACCCCATGGGTCGATTGCTGCCTCGGGCACCTTATGGCCGTTCTGCTGTGAGTCTAGATTATCGAATGGTACGAAAAACTGATAGTGAATTGTAACGTTCAGGGCCACCTAATGACGATGGATCACTCAAATTGCGTCCCGATTCAATACATCGTCCTCCAGCAGACTTGTCTCCATGGGTCTATTGCTGCCTCGGGCGACCTATGGCCGTTCTGCTGTGAGTCAAAGATTTTCGAATGGGACGAAAAACTGATAGTCAATTGAAACATTCAGGGCCACCTAATGACGATGGATCACTCAAATTGCGTCCCGATTCAAAACATCGTCCACCAGCCGACTTGTCTCCATGGGTCTATTGCTGCCTCGGGCACCTTATGGCCGTTCTGCTGTGAGTCAAAGATGTTCGAATCGGACGAAAAACTGACAGTGAATTGTAACGTTCAGGGCCTCCTAATGACGATGGAACACTCAAATTGCGTCCCGATTCAATACATCGTCCTCCAGCCGACATGTCTCCATGTTTCTATTGCTGCCTTGGCACCTTATGGCCGTTCTGCTGTGAGTCAAAGATTTTCGAATCGGACGAAATACTGATAGTGAATTGTAACGTTCAGGGCCACCTAATGACGATGGATCATTCAAATTGCGTCCCGATTCAATACATTGTCCTCCAGCAGACTGTCTCCATGGGTCTATTGCAGCCTCGGGCACCTTATGGCCGTTCAGCTGTGACTCAAAGATTTTCGAATCGGACGAAAAACTGATAGTGAATTGTAACGTTCAGGGCCTCCTAATGACGATGGAACACTCAAATTGCGTCCCGATTCAATACATCGTCCTCCAGTCGACTTGTCTCCATGGGTCTATTGCTGCCTCAGGCACCTTAAGGCCGTTCTGCTGTGAGTCAAAGATTTTCGAATCGGACGAAAAACTGATAGTGAATTGTAACGTTCAGGGCCTACTAATGACGGTGGAACACTAAAATTGCGTCCCGATTCAATACATCGTCCTCCAGCAGACTTGACTTCATGGGTCTATTGCTGCCTCGGGCACCTTATGGCCGTTCTGCTGTGAGTCAAAGATTTTCGAATCGGACGAAAAACTGATAGTGAATTGTAACGTTCAGGGCAACCTAATGACAATGGATCACTCAAATTGCGTCCCGATTCAATACATCGTCCTCCAGGCGACCTGACTCCATGGGTCGATTGCTGCCTCGGGCACCTTATGGCCGTTCTGCTGTGAGTCTAGATTATCGAATGCGACGAAAAACTGATAGTGAATTGTAACGTTCAGGGCCACCTAATGACGATGGATCACTCAAATTGCGTCCCGATTCAATACATCGTCCTCCAGCAGACTTGTCTCCATGGGTCTATTGCTGCCTCGGGCACCTTATGGCCGTTCTGCTGTGAGGCAAAGATTTTTGAATGGGACGAAAAACTGATAGTGAATTGATACATTCAGGGCCACCTAATGACGATGGATCACTCAAATTGCGTCCCGATTCAATACATCGTCCACCAGCCGACTTGTCTCCATGGGTCTATTGCTGCCTCGGGCACCTTATGGCCGTTCTGCAGTGAGTCAAAGATTTTCGAATCGGACGAAAAACTGATAGTGAATTGTAACGTTCAGGGCCTCCTAATGACGATGGAACACAAAAATTGCGTCCCGATTCAATACATCGTCCTCCAGCAGACTTGTCTCCATGGGTCTATTGCTGCCTCGGACACCTTATGGCCGTTCTGCTGTGAGTCAAAGATTTTCGAATCGGACGAAAAACTGATAGTGAATTGTAACATTCAGGGCCACCTAATGACGATGGACCACACAAATTGCGTCCCGATTCAGTACATCGTCCTCCAGCCGACCTGACTCCATGGGTCGATTGCTGCCTCGGGCACCTTATGGCCGTTCTGCTGTGAGTCTAGATTATCGAATGGGACGAAAAACTGATAGTGAATTGTAACGTTCAGGGCCACCTAATGACGATGGATCACTCAAATTGCGTCCCGATTCAATACATCGTCCTCCAGCAGACTTGTCTCCATGGGTCTATTGCTGCCTCGGGCACCTTATGGCCGTTCTGCTGTGAGTCAAAGATTTTCGAATGGGACGAAAAACTGATAGTGAATTGAAACATTCAGGGCCACCTAATGACGATGGATCACTCAAATTGCGTCCCGATTCAATACATCGTCCACCAGCCGACTTGTCTCCATGGGTCGATTGCTGCCTCGGGCACCTTATGGCCGTTCTGCTGTGAGTCAAAGATTTTCGAATCGGACGAAAAACTGATAGTGATTTGTAACATTCAGGGCCACCTAATGACGATGGACCACACAAATTGCGTCCCGATTCAGTACATCGTCCACTAGCCGACTTGACTCCATGGGACTATTGCTGCCTCGGGCACCATATGGCCGTTCTGCTGTGAGTCTAGATTATAGAATGGGATGAAAAACTGATAGTGAATTGTAACGTTCAGGGCCACCTAATGACGATGGATCACTCAAACTGCGTCCCGATTCAATACATCGTTCTCCAGCAGACTCGTCTCCATGGGTCTATTGCTGCCTCGGGCACCTTATGGCAGGCCTGCTGTGACTCAAAGATTTTCGAATCGGACGAAAAACTGATAGTGAATTGTAACATTCAGGGCCACCTAATGACGATGGACCACACAAATTGCGTCCCGATTCAGTACATCGTCCTCCAGCCGACCTGACTCCATGGGTCTATTGCTGCCTCAGGCACCTTATGGACGTTCTGCAGTGAGTCTAGATTATCGAATGGGACGAAAAACTGATAGTGAATTGTAACGTTCAGGGCCACCTAATGACGATGGATCACTCAAATTGCGTCCCGATTCAATATATCGTCCTCCAGCAGACTTGTTTCCATGGGTCTATTGTTGCCTCGGGCACCTTATGGCCGCTCTGCTGTGAGTCAAAGATTTTCGAATCGGACGAAAAACTAATAGTGAATTGTAACTTTCAGGGCAACCTAATGACGATGGATCACTCAAATTGCGTCCCGATTCAATACATCGTCCTCCAGCCGACTTGTCTCCATGGGTCTATTGCTGCCTCGGGCACCTAAAGGCCGTTCTGCTGTGAGTCAAAGACTTTCGAATCGGACGAAAAACTGATAGTGAATTGTAACATTCAGGGCCACCTAATGACGATGGACCACGCAAATTGCGTCCCGATTCAATACATCGTCCTCCAGCCGAGTTGACTCCATGGGTCTATTGCTGCCTCGGGCACCTTATGGCCGTTCTGCTGTGAGTCTAGATTATCGAATGGGACGAAAAACTGATAGTGATTTGTAACTTTCAGGGCCACCTAATGACGATGGATCACTCAAATTGCGTCCCGATTCAATACATCGTCCTCCAGCAGACTTGTCTCCATGGGTCGATTGCTGCCTCGGGCACCTTATGGCCGTTCTGCTGTGAGTCAAAGATTTTCGAATCGGACGAAAAACCTGATAGTGATTTGTAACATTCAGGGCCACCTAATGACGATGGATCACTCAAATTGCGTCCTGATTCAGTACATCGTCCACTAGCCGACTTGACTCCATGGGACTATTGCTGCCTCGGACACCTTATGGCCGTTCTGCTGTGAGTCTAGATTATCGAATGGGACGAAAAACTGATAGTGAATTGTAACGTTCAGGGCCACCTAACGACGATGGATCACTCAAATTGCGTCCCGATTCAATACATCGTCCAGCAGCCGACTTGTCTCCACGGGTCTATTGCTGCCTCGGGCACCTTATGGCCGTTCTGCTGTGAGTCAAAGATTTTCGAATCGGACGAAAAACTGATAGTGAATTGTAACGTTCAGGGCCTCCTAATGACGATGGAACACAAAAATTGCGTCCCGATTCAATACATCGTCCTCCAGCAGACTTGTCTCCATGGGTCTATTGCTGCCTCGGACACCTTATGGCCGTTCTGCTGTGAGTCAAAGATTTTCGAATCGGACGAAAAACTGATAGTGAATTGTAACATTCAGGGCCACCTAATGACGATGGACCACACAAATTGCGTCCCGATTCAGTACATCGTCCTCCAGCCGACCTGACTCCATGGGTCGATTGCTGCCTCGGGCACCTTATGGCCGTTCTGCTGTGAGTCTAGATTATCGAATGGGACGAAAAACTGATAGTGAATTGTAACGTTCAGGGCCACCTAATGACGATGGATCACTCAAATTGCGTCCCGATTCAATACATCGTCCTCCAGCAGACTTGTCTCCATGGGTCTATTGCTGCCTCGGGCACCTTATGGCCGTTCTGCTGTGAGGCAAAGATTTTTGAATGGGACGAAAAACTGATAGTGAATTGATACATTCAGGGCCACCTAATGACGATGGATCACTCAAATTGCGTCCCGATTCAATACATCGTCCAGCAGCCGACTTGTCTCCATGGGTCTATTGCTGCCTCGGGCACCTTATGGCCGTTCTGCTGTGAGTCAAAGATTTTCGAATCGGACGAAAGACTGATAGTGAATTGTAACGTTCAGGGCCTCCTAATGACGATGGAACACTCAAATTGCGTCCCGATTCAATACATCGTCCTCCAGTCGACTTGTCTCCATGGGTCTATTACTGCCTCAGGCACCTTAAGGCCGTTCTGCTGTGAGTCAAAGATTTTCGAATCGGACGAAAAACTGATAGTGAATTGTAACGTTCAGGGCCTACTAATGACGGTGGAACACTAAAATTGCGTCCCGATTCAATACATCGTCCTCCAGCAGACTTGACTTCATGGGTCTATTGCTGCCTCGGGCACCTTATGGCCGTTCTGCTGTGAGTCAAAGATTTTCGAATCGGACGAAAAACTGATAGTGAATTGTAACGTTCAGGGCAACCTAATGACAATGGATCACTCAAATTGCGTCCCGATTCAATACATCGTCCTCCAGCCGACCTGACTCCATGGGTCGATTGCTGCCTCGGGCACCTTATGGCCGTTCTGCTGTGAGTCTAGATTATCGAATGGGACGAAAAACTGATAGTGAATTGTAACGTTCAGGGCCACCTAATGACGATGGATCACTCAAATTGCGTCCCGATTCAATACATCGTCCTCCAGCAGACTTGTCTCCATGGGTCTATTGCTGCCTCGGGCACCTTCTGGCCGTTCTGCTGTGAGGCAAAGATTTTTGAATGGGACGAAAAACTGATAGTGAATTGATACATTCAGGGCCACCTAATGACGATGGATCACTCAAATTGCGTCCCGATTCAATACATCGTCCACCAGCCGACTTGTCTCCATGGGTCTATTGCTGCCTCGGGCACCTTATGGCCGTTCTGCAGTGAGTCAAAGATTTTCGAATCGGACGAAAAACTGATAGTGAACTGTAACGTTCAGGGCCTCCTAATGACGATGGAACACAAAAATTGCGTCCCGATTCAATACATCGTCCTCCAGCAGACTTGTCTCCATGGGTCTATTGCTGCCTCGGACACCTTATGGCCGTTCTGCTGTGAGTCAAAGATTTTCGAATCGGACGAAAAACTGATAGTGAATTGTAACATTCAGGGCCACCTAATGACGATGGACCACACAAATTGCGTCCCGATTCAGTACATCGTCCTCCAGCCGACCTGACTCCATGGGTCGATTGCTGCCTCGGGCACCTTATGGCCGTTCTGCTGTGAGTCTAGATTATCGAATGGGACGAAAAACTGATAGTGAATTGTAACGTTCAGGGCCACCTAATGACGATGGATCACTCAAATTGCGTCCCGATTCAATACATCGTCCTCCAGCAGACTTGTCTCCATGGGTCTATTGCTGCCTCGGGCACCTTATGGCCGTTCTGCTGTGAGTCAAAGATTTTCGAATGGGACGAAAAACTGATAGTGAATTGAAACATTCAGGGCCACCTAATGACGATGGATCACTCAAATTGCGTCCCGATTCAATACATCGTCCACCAGCCGACTTGTCTCCATGGGTCGATTGCTGCCTCGGGCACCTTATGGCCGTTCTGCTGTGAGTCAAAGATTTTCGAATCGGACGAAAAACTGATAGTGATTTGTAACATTCAGGTCCACCTAATGACGATGGACCACACAAATTGCGTCCCGATTCAGTACATCGTCCACTAGCCGACTTGACTCCATGGGACTATTGCTGCCTCGGGCACCTTATGGACGTTCTGCTGTGAGTCTAGATTATCGAATGGGACGAAAAACTGATAGTGAATTGTAACGTTCAGGGCCACCTAATGACGATGGATCACTCAAATTGCGTCCCGATTCAATATATCGTCCTCCAGCAGACTTGTTTCCATGGGTCTATTGTTGCCTCGGGCACCTTATGGCCGCTCTGCTGTGAGTCAAAGATTTTCGAATCGGACGAAAAACTAATAGTGAATTGTAACTTTCAGGGCAACCTAATGACGATGGATCACTCAAATTGCGTCCCGATTCAATACATCGTCCTCCAGCCGACTTGTCTCCATGGGTCTATTGCTGCCTCGGGCACCTTATGGCCGTTCTGCTGTGAGTCAAAGACTTTCGAATCGGACGAAAAACTGATAGTGAATTGTAACATTCAGGGCCACCTAATGCCGATGGACCACGCAAATTGCGTCCCGACTCAATACATCGTCCTCCAGCCGAGTTGACTCCATGGGTCTATTGCTGCCTCGGGCACCTTATGGCCGTTCTGCTGTGAGTCTAGATTATCGAATGGGACGAAAAACTGATAGTGATTTGTAACTTTCAGGGCCACCTAATGACGATGGATCACTCAAATTGCGTCCCGATTCAATACATCGTCCTCCAGCAGACTTGTCTCCATGGGTCTATTGCTGCCTCGGACACCTTATGGCCGTTCTGCTGTGAGTCAAAGATTTTCGAATCGGACGAAAAACTGATAGTGAATTGTAACGTTCAGGGCCTCCTAATGATGATGGGACACTCAAATTGCGTCCCGATTCAATACATCGTCCTCCGGCAGACTTGTCTCCATGGGTCTATTGCTGCCTCGGACACCTTATGGCCGTTCTGCTGTGAGTCAAAGATTTTCGAATCGGACGAAAAACTTATAGTGAATTGTAACATTCAGGGCCACCTAATGACGATGGACCACACAAATTGCGTCCCGATTCAGTACATCGTCCTCCAGCCGACCTGACTCCATGGGTCGATTGCTGCCTCGGGCACCTTATGGCCGTTCTGCTGTGAGTCTAGATTATCGAATGGGACGAAAAACTGATAGTGAATTGTAACGTTCAGGGCCACCTAATGACGATGGATCACTCAAATTGCGTCCCGATTCAATACATCGTCCTCCAGCAGACTTGTCTCCATGGGTCTATTGCTGCCTCGGGCACCTTATGGCAGTTCTGCTGTGAGGCAAAGATTTTTGAATGGGACGAAAAACTGATAGTGAATTGATGCATTCAGGGCCACCTAACGACGATGGATCACTCAAATTGCGTCCCGATTCAATACATCGTCCACCAGCCGACTTGTCTCCATGGGTCTATTGCTGCCTCGGGCACCTTATGGCCGTTCTGCTGTGAGTCAAAGATTTTCGAATCGGACGAAAAACTGATAGTGAATTGTAACGTTCAGGGCCTCCTAATGACGATGGAACACAAAAATTGCGTTCCGATTCAATACATCGTCCTCCAGCAGACTTGTCTCCATGGGTCTATTGCTGCCTCGGACACCTTATGGCCGTTCTGCTGTGAGTCAAAGATTTTCGAATCGGACGAAAAACTGATAGTGAATTGTAACATTCAGGGCCACCTAATGACGATGGACCACACAAATTGCGTCCCGATTCAGTACATCGTCCTCCAGCCGACCTGACTCCATGGGTCGATTGCTGCCTCGGGCACCTTATGGCCGTTCTGCTGTAAGTCTAGATTATCGAATGGGACGAAAAACTGATAGTGAATTGTAACGTTCAGGGCCACCTAATGACGATGGATCACTCAAATTGCGTCCCGATTCAATATATCGTCCTCCAGCAGACTTGTCTCCATGGGTCTATTGCTGCCTCGGGCACCTAATGGCCGTTCTGCTGTGAGTCAAAGATTTTCGAATGGGACGAAAAACTGATAGTCAATTGAAACATTCAGGGCCACCTAATGACGATGGATCACTCAAATTGCGTCCCGATTCAATACATCGTCCACCAGCCGACTTGTCTCCATGGGTCTATTGCTGCCTCGGGCACCTTATGGCCGTTCTGCTGTGAGTCAAAGATTTTCGAATCGGACGAAAAACTGATAGTGAATTGTAACGTTCAGGGCCTCCTAATGACGATGGAACACTCAAATTGCGTCCCGATTCAATACATCGTCCTCCAGCAGACTTGTCTCCATGCGTCTATTGCTGCCTCGGGCACCTTATGGCCGTTCTGCTGTGAGTCAAAGATTTTCGAATCGGACGAAAAACTGATAGTGAATTGTAACTTTCAGGGCCTCCTAATGACGATGGAACACTCAAATTGCGTCCCGATTCAATACATAGTCCCACAGCAGACTTGTCTCCATGGGTCTATTGCTGCCTCGGGCACCTTATGGCCGTTCTGCTGTGAGTCAAAGATTTCGAATCGGACGAAAAACTGATAGTGAATTGTAACGTTCAGGGCCACCTAATGACGGTGGAACACTAAAATTGCGTCCCGATTCAATACATCGTCCTCCAGCAGACTTGACTTCATGGGTCTATTGCTGCCTCGGGCACCTTATGGCCGTACTGCTGTGAGTCAAAGATTTTCGAATCGGACGAAAAACTGATAGTGAATTGTAACGTTCAGGGCAACCTAATGACAATGGATCACTCAAATTGCGTCCCGATTCAATACATCGTCCTCCAGCCGACCTGACTCCATGGGTCGATTGCTGCCTCGGGCACCTTATGGCCGTTCTGCTGTGAGTCTAGATTATCGAATGGGACGAAAAACTGATAGTGAATTGTAACGTTCAGGGCCACCTAATGACGATGGATCACTCAAATTGCGTCCCGATTCAATACATCGTCCACCAGCCGACTTGTCTCCATGGGTCTATTGCTGCCTCGGGCACCTTATGGCCGTTCTGCAGTGAGTCAAAGATTTTCGAATCGGACGAAAAACTGATAGTGAATTGTAACGTTCAGGGCCTCCTAATGACGATGGAACACAAAAATTGCGTCCCGATTCAATACATCGTCCTCCAGCAGACTTGTCTCCATGGGTCTATTGCTGCCTCGGACACCTTATCGCCGTTCTGCTGTGAGTCAAAGATTTTCGAATCGGACGAAAAACTGATAGTGAATTGTAACATTCAGGGCCACCTAATGACGATGGACCACACAAATTGCGTCCCGATTCAGTACATCGTCCTCCAGCCGACCTGACTCCATGGGTCGATTGCTGCCTCGGGCACCTTATGGCCGTTCTGCTGTGAGTCTAGATTATCGAATGGGACGAAAAACTGATAGTGAATTGTAACGTTCAGGGCCACCTAATGACGATGTATCACTCAAATTGCGTCCCGATTCAATACATCGTCCTCCAGCAGACTTGTCTCCATGGGTCTATTGCTGCTCGGGCACCTTATGGCCGTTCTGCTGTGAGTCAAAGATTTTCGAATCGGACGAAAAACTGATAGTGAATTGAAACATTCAGGGCCACCTAATGACGATGGATCCCTCAAATTGCGTCCCGATTCAATACATCGTCCACCAGCCGACTTGTCTCCATGGGTCTATTGCTGCCTCGGGCACCTTATGGCCGTTCTGCTGTGAGTCAAAGATTTTCGAATCGGACGAAAAACTGATACTGAATTGTAACGTTCAGGGCCTCCTAATGACGATGGAACACTCAAATTGCGTCCCGATTCAATACATCGTCCTCCAGCAGACTTGTCTCCATGCGTCTATTGCTGCCTCGGGCACCTTATGGCCGTTCTGCTGTGAGTCAAAGATTTTCGAATCGGACGAAAAACTGATAGTGAATTGTAAATTTCAGGGCCTCCTAATGACGATGGAACACTCAAATTGCGTCCCGATTCAGTACATCGTCCCACAGCAGACTTGTCTCCATGGGTCTATTGCTGCCTCGGGCACCTTATGGCCGTTCTGCTGTGAGTCAAAGATTTCGAATCGGACGAAAAACTGATAGTGAATTGTAACGTTCAGGGCCACCTAATGACGATGGATCACTCATATTGCGTCCCGATTCAATACATCGTCCTCCAGCCGACATGTCTCCATGTTTCTATTGCTGCCTTGGCACCTTATGGCCGTTCTGCTGTGAGTCAAAGATTTTCGAATCGGACGAAATACTGATAGTGAATTGTAACGTTCAGGGCCACCTAATGACGATGGATCACTCAAATTGCGTCCCGATTCAATACATTGTCCTCCAGCAGACTGTCTCCATGGGTCTATTGCAGCCTCGGGCACCTTATGGCCGTTCAGCTGTGACTCAAATATTTTCGAATCGGACGAAAAACTGATAGTGAATTGTAACGTTCAGGGCCTCCTAATGACGATGGAACACTCAAATTGCGTCCCGATTCAATACATCGTCCTCCAGTCGACTTGTCTCCATGGGTCTATTGCTGCCTCAGGCACCTTAAGGCCGTTCTGCTGTGAGTCAAAGATTTTCGAATCGGACGAAAAACTGATAGTGAATTGTAACGTTCAGGGCCTACTAATGACGATGGTACACTAAAATTGCGTCCCGATTCAATACATCGTCCTCCAGCAGACTTGACTTCATGGGTCTATTGCTGCCTCGGGCACCTTATGGCCGTTCTGCTGTGAGTCAAAGATTTTCGAATCGGACGAAAAACTGATAGTGAATTGTAACGTTCAGGGCAACCTAATGACAATGGATCACTCAAATTGTGTCCCGATTCAATACATCGTCATCCAGCCGACTTGACTCCATGGGTCTATTGCTGCCTCGGGCACCTTATGGCCGTTCTGCTGTGAGTCTAGATTATCGAATGGGACAAAAAACTGATAGTGAATTGTAACGTTCAGGGCCTCCTAATGACGATGGATCACTCAAATTGCGTCCCGATTCAATACATCGTCCTCCAGCAGACTTGTCTCCATGGGTCTATTGCTGCCTCGGGCACCTTATGTCCGTTCTGCTGTGAGTCTAGATTATCGAATGGGACGAAAAACTGATAGTGAATTGTAACGTTCAGGGCCACCTAATGACGATGGATCACTCAAATTGCGTCCCGATTCAATACATCGTCCTCCAGCCGACTTGACTCCATGGGTCTATTGCTGCCTCGGGCACCTTATGGCCGTTCTGCTGTGAGTCTAGATTATCGAATGGGACGAAAAACTGATAGTGAATTGTAACGTTCAGGTCCTTCTAATGACGATGGATCACTCAAATTGCGTCCCGATTCAATACATCGTCCTCCAGCCGACTTGACTCCATGGGTCTATTGCTGCCTCGGGCACCTTATGGCCGTTCTGCTGTGAGTCTAGATTATCGAATGGGACGAAAAACTGATAGTGAATTGTAACGTTCAGGGCCACCTAATGACTATGGATCACTCAAATTGCGTCCCGATTCAATACATCGTCCTCCAGCAGACTTGTCTCCATCGGTCTATTGCTGCCTCGGGCACCTTATGGCCGTTCTGCTGTGAGTCAAAGATTTTCGAATGGGACGAAAAACTGATAGTGAATTGAAACGTTCAGGGCCACCTAATGACGATGGATCACTCAAATTGCGTCCCGATTCAATACATCGTCCACCAGCCGACTTGTCTCCATGGGTCTATTGCTGCCTCGGGCACCTTATGGCCGTTCTGCTGTGAGTCAAAGATTTTCGAATCGGACGAAAAACTGATAGTGAATTGTAACGTTCAGGGCCTCCTAATGACGATGGAACACTAAAATTGCGTCCCGATTCAATACATCGTCCTCCAGCAGACTTGACTTCATGGGTCTATTGCTGCCTCGGACACCTTATGGCCGTTCTGCTGTGAGTCAAAGATTTTCGAATCGGACGAAAAACTGATAGTGAATTGTAACTTTCAGGGCCACCTAATTACGATGGATCACTCAAATTGCGTCCCGATTCAATACATCGTCCTCCAGCAGACTTGTCTCCATGGGTCGATTGCTGCCTCGGGCACCTTATGGCCGTTCTGCTGTGAGTCAAAGATTTTCGAATCGGACGAAAAACTGATAGTGATTTGTAACATTCAGGGCCACCTAATGACGATGGACGACACAAATTGCGTCCCGATTCAGTACATCGTCCACTAGCCGACTTGACTCCATGGGTCTATTGCTGCCTCGGGCACCTTATGGCCGTTCTGCTGTGAGTCTAGAGTATCGAATGGGACGAAAAACTAATAGTGAATTGTAACGTTCAGGGCCTCCTAATGACGATGGATCACTCAAATTGCGTCCCGATTCAATACATCGTCCTCCAGCCGACTTGACTCCATGGGTCTATTGCTGCCTCGGGCACCTTATGGCCGTTCTGCTGTGAGTCTAGATTATCGAATGGGACGAAAAACTGATAGTGAATTGTAACTTTCAGGGTCACCTAATAACGATGGATCACTCAAATTGCGTCCCGATTCAATACATCGTCCTCCAGCAGACTTGTCTCCATGGGTCGATTGCTGCCTCGGGCACCTTATGGCCGTTCTGCTGTGAGTCAAAGATTTTCGAATCGGACGAAAAACTGATAGTGATTTGTAACATTCAGGGCCACCTAATGACGATGGACCACACAAATTGCGTCCCGATTCAGTACATCGTCCACTAGCCTACTTGACTCCATGGGACTATTGCTGCCTCGGGCACCTTATGGCCGTTCTGCTGTGAGTCTAGATTATAGAATGGGATGAAAAACTGATAGTGAATTGTATCGTTCAGGGCCACCTAATGACGATGGATCACTCAAATTGCGTCCCGATTCAATACATCGTCCTCCAGCAGACTTGTCTCCATGGGTCTATTGCTGCCTCGGGGTCCTTATGGCAGGCCTGCTGTGACTCAAAGATTTTCGAATCGGACGAAAAACTGATAGTGAATTGTAACGTTCAGGGCCTCCTAATGACGATGGAACACTCATATTGCGTCCCGATTCAATACATCGTCCTCCAGCAGACTTGTCTCCATGCGTCTATTGCTGCCTCGGGCACCTTATGGCCGTTCTGCTGTGAGTCTAGATTATCGAATGGGACAAAAAACTGATAGTGAATTGTAACGTTCAGGGCCTCCTAATGACGATGGATCACTCAAATTGCGTCCCGATTCAATACATCGTCCTCCAGCAGACTTGTCTCCATGGGTCTATTGCTGCCTCGGGCACCTTATGGCCGTTCTGCTGTGAGTCTAGATTATCGAATGGGACGAAAAACTGATAGTGAATTGTAACGTTCAGGGCCACCTAATGACGATGGATCACTCAAATTGCGTCCCGATTCAATACATCGTCCTCCAGCCGACTTGACTCCATGGGTCTATTGCTGCCTCGGGCACCTTATGGCCGTTCCGCTGTGAGTCTAGATTATCGAATGGGACGAAAAACTGATAGTGAATTGTAACGTTCAGGGCCACCTAATGACGATGGATCACTCAAATTGCGTCCCGATTCAATACATCGTCCTCCAGCCGACTTGACTCCATGGGTCTATTGCTGCCTCGGGCACCTTATGGCCGTTCTGCTGTGAGTCTAGATTATCGAATGGGACGAAAAACTGATAGTGAAATGTAACGTTCAGGGCCTCCTAATGACGATGGATCACTCAAATTGCGTCCCGATTCAATACATCGTCCTCCAGCAGACTTGTCTCCATGGGTCGATTGCTGCCTCGGGCACCTAATGGCCGTTCTGCTGTGAGTCAAAGATTTTCGAATCGGACGAAAAACTGATAGTGAATTGTAACATTCAGGGCCACCTAATGACGATGGACCACGCAAATTGCGTCCCGATTCAATACATCGTCCTCCAGCCGAGTTGACTCCATGGGTCTATTGCTGCCTCGGGCACCTTATGGCCGTTCTGCTGTGAATCTAGATTATCGAATGGGACGAAAAACTGATAGTGAATTGTAACGTTCAGGGCCACCTAATGACGATGGATCACTCAAATTGCGTCCCGATTCAATACATCGTCCCCAGCCGACTTGTCTCCATGGGTCTATTGCTGCCTCGGGCACCTTATGGCCGTTCTGCTGTGAGTCTAGATTATCGAATGGGACGAAAAACTGATAGTGAATTGTAACGTTCAGGGCCACCTAATGACGATGGATCACTCAAATTGCGTCCTGATTCAATACATCGTCCTCCAGCAGACTTGACTTCATGGGTCTATTGCTGCCTCGGGCACCTTACGGCCGTTCTGCTGTGAGTCAAAGATTTTCGAATCGGACGAAAAACTGATAGTGAATTGTAACATTCAGGGCCACCTAATGACGATGGACCACGCAAATTGAGTCACGATTCAATACATCGTCCTCCAGCCGAGTTGACTCCATGGGTCTATTGCTGCCTCGGGCACCTTATGGCCGTTCTGCTGTGAATCTAGATTATCGAATGGGACGAAAAACTGATAGTGAATTGTAACGTTCAGGGCCACCTAATGACGATGGATCACTCAAATTGCGTCCCGATTCAATACATCGTCCTCTAGCAGACTTGTCTCCATTGGTCTATTGCTGCCTCGGGCACCTTATGGCAGGCCTGCTGTGACTCAAAGATTTTCGAATCGGACGAAAAACTGATAGTGAATTGTAACGTTCAGGGCCTCCTAATGACGATGGAACACTCAAATTGCGTCCCGATTCAATACATCGTCCTCCAGCCGACTTGTCTCCATGGGTCTATTGCTGCCTCGGGCACCTTATGGCCGTTCTGCTGTGAGTCAAAGATTTTCGAATCGGACGAAAAACTGATAGTGAATTGTAACGTTCAGGGCCACCTAATGACGATGGATCACTCAAATTGCGTCCCGATTCAATACATCGTCCTCCAGCCGACTTGACTCCATGGGTCTATTGCTGCCTCGGGCACCTTATGGCCGTTCTGCTGTGAGTCCAGATTATCGAATGGGACAAAAAACTGATAGTGAATTGTAACGTTCAGGGCCTCCTAATGATGATGGATCACTCAAATTGCATCCTGATTCAATACATCGTCCTCCAGCAGACTTGTCTCCATGGGTCTATTGCTGCCTCGGGCTCCTTATGGCCGTTCTGCTGTGAGTCTAGATTATCGAATGGGACGAAAAACTGATAGTGAATTGTAACGTTCAGGGCCTCCTAATGACGATGGACCACTCAAATTGCGTCCCGATTCAATACATCGTCCTCCAGCAGACTTGTCTCCATGGTTCGATTGCTGCCTCGGGCACCTAATGGCCGCTCTGCTGTGAGTCAAAGATTTTCGAATCGGACGAAAAACTGATAGTGAATTGTAACATTCAGGGCCACCTAATGACGATGGACCACGCAAATTGCGTCCCGATTCAATACATCGTCCTCCAGCCGAGTTGACTCCATGGGTCTATTGCTGCCTCGGGCACCTTATGGCCGTTCTGCTGTGAATCTAGATTATCGAATGGGACGAAAAACTGATAGTGAATTGTAACGTTCAGGGCCACCTAATGACGATGGATCACTCAAATTGCGTCCCGATTCAATACATCGTCCCCAGCCGACTTGTCTCCATGGGTCTATTGCTGCCTCGGGCACCTTATGGCCGCTCTGCAGTGAGTCTAGATTATCGAATGGGACGAAAAACTGATAGTGAATTGTAACGTTCAGGGCCACCTAATGACGATGGATCACTCAAATTGCGTCCTGATTCAATACATCGTCCTCCAGCAGACTTGACTTCATGGGTCTATTGCTGCCTCGGGCACCTTACGGCCGTTCTGCTGTGAGTCAAAGATTTTCGAATCGGACGAAAAACTGATAGTGAATTGTAACATTCAGGGCCACCTAATGACGATGGACCACGCAAATTGCGTCCCGATTCAATACATCGTCCTCCAGCCAAGTTGACTCCATGGGTCTATTGCTGCCTCGGGCACCTTATGGCCGTTCTGCTGTGAATCTAGATTATCGAATGGGACGAAATACTGATAGTGAAATGTAACGTTCAGGGCCACCTAATGACGATGGACCACACAAATTGCGTCCCGATTCAGTACATCGTCCACTAGCCGACTTGACTCCATGGGACTATTGCTGCCTCGGGCACCTTATGGCCGTTCTGCTGTGAGTCTAGATTATAGAATGGGACGAAAAACTGATAGTGAATTGTAACGTTCAGGCCCACCTAATGACGATGGATCACTCAAATTGCGTCCCGATTCAATACATCGTCCTCCAGCAGACTTGTCTCCATGGGTCTATTGCTGCCTCGGGCACCTTATGGCAGGCCTGCTGTGACTCAAAGATTTTCGAATCGGACGAAAAACTGATAGTGAATTGTAACGTTCAGGGCCTCCTAATGACGATGGAACACTCAAATTGCGTCCCGATTCAATACATCGTCCTCCAGCAGACTTGTCTCCTTGCGTCTATTGCTGCCTCGGGCACCTTATGGCTGTTCTGCTGTGAGTCAAAGATTTTCGAATCGGACGAAAAACTGATAGTGAATTGTAACGTTCAGGGCCACCTAATGACGATGGATCACTCAAATTGCGTCCCGATTCAATACATCGTCCTCCAGCCGACTTGACTCCATGGGTCTATTGCTGCCTCGGGCACCTTATGGCCGTTCTGCTGTGAGTCCAGATTATCGAATGGGACAAAAAACTGATAGTGAATTGTAACGTTCAGGGCCTCCTAATGACGATGGATCACTCAAATTGCATCCCGATTCAATACATCGTCCTCCAGCAGACTTGTCTCCATGGGTCTATTGCTGCCTCGGGCACCTTATGGCCGTTCTGCTGTGAGTCTAGATTATCGAATGGGACGAAAAACTGATAGTGAATTGTAACGTTCAGGGCCACCTAATGACGATGGATCACAAAAATTGCGTCCCGATTCAATACATCGTCCCCAGCCGACTTGTCTCCATGGGTCTATTGCTGCCTCGGGCACCTTATGGCCGTTCTGCTGTGAGTCTAGATTATCGAATGGGACGAAAAACTGATAGTGAATTGTAACGTTCACGGCCACCTAATGACGATGGATCACTCAAATTGCGTCCTGATTCAATACATCGTCCTCCAGCAGACATGACTTCATGGGTCTATTGCTGCCCCGGGCACCTTATGGCCGTTCTGCTGTGAGTCAAAGATTTTCGAATCGGACGAAAAACTGATAGTGAATTGTAACTTTCAGGGCCACCTAATGACGATGGATCACTCAAATTGCGTCCCGATTCAATACATCGTCCTCCAGCAGACTTGTCTCCATGCGTCTATTGCTGCCTCGGGCACCTTATGGCCGTTCTGCTGTGAGTCAAAGATTTTCGAATCGGACGAAAAACTGATAGTGAATTGTAACGTTCAGGGCCATCTAATGACGATGGATCACTCAAATTGCGTCCCGATTCAATACATCGTCCTCCAGCCGACTTGACTCCATGGGTCTATTGCTGCCTCGGGCACCTTACGGCCGTTCTGCTGTGAGTCTAGATTATCGAATGGGACAAAAAACTGATAGTGAATTGTAACGTTCAGGGCCTCCTAATGACGATGGATCACTCAAATTGCGTCCCGATTCAATACATCGTCCTACAGCAGACTTGTCACCATGGGTCGATTGCTGCCTCGGGCACCTCATGGCCGTTCTGCTGTGAGTCTAGATTATCGAATGGGACGAAAAACTGATAGAGAATTGTAACATTCAGGGCCACCTAATGACGATGGATCACTCAAATTGCGTCCCGATTCAATACATCGTCCTCCAGCCGACTTGACTCCATGGGTCTATTGCTGCCTCGGGCACCTTATGGCCGTTCTGCTGTGAGTCTAGATTATCGAATGGGACGAAAAACTGATAGTGAAGTGTAACGTTCAGGGCCTCCTAATGACGATGGATCACTCAAATTGTGTCCCGATTCAATACATCGTCCTCCAGCCTACTTGACTCCATGGGTCGATTGCTGCCTCGGGCACCTTATGGCCGTTCTGCTGTGAGTCTAGATTATCGAATGGGACGAAAAACTGATAGTGAATTGTAACGTTCAGGGCCTCCTAATGACGATGGATCACTCAAATTGCGTCCCGATTCAATACATCGTCCTCCAGCAGACTTGTCTCCATGGGTCGATTGCTGCCTCGGGCACCTAACGGCCGTTCTGCTGTGAGTCAAAGATTTTCGAATCGGACGAAAAACTGATAGTGAATTGTAACATTCAGGGCCACCTAATGACAATGGACCACGCAAATTGCGTCCCGATTCAATACATCGTCCTCCAGCCGATTTGACTCCATGGGTCTATTGCTGCCTCGGGCACCTTATGGCCGTTCTGCTGTGAATCTAGATTATCGAATGGGACGAAAAACTGATAGTGAATTGTAACGTTCAGGGCCACCTAATGACGATGGATCACTCAAATTGCGTCCCGATTCAATACATCGTCCCCAGCCGACTTGTCTCCATGGGTCTATTGCTGCCTCGGGCACCTTATGGCTGTTCTGCTGTGAGTCTAGATTATCGAATGGGACGAAAAACTGATAGTGAATTGTAACGTTCAGGGCCACCTAATGACGATGGATCACGCAAATTGCGTCCTGATTCAATACATAGTCCTCCAGCAGACTTGACTTCATTGGTCTATTGCTGCCTCGGGCACCTTATGGCCGTTCTGCTGTGAGTCAAAGATTTTCGAATCGGACGAAAAACTGATAGTTATTTGTAACATTCAGGGCCACCTAATGACGATGGACCACACAAATTGCGTCCCGATTCAGTACTTCGTCCACTAGCCGACTTGACTCCATGGGACTATTGCTGCCTCGGGCACCTTACGGCCGTTCTGCTGTGAGTCAAAGATTTTCGAATCGGACGAAAAACTGATAGTGATTTGTAACATTCAGGGCCACCTAATGACGATGGACCACACAAATTGCGTCCCGATTCAGTACATCGTCCACTAGCCGACTTGACTCCATGGGACTATTGCTGCCTCGGGCACCTTACGGCCGTTCTGCTGTGAGTCAAAGATTTTCGAATCGGACGAAAAACTGATAGTGAATCGTAACATTCAGGGCCACCTAATGACGATGGACCACGCAAAATGCGTCCCGATTCAATACATCGTCCTCCAGCCGAGTTGACTCCATGGGTCTATTGCTGCCTCGGGCACCTTATGGCCGTTCTGCTGTGAATCTAGATTATCGAATGGGACGAAAAACTGATAGTGAATTGTAACGTTCAGGGCCACCTAATGACGATGGACCACACAAATTGCGTCCCGATTCAGTACATCGTCCTCCAGCAGACTTGACTTCATTGGTCTATTGCTGCCTCGGGCACCTTATGGCCGTTCTGCTGTGAGTCAAAGATTTTCGAATCGGACGAAAAACTGATAGTTATTTGTAACATTCAGGGCCACCTAATGACGATGGACCACACAAATTGCGTCCTGATTCAATACATCGTCCTCCAGCAGACTTGACTTCATTGGTCTATTGCTGCCTCGGGCACCTTATGGCCGTTCTGCTGTGAGTCAAAGATTTTCGAATCGGACGAAAAACTGATAGTTATTTGTAACATTCAGGGCCACCTAATGACGATGTACCACACAAATTGCGTCCCGATTCAGTACATCGTCCACTAGCCGACTTGACTCCATGGGACTATTGCTGCCTCGGGCACCTTATGGCCGTTCTGCTGTGAGACGAAGATTTTCGAATCGGACGAAAAACTGATAGTGAATTGTAACGTTCAGGGCCTCCTAACGAGGATGGAACACTCAAATTGCGTCCCAATTCAATACATCGTCCTCCAGCAGACTTGTCTCCATGCGTCTATTGCTGCCTCGGGCACCTTATGGCCGTTCTGCTGTGAGCCAAAGATTTTCGAATCGGACGAAAAACTGATAGTGAATTGTAACGTTCAGGGCCACCTAGTGACGATGGATCACTCAAATTGCGTCCCGATTCTACACATCGTCCTCCAGCCGACTTGACTCCATGGGTCTATTGCTGCCTCGGGCACCTTATGGCCGTTCTGCTATGAGTCCAGATTATCGAATGGGACAAAAAACTGATAGTGAATTGTAACGTTCAGGGCCTCCTAATGACGATGGATCACTCAAATTGCATCCCGATTCAATACATCGTCCTCCAGCAGACTTGTCTCCATGGGTCTATTGCTGCCTCGGGCACCTTATGGCCGTTCTGCTGTGAGTCTAGATTATCGAATGGGACGAAAAACTGATAGTGAATTGTAAATTTCAGGGCCACCTAATGACGATGGATCACTCAAATTGCGTCCCGATTCAATACATCGTCCTCCAGCAGACTTGTCTCCATGGGTCGATTGCTGCCTCGGGCACCTTATGGCCGTTCTGGTGTGAGTCAAAGATTTTCGAATCGGACGAAAAACTGATAGTGATTTGTAACATTCAGGGCCACCTAATGACGATGGACCACACAAATTGCGTCCCGATTCAGTACATCGTCCACTAGCCGACTTGACTCCATGGGACTATTGCTGCCTCGGGCACCTTACGGCCGTTCTGTTGTGAGTCAAAGATTTTCGAATCGGACGAAAAACTGATAGTGAATTGTAACGTTCAGGGCCACCTAATGACGATGGATCACTCAAATTGCGTCCCGATTCAATACATCGTCCTCCAGCCGACTTGACTCCATGGGTCTATTGCTGCCTCGGGCACCTTATGGCCGTTCTGCTGTGAGTCCAGATTATCGAATGGGACAAAAAACTGATAGTGAATTGTAACGTTCAGGGCCTCCTAATGACGATGGATCACTCAAATTGCATCCCGATTCAATACATCGTCCTCCAGCAGACTTGTCTCCATGGGTCTATTGCTGCCTCGGGCACCTTATGGCCGTTCTGCTGTGAGTCTAGATTATCGAATGGGACGAAAAACTGATAGTGAATTGTAACGTTCAGGGCCACCTAATGACGATGGATCACAAAAATTGCGTCCCGATTCAATACATCGTCCCCAGCCGACTTGTCTCCATGGGTCTATTGCTGCCTCGGGCACCTTATGGCCGTTCTGCTGTGAGTCTAGATTATCGAATGGGACGAAAAACTGATAGTGAATTGTAACGTTCACGGCCACCTAATGACGATGGATCACTCAAATTGCGTCCTGATTCAATACATCGTCCTCCAGCAGACTTGACTTCATGGGTCTATTGCTGCCCCGGGCACCTTATGGCCGTTCTGCTGTGAGTCAAAGATTTTCCAATCGGACGAAAAACTGATAGTGAATTGTAACTTTCAGGGCCACCTAATGACGATGGATCACTCAAATTGCGTCCCGATTCACTACATCGTCCTCCAGCAGACTTGTCTCCATGCGTCTATTGCTGCCTCGGGCACCTTATGGCCGTTCTGCTGTGAGTCAAAGATTTTCGAATCGGACGAAAAACTGATAGTGAATTGTAACGTTCAGGGCCATCTAATGACGATGGATCACTCAAATTGCGTCCCGATTCAATACATCGTCCTCCAGCCGACTTGACTCCATAGGTCTATTGCTGCCTCGGGCACCTTATGGCCGTTCTGCTGTGAGTCTAGATTATCGAATGGGACAAAAAACTGATAGTGAATTGTAACGTTCAGGGCCTCCTAATGACGATGGATCACTCAAATTGCGTCCCGATTCAATACATCGTCCTCCAGCAGACTTGTCACCATGGGTCGATTGCTGCCTCGGGCACCTTATGGCCGTTCTGCTGTGAGTCTAGATTATCGAATGGGACGAAAAACTGATAGAGAATTGTAACATTCAGGGCCACCTAATGACGATGGATCACTCAAATTGCGTCCCGATTCAATACATCGTCCTCCAGCCGACTTGACTCCATGGGTCTATTGCTGCCTCGGGCACCTTATGGCCGTTCTGCTGTGAGTCTAGATTATCGAATGGGACGAAAAACTGATAGTGAAGTGTAACGTTCAGGGCCTCCTAATGACGATGGATCACTCAAATTGCGTCCCGATTCAATACATCGTCCTCCAGCCTACTTGACTCCATGGGTCGATTGCTGCCTCGGGCACCTTATGGCCGCTCTGCTGTGAGTCTAGATTATCGAATGGGACGAAAAACTGATAGTGAATTGTAACGTTCAGGGCCTCCTAATGACGATGGATCACTCAAATTGCGTCCCGATTCAATACATCGTCCTCCAGCAGACTTGTCTCCATGGGTCGATTGCTGCCTCGGGCACCTAACGGCCGTTCTGCTGTGAGTCAAAGATTTTCGAATCGGACGAAAAACTGATAGTGAATTGTAACATTCAGGGCCACCTAATGACGATGGACCACGCAAATTGCGTCCCGATTCAATACATCGTCCTCCAGCCGATTTGACTCCATGGGTCTATTGCTGCCTCGGGCACCTTATGGCCGTTCTGCTGTGAATCTAGATTATCGAATGGGACGAAAAAATGATAGTGAATTGTAACGTTCAGGGCCACCTAATGACGATGGATCACTCAAATTGCGTCCCGATTCAATACATCGTCCCCAGCCGACTTGTCTCCATGGGTCTATTGCTGCCTCGGGCACCTTATGGCCGTTCTGCTGTGAGTCTAGATTATCGAATGGGACGAAAAACTGATAGTGAATTGTAACGTTCAGGGCCACCTAATGACGATGGATCACGCAAATTGCGTCCTGATTCAATACATCGTCCTCCAGCAGACTTGACTTCATTGGTCTATTGCTGCCTCGGGCACCTTATGGCCGTTCTGCTGTGAGTCAAAGATTTTCGAATCGGACGAAAAACTGATAGTTATTTGTAACATTCAGGGCCACCTAATGACGATGGACCACACAAATTGCGTCCCGATTCAGTACATCGTCCACTAGCCGACTTGACTCCATGGGACTATTGCTGCCTCGGGCACCTTACGGCCGTTCTGCTGTGAGTCAAAGATTTTCGAATCGGACGAAAAACTGATAGTGAATCGTAACATTCAGGGCCACCTAATGACGATGGACCACGCAAAATGCGTCCCGATTCAATACATCGTCCTCCAGCCGAGTTGACTCCATGGGTCTATTGCTGCCTCGGGCACCTTATGGCCGTTCTGCTGTGAATCTAGATTATCGAATGGGACGAAAAACTGATAGTTATTTGTAACATTCAGGGCCACCTAATGACGATGGACCACACAAATTGCGTCCTGATTCAATACATCGTCCTCCAGCAGACTTGACTTCATTGGTCTATTGCTGCCTCGGGCACCTTATGGCCGTTCTGCTGTGAGTCAAAGATTTTCGAATCGGACGAAAAACTGATAGTTATTTGTAACATTCAGGGCCACCTAATGACGATGGACCACACAAATTGCGTCCCGATTCAGTACATCGTCCACTAGCCGACTTGACTCCATGGGTCTATTGCTGCCTCGGGCACCTTATGGCCGTTCTGCTGTGAATCTAGATTATCGAATGGGACGAAAAACTGATAGTGAATTGTAACGTTCAGGGCCTCCTAACGACGATGGAACACTCAAATTGCGTCCCGATTCAATACATCGTCCTCCAGCAGACTTGTCTCCATGCGTCTATTGCTGCCTCGGGCACCTTATGGCCGTTCTGCTGTGAGTCAAAGATTTTCGAATCGGACGAAAAACTGATAGTGAATTGTAACGTTCAGGGCCACCTAGTGACGATGGATCACTCAAATTGCGTCCCGATTCTACACATCGTCCTCCAGCCGACTTGACTCCATGGGTCTATTGCTGCCTCGGGCACCTTATGGCCGTTCTGCTATGAGTCCAGATTATCGAATGGGACAAAAAACTGATAGTGAATTGTAACGTTCAGGGCCTCCTAATGACGATGGATCACTCAAATTGCATCCCGATTCAATACATCGTCCTTTAGCAGACTTGTCTCCATGGGTCTATTGCTGCCTCGGGCACCTTATGGCCGTTCTGCTGTGAGTCTAGATTATCGAATGGGACGAAAAACTGATAGTGAATTGTAAATTTCAGGGCCACCTAATGACGATGGACCACACAAATTGCGTCCCGATTCAGTACATCGTCCACTAGCCGACTTGACTCCATGGGACTATTGCTGCCTCGGGCACCTTACGGCCGTTCTGTTGTGAGTCAAAGATTTTCGAATCGGACGAAAAACTGATAGTGAATTGTAACATTCAGGGCCACCTAATGACGATGGACCACGCAAAATGCGTCCCGATTCAATACATCGTCCTCCAGCCGAGTTGACTCCATGGGTCTATTGCTGCCTCGGGCACCTTATGGCCGTTCTGCTGTGAATCTAGATTATCGAATGGGACGAAAAACTGATAGTGAATTGTAACGTTCAGGGCCACCTAATGACGATGGATCACTCAAATTGCGTCCCGATTCAATACATCGTCCCCAGCCGACTTGTCTCCATGGGTCTATTGCTGCCTCGGGCACCTTATGGCCGTTCTGCTGTGAGTCTAGATTATCGAATGGGACGAAAAACTGATAGTGAATTGTAACGTTCAGGGCCACCTAATGACGATGGATCACTCAAATTGCGTCCTGATTCAATACATCGTCCTCCAGCAGACTTGACTTCATGGGTCTATTGCTGCCCCGGGCACCTTATGGCCGTTCTGCTGTGAGTCAAAGATTTTCGAATCGGACGAAAAACTGATAGTGAATTGTAACTTTCAGGGCCACCTAATGACGATGGATCACTCAAATTGCGTCCCGATTCAATACATCGTCCTCCAGCAGACTTGTCTCCATGCGTCTATTGCTGCCTCGGGCACCTTATGGCCGTTCTGCTGTGAGTCAAAGATTTTCGAATCGGACGAAAAACTGATAGTGAATTGTAACGTTCAGGGCCACCTAATGACGATGGATCACTAAAATTGCGTCCCGATTCAATACATCGTCCTCCAGCCGACTTGACTCCATGGGTCTATTGCTGCCTCGGGCACCTTATGGCCGTTCTGCTGTGAGTCTAGATTATCGAATGGGACGAAAAACTGATAGTGAAGTGTAACATTCAGGGCCTCCTAATGACGATGGATCACTCAAATTGCGTCCCGATTGAATACATCGTCCTCCAGCCTACTAGACTCCATGGGTCTATTGCTGCCTCGGGCACCTTATGGCCGTTCTGCTGTGAGTCTAGATTATCGAATGGGGCGAAAAACTGATAGTGAATTGTAACGTTCAGGGCCTCCTAATGACGATGGATCACTCAAACTGCGTCCCGATTCAATACATCGTCCTCCAGCAGACTTGTCTCCATGGGTCGATTGCTGCCTCCGGCACCTAACGGCCGTTCTGCTGTGAGTCAAAGATTTTCGAATCGGACGAAAAACTGATAGTGAATTGTAACATTCAGGGCCACCTAATGACGATGGACCACGCAAACTGCGTCCCGATTCAATACATCGTCCTCCAGCCGAGTTGACTCCATGGGTCTATTGCTGCCTCGGGCACCTTATGGCCGTTCTGCTGTGAATCTAGATTATCGAATGGGACGAAAAACTGATAGTGAATTGTAACGTTCAGGGCCACCTAATGACGATGGATCACTCAAATTGCGTCCCGATTCAATACATCGTCCCCAGCCGACTTGTCTCCATGGGTCTATTGCTGCCTCGGGCACCTTATGGCTGTTCTGCTGTGAGTCTAGTTTATCGAATGGGACGAAAAACTGATAGTGAATTGTAACGTTCAGGGCAACCTAATGACGATGGATCACGCAAATTGCGTCCTGATTCAATACATCGTCCTCCAGCAGACTTGACTTCATTGGTCTATTGCTGCCTCGGGCACCTTATGGCCGTTCTGCTGTGAGTCAAAGAATTTCGAATCGGACGAAAAACTGATAGTGAATTGTAACTTTCAGGGCCACCTAATGACGATGGATCACTCAAATTGCGTCCCGATTCAATACATCGTCCTCCAGCAGACTTGTCTCCATGGGTCGATTGCTGCCTCGGGCACCTTATGTTCGTTCTACTGTGAGTCAAAGATTTTCGAATCGGACGAAAAACTGATAGTGATTTGTAACATTCAGGGCCACCTAATGACGATGGACCACACAAATTGCGTCCCGATTCAGTACATCGTCCACTAGCCGACTTGACTCCATGGGACTATTGCTGCCTCGGGCACCTTATGGCCGTTCTGCTGTGGGTCTAGATTATAGAATGGGATGAAAAACTGATAGTGAATTGTAACGTTCAGGGCCTCCTAATGACGATGGATCACTCAAATTGCGTCCCGATTCAATACATCGTCCTCCAGCTGACTTGTCTCCATGGGTCTATTGCTGCCTCGGGCACCTTATGGCAGGCCTGCTGTGACTCAAAGATTTTCGAATTGGACGAAAAACTGATAGTGAATTGTAACGTTCAGGGCCTCCTAATGACGATGGAACACTCAAATTGCGTCCTGATTCAATACATCGTCCTCCAGCAGACTTGACTTCATGGGTCTATTGCTGCCCCGGGCACCTTATGGCCGTTCTGCTGTGAGTCAAAGATTTTCGAATCGGACGAAAAACTGATAGTGAATTGTAACTTTCAGGGCCACCTAATGACGTTGGATCACTCAAATTGCGTCCCGATTCAATACATCGTCCTCCAGCAGACTTGTCTCCATGCGTCTATTGCTGCCTCGGGCACCTTATGGCCGTTCTGCTGTGAGTCTAGATTATCGAATGGGACGAAAAACTGATAGTGAATTGTAACGTTCAGGGCCACCTAATGACGATGGATCACTCAAATTGCGTCCCGATTCAATACATCGTCCCCAGCCGACTTGTCTCCATGGGTCTATTGCTGCCTCGGGCACCTTATGGCTGTTCTGCTGTGAGTCTAGATTATCGAATGGGACGAAAAACTGATAGTGAATTGTAACGTTCAGGGCAACCTAATGACGATGGATCACGCAAATTGCGTCCTGATTCAATACATCATCCTCCAGCAGACTTGACTTCGTTGGTCTATTGCTGCCTCGGGCACCTTATGGCCGTTCTGCTGTGAGTCAAAGATTTTCGAATCGGACGAAAAACTGATAGTGAATTGTAACTTTCAGGGCCACCTAATGACGATGGATCACTCAAATTGCGTCCCGATTCAATACATCGTCCTCCAGCAGACTTGTCTCCATGGGTCGATTGCTGCCTTGGGCACCTTATGGCCGTTCTGCTGTGAGTCAAAGATTTTCGAATCGGACGAAAAACTGATAGTGATTTGTAACATTCAGGGCCACCTAATGACGATGGACCACACAAATTGCGTCCCGATTCAGTACATCGTCCACTAGCCGACTTGACTCCATGGGACTATTGCTGCCTCGGGCACCTTATGGCCGTTCTGCTGTGAGTCTAGATTATAGAATGGGATGAAAAACTGATAGTGAATTGTAACGTTCAGGGCAACCTAATGACGATGGATCACGCAAATTGCGTCCTGATTCAATACATCATCCTCCAGCAGACTTGACTTCGTTGGTCTATTGCTGCCTCGGGCACCTTATGGCCGTTCTGCTGTGAGTCAAAGATTTTCGAATCGGACGAAAAACTGATAGTGAATTGTAACTTTCAGGGCCACCTAATGACGATGGATCACTCAAATTGCGTCCCGATTCAATACATCGTCCTCCAGCAGACTTGTCTCCATGGGTCTATTGCTGCCTCGGGCACCTTATGGCAGGCCTGCTGTGACTCAAAGATTTCCGAATCGGACGAAAAACTGATAGTGAATTGTAACGTTCAGGGCCTCCTAATGACGATGGAACAGTCAAATTGCGTCCTGATTCAATACATCGTCCTCCAGCAGACTTGACTTCATGGGTCTATTGCTGCCCCGGGCACCTTATGGCCGTTCTGCTGTGAGTCAAAGATTTTCGAATCGGACGAAAAACTGATAGTGAATTGTAACTTTCAGGGCCACCTAATGACGATGGATCACTCAAATTGCGTCCCGATTCAATACATCGTCCTCCAGCAGACTTGTCTCCATGCGTCTATTGCTGCCTCGGGCACCTTATGGCCGTTCTGCTGTGAGTCTAGATTATCGAAGGGGAAGAAAAACTGATAGTGAATTGTAACGTTCAGGGCCTCCTAACAACGATGGATAACTCAAATTGCGTCCCGATTCAATACATCGTCCTCCAGCAGACTTGTCTCCATGGGTCGATTGCTGCCTCGGGCACCTTATGGCAGGCCTGCTGTGAGTCAAAGATTTTCGAATCGGACGAAAAACTGATAGTGAATTGTAACGTTCAGGGCTTCCTAATGACGATGGAACACTCAAATTGCGTCCCGATTCAATACATCGTCCTCCAGCAGACTTGTCTCCATGCGTCTATTGCTGCCTCGGGCTCCTTATGACCGTTCTGCTGTGAGTCAAAGATTTTCGAATCGGACGAAAAACTGATAGTGAATTGTAACGTTCAGGGCCACCTAATGACGATGGATCACTCAAATTGCGTCCCGATTCAATACATCGACCTCCAGCCGACTTGACTCCATGGGTCTATTGCTGCCTCTGGCACCTTATGGCCGTTCTGCTGTGAGTCTAGATTATCGAATGGGACAAAAAACGGATAGTGAATTGTAACGTTCAGGGCCTCCTAATGACGATGGATCACTCAAATTGCGTCCCGATTCAATACATCGTCCTCCAGCAGACTTGTCTCCATGGGTCTATTGCTGCCTCGGGCACCTTATGGCCGTTCTGCTGTGAGTCTAGATTATCGAATGGGACGAAAAACTGATAGTGAATTGTAACTTTCAGGGCCAACTAATGACGATGGATCACTCAAATTGCGTCCCGATTCAATACATCGTCCACCAGCCGACTTGCCTCCATGGGTCTATTACTGCCTCGGGCACCTTAAGGCCGTTCTGCTGTGAGTCAAAGATTTTCGAATCGGACGAAAAACTGATAGTGAATTGTAACGTTCAGGGCCTCCTAATGACGATGGAACACTCAAATTGCGTCCCGATTCAATACATCGTCCTCCAGCAGACTTGTCTCCATGCGTCTATTGCTGCCTCGGGCACCTTATGGCCGTTCTGCTGTGAGTCAAAGATTTTCGAATCGGACGACAAACTGATAGTGAATTGTAACGTTCAGGGCCACCTAATGACGATGGATCACTCAAATTGCGTCCCGATTCAATACATTGTCCTCCAGCAGACTGTCTCCATGGGTCTATTGCAGCCTCGGGCAGCTTATGGCCGTTCTGCTGTGAGTCAAAGATTTTCGAATCGGACGAAAAACTGATAGTGAATTGTAACGTTCAGGGCCTCCTAATGACGATGGAACACTAAAATTGCGTCCCGATTCAATACATCGTCCTCCAGCAGACTTGACTTCATGGGTCTATTGCTGCCTCGGGCACCTTATGGCCGTTCTGCTGTGAGTCTAGATTATCGAATGGGACGAAAAACTGATAGTGAATAGTAACTTTCAGGGCCAACTAATGACGATGGATCACTCAAATTGCGTCCCGATTCAATACATCGTCCACCAGCCGACTTGTCTCCATGGGTCTATTGCTGCCTCGGGCACCTTAAGGCCGTTCTGCTGTGAGTCAAAGATTTTCGAATCGGACGAAAAACTGATAGTGAATTGTAACGTTCAGGGCCTCCTAATGACGATGGAACACTCAAATTGCGTCCCGATTCAATACATCCTCCTCCAGCAGACTTGTCTCCATGGGTCGATTGCTGCCTCGGGCACCTTATGTTCGTTCTGCTGTGAGTCAAAGATTTTCGAATCGGACGAAAAACTGATAGTGATTTGTAACATTCAGGGCCACCTAATGACGATGGACCACACAAATTGCGTCCCGATTCAGTACATCGTCCCCTAGCCGACTTGACTCCATGGGACTATTGCTGCCTCGGGCACCTTATGGCCGTTCTGCTGTGAGTCTAGATTATAGAATGGGATGAAAAACTGATAGTGAATTGTAACGTTCAGGGCCTCCTAATGACGATGGATCACTCAAATTGCGTCCCGATTCAATACATCGTCCTCCAGCTGACTTGTCTCCATGGGTCTATTGCTGTCTCGGGCACCTTATGGCAGGCCTGCTGTGACTCAAAGATTTTCGAATCGGACGAAAAACTGATAGTGAATTGTAACGTTCAGGGCCTCCTAATGACGATGGAACACTCAAATTGCGTCCTGATTCAATACATCGTCCTCCAGCAGACTTGACTTCATGGGTCTATTGCTGCCCCGGGCACCTTATGGCCGTTCTGCTGTGAGTCAAAGATTTTCGAATCGGACGAAAAACTGATAGTGAATTGTAACTTTCAGGGCCACCTAATGACGATGGATCACTCAAATTGCGTCCCGATTCAATACATCGTCCTCCAGCAGACTTGTCTCCATGCGTCTATTGCTGCCTCGGGCACCTTATGGCCGTTCTGCTGTGAGTCTAGATTATCGAATGGGACGAAAAACTGATAGTGAATTGTAACGTTCAGGGCCACCTAATGACGATGGATCACTCAAATTGCGTCCCGATTCAATACATCGTCCCCAGCCGACTTGTCTCCATGGGTCTATTGCTGCCTCGGGCACCTTATGGCTGTTCTGCTGTGAGTCTAGATTATCGAATGGGACGAAAAACTGATAGTGAATTGTAACGTTCAGGGCAACCTAATGACGATGGATCACGCAAATTGCGTCCTGATTCAATACATCATCCTCCAGCAGACTTGACTTCGTTGGTCTATTGCTGCCTCGGGCACCTTATGGCCGTTCTGCTGTGAGTCAAAGATTTTCGAATCGGACGAAAAACTGATAGTGAATTGTAACTTTCAGGGCCACCTAATGACGATGGATCACTCAAATTGCGTCCCGATTCAATACATCGTCCTCCAGCAGACTTGTCTCCATGGGTCGATTGCTGCCTTGGGCACCTTATGGCCGTTCTGCTGTGAGTCAAAGATTTTCGAATCGGACGAAAAACTGATAGTGATTTGTAACATTCAGGGCCACCTAATGACGATGGACCACACAAATTGCGTCCCGATTCAGTACATCGTCCACTAGCCGACTTGACTCCATGGGACTATTGCTGCCTCGGGCACCTTATGGCCGTTCTGCTGTGAGTCTAGATTATAGAATGGGATGAAAAACTGATAGTGAATTGTAACGTTCAGGGCCACCTAATGACGATGGATCACTCAAATTGCGTCCCGATTCAATACATCGTCCTCCAGCAGACTTGTCTCCATGGGTCTATTGCTGCCTCGGGCACCTTATGGCAGGCCTGCTGTGACTCAAAGATTTCCGAATCGGACGAAAAACTGATAGTGAATTGTAACGTTCAGGGCCTCCTAATGACGATGGAACAGTCAAATTGCGTCCTGATTCAATACATCGTCCTCCAGCAGACTTGACTTCATGGGTCTATTGCTGCCCCGGGCACCTTATGGCCGTTCTGCTGTGAGTCAAAGATTTTCGAATCGGACGAAAAACTGATAGTGAATTGTAACTTTCAGGGCCACCTAATGACGATGGATCACTCAAATTGTGTCCCGATTCAATACATCGTCCTCCAGCAGACTTGTCTCCATGCGTCTATTGCTGCCTCGGGCACCTTATGGCCGTTCTGCTGTGAGTCTAGATTATCGAAGGGGAAGAAAAACTGATAGTGAATTGTAACGTTCAGGGCCTCCTAATAACGATGGATAACTCAAATTGCGTCCCGATTCAATACATCGTCCTCCAGCAGACTTGTCTCCATGGGTCGATTGCTGCCTCGGGCACCTTATGGCAGGCCTGCTGTGACTCAAAGATTTTCGAATCGGACGAAAAACTGATAGTGAATTGTAACGTTCAGGGCCTCCTAATGACGATGGAACACTCAAATTGCGTCCCGATTCAATACATCGTCCTCCAGCAGACTTGTCTCCATGCGTCTATTGCTGCCTCGGGCTCCTTATGACCGTTCTGCTGTGAGTCAAAGATTTTCGAATCGGACGAAAAACTGATAGTGAATTGTAACGTTCAGGGCCACCTAATGACGATGGATCACTCAAATTGCGTCCCGATTCAATACATCGTCCTCCAGCCGACTTGACTCCATGGGTCTATTGCTGCCTCTGGCACCTTATGGCCGTTCTGCTGTGAGTCTAGATTATCGAATGGGACAAAAAACGGATAGTGAATTGTAACGTTCAGGGCCTCCTAATGACGATGGATCACTCAAATTGCGTCCCGATTCAATACATCGTCCTCCAGCAGACTTGTCTCCATGGGTCTATTGCTGCCTCGGGCACCTTATGGCCGTTCTGCTGTGAGTCTAGATTATCGAATGGGACGAAAAACTGATAGTGAATTGTAACTTTCAGGGCCAACTAATGACGATGGATCACTCAAATTGCGTCCCGATTCAATACATCGTCCACCAGCCGACTTGTCTCCATGGGTCTAATGCTGCCTCGGGCACCTTAAGGCCGTTCTGCTGTGAGTCAAAGATTTTCGAATCGGACGAAAAACTGATAGTGAATTGTAACGTTCAGGGCCTCCTAATGACGATGGAACACTCAAATTGCGTCCCGATTCAATACATCGTCCTCCAGCAGACTTGACTTCATGGGTCTATTGCTGCCTCGGGCACCTTATGGCCGTTCTGCTGTGAGTCTAGATTATCGAATGGGACGAAAAACTGATAGTGAATAGTAACTTTCAGGGCCAACTAATGACGATGGATCACTCAAATTGCGTCCCGATTCAATACATCGTCCACCAGCCGACTTGTCTCCATGGGTCTATTGCTGCCTCGGGCACCTTAAGGCCGTTCTGCTGTGAGTCAAAGATTTTCGAATCGGACGAAAAACTGATAGTGAATTGTAACGTTCAGGGCCTCCTAATGACGATGGAACTCTCAAATTGCGTCCCGATTCAATACATCGTCCTCCAGCAGACTTGTCTCCATGGGTCTATTGCTGCCTCGGGCACCTTATGGCCGTTCTGCTGTGAGTCAAAGATTTTTTAATCGGACGAAAAACTGATAGCGAATTGTAACGTTCAGGGCCACCTAATGACGATGGATCACTCAAATTGCGTCCCGATTCAATACATCGTCCTCCAGCCGACATGTCTCCATGGGTCTATTGCTGCCTTGGCACCTTATGGCCGTTCTGCTGTGAGTCAAAGATTTTCGAATCGGACGACAAACTGATAGTGAATTGTAACGTTCAGGGCCACCTAATGACGATGGATCACTCAAATTCCGTCCCGATTCAATACATTGTCCTCCAGCAGACTGTCTCCATGGGTCTATTGCAGCCTCGGGCACCTTATGGCCGTTCTGCTGTGAGTCAAAGATTTTCGAATCGGACGAAAAACTGATAGTGAATTGTAACGTTCAGGGCCTCCTAATGACGATGGAACACTCAAATTGCGTCCCGATTCAATACATCGTCCTCCAGCAGACTTGTCTCCATGGGTCGATTGCTGCCTCGGGCACCTAATAGCCGTTCTGCTGCGAGTCAAAGATTTTCGAATCGGACGAAAAAATGATAGTGAATTGTAACATTCAGGGCCACCTAATGACGATGGACCACGCAAATTGCGTCCCGATTCAATACATCGTCCTCCAGCCGAGTTGACTCCATGGGTCTATTGCTGCCTCGGGCACCTTATGGCCGTTCTGCTGTGAATCTAGATTATCGAATGGGACGAAAAACTGATAGTGAATTGTAACGTTCAGGGCCACCTAATGACGATGGATCACTCAAATTGCGTCCCGATTCATTACATCGTCCCCAGCCGACTTGTCTCCATGGGTCTATTGCTGCCTCGGGCACCTTATGGCCGTTCTGCTGTGAGTCTAGATTATCGAATGGGACGAAAAACTGATAGTGAATTGTAACTTTCAGGGTCACCTAATGACGATGGATCATTCAAATTGCGTCCCGATTCAATACATCGTCCTCCAGCAGACTTGTCTCCATGGGTCGATTGCTGCCTCGGGCACCTTATGGCCGTTCTGCTGTGAGTCAAAGATTTTCGAATCGGACGAAAAACTGATAGTGATTTGTAACATTCAGGGCCACCTAATGACGATGGACCACACAAATTGCGTCCCGATTCAGTACATCGTCCACTCGCCGACTTGACTCCATGGGACTATTGCTGTCTCGGGCACCTTATGGCCGTTCTGCTCTGAGTCTAGATTATAGAATGGGATGAAAAACTGATAGTGAATTGTAACTTTCAGAGCCTCCTAATGACGATGGATCACTCAAATTGCGTCCCGATTCAATACATCGTCCCCCAGCATACTTGTCTCCATGGGTCTATTGCTGCCTCGGGCACCTTATGGCAGGCCTGCTGTGACTCAAAGATTTTCGAGTCGGACGAAAAACTGATAGTGAATTGTAACATTCAGGGCCACCTAATGACGATGGACCACGCAAATTGCGTCCCGATTCAATACATCGTCCTCCAGCAGACTTGTCTCCATGCGTCTATTGCTACCTCGGGCACCTTATGGCCGTTCTGCTGTGAGTCAAAGATTTTCGAATCGGACGAAAAACTGATAGTGAATTGTAACGTTCAGGGCCATCTAATGACGATGGATCACTCAAATTGCGTCCCGATTCAATACATCGTCCTCCAGCCGACTTGACTCCATGGGTCTATTGCTGCCTCGGGCACCTTATGGCCGTTCTGCTGTGAGTCTAGATTATCGAATGGGACAAAAAACTGATAGTGAATTGTAACGTTCAGGGCCACCTAATGACGATGGATCACTCAAATTGCGTCCCGATTCAATATATCGTCCTCCAGCAGACTTGTCTCCATGGGTCTATTGCTGCCTCGGGCACCTTATGGCAGGCCTGCTGTGACTCAAAGATTTTCGAATCGGACGAAAAACTGATAGTGAATTGAAACGTTCAGGGCCTCCTAATGACGAAGGATCACTCAAATTGCGTCCCGATTCAATACATCGTCCTCCAGCAGACTTGTCTCCATGGGTCGATTGCTGCCTCGGGCACCTTATGGCCGTTCTGCTGTGAGTCCAGATTATCGAATGGGACGAAAAACTGATAGTGAATTGTAACATTCAGGGCCTCCTAATGACGATGGATCACTCAAATTGCGTCCCGATTCAATAGATCGTCCTCCAGCAGACTTGTCTCCATGGGTCGATTGCTGCCTCGGGCACCTAATGGCCGTTCTGCTGTGAGTCAAAGATTTTCGAATCGGACGAAAAACTGATAGTGAATTGTAACATTCAGGGCCACCTAATGACGATGGATCACTCAAATTGCGTCCCGATTCAATACATCGTCCTCCAGCCGACTTGACTCCATGGGTCTATTGCTGCCTCGGGCACCTTATGGCCGTTCTGCTGTGAGTCTAGATTATCGAATGGGACGAAAACTGATAGTGAATTGTAACGTTCAGGGCCTCCTAATGACGATGGATCACTCAAATTGCGTCCCGATTCAATACATCGTCCTCCAGCCGACTTGACTCCATGGGTCTATTGCTGCCTCGGGCACCTTATGGCCGTTCTGCTGTGAGTCTAGATTACCAAATGGGACGAAAAACTGATAGTGAATTGTAACGTTCAGGGCCTCCTAATGACGATGGATCACTCAAATTGCGTCCCGATTCAATACATCGTCCTCCAGCAGACTTATCTCCATGGGTCGATTGCTGCCTCGGGCACCTAATGGCCGTTCTGCTGTGAGTCAAAGATTTTCGAATCGGACGAAAAACTGAAAGTGGATTGTAACATTCTGGGCCACCTAATGACGATGGACCACGCAAATTGCGTCCCGATTCAATACATCGTCCTCCAGCCGAGTTGACTCCATGGGTCTATTGCTGCCTCGGGCACCTTATGGCCGTTCTGCTGTGAATCTAGATTATCGAATGGGACGAAAAACTGATAGTGAATTGTAACGTTCAGGGCCACCAAATGACGATGGATCACTCAAATTGCGTCCTGATTCAATACATCGTATTCCAGCAGACTTGACTTCATGGGTCTATTGCTGCCTCGGGCACCTTATGGCCGTTCTGCTGTGAGTCAAAGATTTTCGAATCGGACGAGAAACTGATAGTGAATTGTAACTTTCAGGGCCACCTAATGACGATGGATCGCTCTAATTGCGTCCCGATTCAATACATCGTCCTCCAGCAGACTTGTCTCCATGGGTCGATTGCTGCCTCGGGCACCTTATGGCCGTTCTGCTGTGAGTCAAAGATTTTCGAATCGGACGAAAAACTGATAGTGATTTGTAACATTCAGGGCCACCTAATGACGATGGACCACACAAATTGCGTCCCGATTCAGTACATCGTCCACTAGCCGACTTGACTCCATGGGACTATTGCTGCCTCGGGCACCTTATCGCCGTTCTGCTGTGAGTCTAGATTATAGAATGGGATGAAAAACTGATAGTGAATTGTAACGTTCAGGGCCGCCTAATGACGATGGATCACTCAAATTGCGTCCCGATTCAATACATCGTCCTCCAGCAGACTTGTCTCCATGGGTCGATTGCTGCCTCGGGCACATAATGGCCGTTCTGCTGTGAGTCAAAGATTTTCGAATCGGACGAAAAACTGATAGTGAATTGAAACGTTCAGGGCCTCCTAATGACGAAGGATCACTCAAATTGCGTCCCGATTCAATACATCGTCCTCCAGCAGACTTGTCTCCATGGGTCGATTGCTGCCTCGGGCACCTTATGGCCGTTCTGCTGTGAGTCCAGATTATCGAATGGGACGAAAAACTGATAGTGAATTGTAACATTCAGGGCCTCCTAATGACGATGGATCACTCAAATTGCGTCCCGATTCAATAGATCGTCCTCCAGCAGACTTGTCTCCATGGGTCGATTGCTGCCTCGGGCACCTAATGGCCGTTCTGCTGTGAGTCAAAGATTTTCGAATCGGACGAAAAACTGATAGTGAATTGTAACATTCAGGGCCACCTAATGACGATGGATCACTCAAATTGCGTCCCGATTCAATACATCGTCCTCCAGCCGACTTGACTCCATGGGTCTATTGCTGCCTCGGGCACCTTATGGCCGTTCTGCTGTGAGTCTAGATTATCGAATGGGACGAAAACTGATAGTGAATTGTAACGTTCAGGGCCTCCTAATGACGATGGATCACTCAAATTGCGTCCCGATTCAATACATCGTCCTCCAGCCGACTTGACTCCATGGGTCTATTGCTGCCTCGGGCACCTTATGGCCGTTCTGCTGTGAGTCTAGATTACCAAATGGGACGAAAAACTGATAGTGAATTGTAACGTTCAGGGCCTCCTAATGACGATGGATCACTCAAATTGCGTCCCGATTCAATACATCGTCCTCCAGCAGACTTATCTCCATGGGTCGATTGCTGCCTCGGGCACCTAATGGCCGTTCTGCTGTGAGTCAAAGATTTTCGAATCGGACGAAAAACTGAAAGTGGATTGTAACATTCTGGGCCACCTAATGACGATGGACCACGCAAATTGCGTCCCGATTCAATACATCGTCCTCCAGCCGAGTTGACTCCATGGGTCTATTGCTGCCTCGGGCACCTTATGGCCGTTCTGCTGTGAATCTAGATTATCGAATGGGACGAAAAACTGATAGTGAATTGTAACGTTCAGGGCCACCAAATGACGATGGATCACTCAAATTGCGTCCTGATTCAATACATCGTATTCCAGCAGACTTGACTTCATGGGTCTATTGCTGCCTCGGGCACCTTATGGCCGTTCTGCTGTGAGTCAAAGATTTTCGAATCGGACGAGAAACTGATAGTGAATTGTAACTTTCAGGGCCACCTAATGACGATGGATCGCTCTAATTGCGTCCCGATTCAATACATCGTCCTCCAGCAGACTTGTCTCCATGGGTCGATTGCTGCCTCGGGCACCTTATGGCCGTTCTGCTGTGAGTCAAAGATTTTCGAATCGGACGAAAAACTGATAGTGATTTGTAACATTCAGGGCCACCTAATGACGATGGACCACACAAATTGCGTCCCGATTCAGTACATCGTCCACTAGCCGACTTGACTCCATGGGACTATTGCTGCCTCGGGCACCTTATCGCCGTTCTGCTGTGAGTCTAGATTATAGAATGGGATGAAAAACTGATAGTGAATTGTAACGTTCAGGGCCGCCTAATGACGATGGATCACTCAAATTGCGTCCCGATTCAATACATCGTCCTCCAGCAGACTTGTCTCCATGGGTCGATTGCTGCCTCGGGCACCTAATGGCCGTTCTGCTGTGAGTCAAAGATTTTCGAATCGGACGAAAAACTGATAGTGAATTGTAACATTCAGGGCCACCTAATGACGATGGATCACTCAAATTGCGTCCCGATTCAATACATCGTCCTCCAGCCGACTTGACTCCATGGGTCTATTGCTGCCTCGGGCACCTTATGGCCGTTCTGCTGTGAGTCTAGATTATCGAATGGGACGAAAACTGATAGTGAATTGTAACGTTCAGGGCCTCCTAATGACGATGGATCACTCAAATTGCGTCCCGATTCAATACATCGTCCTCCAGCCGACTTGACTCCATGGGTCTATTGCTGCCTCGGGCACCTTATGGCCGTTCTGCTGTGAGTCTAGATTACCAAATGGGACGAAAAACTGATAGTGAATTGTAACGTTCAGGGCCTCCTAATGACGATGGATCACTCAAATTGCGTCCCGATTCAATACATCGTCCTCCAGCAGACTTATCTCCATGGGTCGATTGCTGCCTCGGGCACCTAATGGCCGTTCTGCTGTGAGTCAAAGATTTTCGAATCGGACGAAAAACTGATAGTGGATTGTAACATTCAGGGCCACCTAATGACGATGGACCACGCAAATTGCGTCCCGATTCAATACATCGTCCTCCAGCCGAGTTGACTCCATGGGTCTATTGCTGCCTCGGGCACCTTATGGCCGTTCTGCTGTGAATCTAGATTATCGAATGGGACGAAAAACTGATAGTGAATTGTAACGTTCAGGGCCACCAAATGACGATGGATCACTCAAATTGCGTCCTGATTCAATACATCGTATTCCAGCAGACTTGACTTCATGGGTCTATTGCTGCCTCGGGCACCTTATGGCCGTTCTGCTGTGAGTCAAAGATTTTCGAATCGGACGAGAAACTGATAGTGAATTGTAACTTTCAGGGCCACCTAATGACGATGGATCGCTCTAATTGCGTCCCGATTCAATACATCGTCCTCCAGCAGACTTGTCTCCATGGGTCGATTGCTGCCTCGGGCACCTTATGGCCGTTCTGCTGTGAGTCAAAGATTTTCGAATCGGACGAAAAACTGATAGTGATTTGTAACATTCAGGGCCACCTAATGACGATGGACCACACAAATTGCGTCCCGATTCAGTACATCGTCCACTAGCCGACTTGACTCCATGGGACTATTGCTGCCTCGGGCACCTTATCGCCGTTCTGCTGTGAGTCTAGATTATAGAATGGGATGAAAAACTGATAGTGAATTGTAACGTTCAGGGCAGCCTAATGACGATGGATCACTCAAATTGCGTCCCGATTCAATACATCGTCCTCCAGCAGACTTGTCTCCATGGGTCTATTGCTGCCTCGGACACCTTATGGCCGTTCTGCTGTGAGTCTAGATTATCGAATGGGACGAAAAACTGATAGTGAATTGTAACGTTCAGGGCCACCTAATGACGATGTATCACTCTAATTGCGTCCTGATTCAATACATCGTCCTCCAGCAGACTGGACTTCATGGGTCTATTGCTGCCTCGGGCACCTTATGGCCGTTCTGCTGTGAGTCAAAGATTTTCGAATCGGACGAAAAACTGATAGTGAATTGTAACTTTCAGGGCCACCTAATGACGATGGATCACTCAAATTGCGTCCCGATTCAATACATCGTCCTCCAGCCGACTTGACTCCATGGGTCTATTGCTGCCTCGGGCACCTTATGGCCGTTCTGCTGTGAGTCTAGATTATCGAATGGGACAAAAAACTGATAGTAAATTGGAACGTTCAGGGCCTCCTTATGACGATGGAACACTCAAATTGCGTCACGATTCAAAACATCGTCCTCCAGCGGACTTGTCTCCATTGGTCTATTGCTGCCTCGGGCACCTAATGGCCGTTCTGCTGTGAGTCAAAGACTTTCGAATCGGACGAAAAACTGATAGTGAATTGTAACATTCAGGGCCACCTAATGACGATGGACCACGCAAATTGCGTCCCGATTGAATACATCGTCCTCCAGCCGAGTTGACTCCATGGGTCTATTGCTGCCTCGGGCACCTTATGGCCGTTCTGCTGTGAATCTAGATTATCGAATGGGACGAAAAACTGGTAGTGAATTGTAACGTTCAGGGCCACCTAATGACGATGGATCACTCAAATTGCGTCCCGATTCAATACATCGTCCTCCAGCCGATGTGTCTCCATTGGTCTATTGCTGCCTCGGGCACCTTATGGCCGTTCTGCTCTGAGTCTAGATTATCGAATGGGACGAAAAACTGATAGTGAATTGTAACTTTCAGGGCCACCTAATGACGATCGATCACTCAAATTGCGTCCCGATTCAATACATCGTCCTCCAGCAGACTTGTCTCCATGGGTCGATTGCTGCCTCGGGCACCTTATGGCCGTTCTGCTGTGACTCAAAGATTTTCGAATCGGACGAAAAACTGATAGTGATTTCTAACATTCAGGGCCACCTAATGACGATGGACCACACAAATTGCGTCCCGATTCAGTACATCGTCCTCCAGCCGACCTGACTCCATGGGTCTATTGCTGCCTCGGGCACCTTATGGCCGTTCTGCTGTGAGTCTAGATTATCGAATGGGACGAAAAACTGATAGTGAATTGTAACGTTCAGGTCCACCTAATGACGATGGATCTCTCAAATTGCGTCCTGATTCAATACATCGTCCTCCAGCAGACTTGTCTCCATGGGTCTATTGCTGCCTCGGGCACCTTATGGTCGTTCTGCTGTGAGTCAAAGATTTTCGAATCGGACGAAAAACTGATAGTGAATTATAACATTCAGGGCCACCTAATGACGATGGACCACGCAAATTGCGTCCCGATTCAATACATCGTCCTCCAGCCGAGTTGACTCCATGGGTCCATTGCTGCCTCGGGCACCTTATGGCCGTTCTGCTGTGAGTCTAGATTATCGAATGGGACGAAAAACTGATAGTGAATTGTAACATTCAGGGCCTCTTAATGACAATGGATCACTCAAATTGCGTCCCGATTCAATACATCGTCCTCCAGCAGACTTGTCTCCATGGGTCGATTGCTGCCTCGGGCACCTAATGGCCGTTCTGCTGTGAGTCAAAGATTTTCGAATCGGACGAAAAACTGATAGTGAATTGTAACATTCAGGGCCACCTAATGACGATGGATCACTCAAATTGCGTCCCGATTCAATACATCGTCCTGCAGCCGACTTGACTCCATGGGTCTATTGCTGTCTCGGGCACCTTATGGCCGTTCTGCTGTGAGTCTAGATTATCGAATGGGACGAAAACTGATAGTGAATTGTAACGTTCAGGGCCTCCTAATGACGATGGATCACTCAAATTGCGTCCCGATTCAATACATCGTCCTCCAGCCGACTTGACTCCATGGGTCTATTGCTGCCTCGGGCACCTTATGGCCGTTCTGCTGTGAGTCTAGATTACCAAATGGGACGAAAAACTGATTGTGAATTGTAACGTTCAGGGCCTCCTAATGACGATGGATCACTCAAATTGCGTCCCGATTCAATACATCGTCCTCCAGCCGACTTGACTCCATGGGTCTATTGCTGCCTCGGGCACCTTATGGCCGTTCTGCTGTGAGTCTAGATTATCGAATGGGACGAAAAACTGATAGTGAATTGTAACATTCAGGGCCACCTAATGACGATGGATCACTCAAATTGCGTCCCGATTCAATACATCGTCCTCCAGCCGACTTGACTCCATGGGTCTATTGCTGCCTCGGGCACCTTATGGCCGTTCTGCTGTGAGTCTAGATTATCGAATGGGACGAAAACTGATAGTGAATTGTAACGTTCAGGGCCTCCTAATGACGATGGATCACTCAAATTGCGTCCCGATTCAATACATCGTCCTCCAGCCGACTTGACTCCATGGGTCTATTGCTGCCTCGGGCACCTTATGGCCGTTCTGCTGTGAGTCAAAGATTTTTTAATCGGACGAAAAACTGATAGTGAATTGTAACGTTCAGGGCCACCTAATGACGATGGATCACTCAAATTGCGTCCCGATTCAATACATCGTCCTCCAGCCGACATGTCTCCATGGGTCTATTGCTGCCTTGGCACCTTATGGCCGTTCTGCTGTGAGTCAAAGATTTTCGAATCGGACGACAAACTGATAGTGAATTGTAACGTTCAGGGCCACCTAATGACGATGGATCACTCAAATTCCGTCCCGATTCAATACATTGTCCTCCAGCAGACTGTCTCCATGGGTCTATTGCAGCCTCGGGCACCTTATGGCCGTTCTGCTGTGAGTCAAAGATTTTCGAATCGGACGAAAAACTGATAGTGAATTGTAACGTTCAGGGCCTCCTAATGACGATGGAACACTCAAATTGCGTCCCGATTCAATACATCGTCCTCCAGCAGACTTGTCTCCATGGGTCGATTGCTGCCTCGGGCACCTAATAGCCGTTCTGCTGCGAGTCAAAGATTTTCGAATCGGACGAAAAAATGATAGTGAATTGTAACATTCAGGGCCACCTAATGACGATGGACCACGCAAATTGCGTCCCGATTCAATACATCGTCCTCCAGCCGAGTTGACTCCATGGGTCTATTGCTGCCTCGGGCACCTTATGGCCGTTCTGCTGTGAATCTAGATTATCGAATGGGACGAAAAACTGATAGTGAATTGTAACGTTCAGGGCCACCTAATGACGATGGATCACTCAAATTGCGTCCCGATTCATTACATCGTCCGCAGCCGACTTGTCGCCATGGGTCTATTGCTGCCTCGGGCACCTTATGACCGTTCTGCTGTGAGTCTAGATTATCGAATGGGACGAAAAACTGATAGTGAATTGTAACTTTCAGGGTCACCTAATGACGATGGATCATTCAAATTGCGTCCCGATTCAATACATCGTCCTCCAGCAGACTTGTCTCCATGGGTCGATTGCTGCCTCGGGCACCTTATGGCCGTTCTGCTGTGAGTCAAAGATTTTCGAATCGGACGAAAAACTGATAGTGATTTGTAACATTCAGGGCCACCTAATGACGATGGACCACACAAATTGCGTCCCGATTCAGTACATCGTCCACTCGCCGACTTGACTCCATGGGACTATTGCTGCCTCGGGCACCTTATGGCCGTTCTGCTCTGAGTCTAGATTATAGAATGGGATGAAAAACTGATAGTGAATTGTAACTTTCAGAGCCTCCTAATGACGATGGATCACTCAAATTGCGTCCCGATTCAATACATCGTCCCCCAGCATACTTGTCTCCATGGGTCTATTGCTGCCTCGGGCACCTTATGGCAGGCCTGCTGTGACTCAAAGATTTTCGAGTCGGACGAAAAACTGATAGTGAATTGTAACATTCAGGGCCACCTAATGACGATGGACCACGCAAATTGCGTCCCGATTCAATACATCGTCCTCCAGCAGACATGTCTCCATGCGTCTATTGCTACCTCGGGCACCTTATGGCCGTTCTGCTGTGAGTCAAAGATTTTCGAATCGGACGAAAAACTGATAGTGAATTGTAACGTTCAGGGCCATCTAATGACGATGGATCACTCAAATTGCGTCCCGATTCAATACATCGTCCTCCAGCCGACTTGACTCCATGGGTCTATTGCTGCCTCGGGCACCTTATGGCCGTTCTGCTGTGAGTCTAGATTATCGAATGGGACAAAAAACTGATAGTGAATTGTAACATTCAGGGCCTCCTAATGACGATGGATCACTCAAATTGCGTCCCGATTCAATACATCGTCCTCCAGCAGACTTGACTCCATGGGTCTATTGCTGCCTCGGGCACCTTATGGCCGTTCTGCTGTGAGTCTAGATTATCGAATGGGACGAAAACTGATAGTGAATTGTAACGTTCAGGGCCTCCTAATGACGATGGATCACTCAAATTGCGTCCCGATTCAATACATCGTCCTCCAGCCGACTTGACTCCATGGGTCTATTGCTGCCTCGGGCACCTTATGGCCGTTCTGCTGTGAGTCTAGATTACCAAATGGGACGAAAAACTGATAGTGAATTGTAACGTTCAGGGCCTCCTAATGACGATGGATCACTCAAATTGCGTCCCGATTCAATACATCGTCCTCCAGCAGACTTGTCTCCATGGGTCGATTGCTGCCTCGGGCACCTAATGGCCGTTCTGCTGTGAGTCAAAGATTTTCGAATCGGACGAAAAACTGATAGTGAATTGTAACATTCAGGGCCACCTAATGACGATGAACCACGCAAATTGCGTCCCGATTCAATACATCGTCCTCCAGCCGAGTTGACTCCATGGGTTTATTATTGCCTCGGGCACCTTATGGCCGTTCTGCTGTGAATCTAGATTATCGAATGGGACGAAAAACTGATAGTGAATTGTAACGTTCAGGGCCACCTAATGACGATGGATCACTCAAATTGCGTCCCGATTCTATACATCGTCCTCTAGCCGACTTGTCTCCATGGGTCTATTGCTGCCTCGGGCACCTTATGGCCGTTCTGCTGTGAGTCTAGATTATCGAATGGGACGAAAAACTGATAGTGAATTGTAACGTTCAGGGCCACCAAATGACGATGGATCACTCAAATTGCGTCCTGATTCAATACATCGTCCTCCAGCAGACTTGACTTCATGGGTCTATTGCTGCCTCGGGCACCTTATGGCCGTTCTGCTGTGAGTCAAAGATTTTCGAATCGGACGAGAAACTGATAGCGAATTGTAACTTTCAGGGCCACCTAATGACGATGGATCGCTCTAATTGCGTCCCGATTCAATACATCGTCCTCCAGCAGACTTGTCTCCATGGGTCGATTGCTGCCTCGGGCACCTTATGGCCGTTCTGCTGTGAGTCAAAGATTTTCGAATCGGACGAAAAACTGATAGTGATTTGTAACATTCAGGGCCACCTAATGACGATGGACCACACAAATTGCGTCCCGATTCAGTACATCGTCCACTAGCCGACTTGACTCCATGGGACTATTGCTGCCTCGGGCACCTTATCGCCGTTCTGCTGTGAGTCTAGATTATAGAATGGGATGAAAAACCGATAGTGAATTGTAACGTTCAGGGCCGCCTAATGACGATGGATCACTCAAATTGCGTCCCGATTCAATACATCGTCCTCCAGCAGACTTGTCTCCATGGGTCTATTGCTGCCTCGGGCACCTTATGGCCGTTCTGCTGTGAGTCTAGATTATCGAATGGGACGAAAAACTGATAGTGAATTGTTACGTTCAGGGCCACCTAATGACGATGGAACACTCAAATTGCGTCCCGATTCAAAACATCGTCCTCCAGCGGACTTGTCTCCATTGGTCTATTGCTGCCTCGGGCACCTAATGGCCGTTCTGCTGTGAGTCAAAGACTTTCGAATCAGACGAAAAACTGATAGTGAATTGTAACATTCAGGGCCACCTAATGACGATGGACCACGCAATTTGCGTCCCGATTCAATACATCGTCATCCAGCCGAGTTGACTCCATGGGTCTATTGCTGCCTCTGGCACCTTATGGCCGTTCTGCTGTGAATCTAGATTATCGAATGGGACGAAAAACTGGTAGTGAATTGTAACGTTCAGGGCCACCTAATGACGATGGATCACTCAAATTGCGTCCCGATTCAATACATCGTCCTCCAGCCGATTTGTCTCCATTGGTCTATTGCTGCCTCGGGCACCTTATGGCCGTTCTGCTGTGACTCAAAGATTTTCGAATCGGACGAAAAACTGATAGTGATTTCTAACATTCAGGGCCACCTAATGACGATGGACCACACAAATTGCGTCCCGATTCAGTACATCGTCCTCCAGCCGACCTGACTCCATGGGTCTATTGCTGCCTCGGGCACCTTATGGCCGTTCTGCTGTGAGTCTAGATTATCGAATGGGACGAAAAACTGATAGTGAATTGTAACGTTCAGGTCCACCTAATGACGATGGATCTCTCAAATTGCGTCCCGATTCAATACATCGTCCTCCAGCAGACTTGTCTCCATCGGTCTATTGCTGCCTCGGGCACGTTATGGCCGTTCTGCTGTGAGTCAAAGATTTTCGAATCGGACGAAAAACTGATAGTGAATTGTAACTTTCAGGGCCTCCTAATGACGATGGAACACTCAGATTGCGTCCCGATTCAATACATCGTCCTCCAGCAGACTTGTCTCCATGCGTCTATTGCTGCCTCGGGCACCTTATGGCCGTTCTGCTGTGAGTCAAAGATTTTCGAATCGGACGAAAAACTGATAGTGAATTGTAACTTTCAGGGCCTCCTAATGACGATGGAACACTCAAATTGCGTCCCGATTCAATACATCGTCCTCCAGCAGACTTGTCTCCATGGGTCTATTGATGCCTCGGGCACCTTATGGCCGTTCTGCTGTGAGTCAAAGATTTTCGAATCGGACGAAAAACTGATTGTGAATTGTAACGTTCAGGGCCACCTAATGACGATGGATCACTCAAATTGCGTCCCGATTCAATACATCGTCCTCCAGCCGACATGTCTCCATGGGTCTATTGCTGCCTTGGCACCTTATGGCCGTTCTGCTGTGAGTCAAAGATTTTCGAATCGGACGAAAAACTGATAGTGAATTGTAACGTTCAGGGCCACCTAATGACGATGGATCACTCAAATTGCGTCCCGATTCAATACATTGTCCTCCAGCAGACTGTCTCCATGGGTCTATTGCAGCCTCGGGCACCTTATGGCCGTTCAGCTGTGACTCAAAGATTTTCGAATCGGACGAAAAACTGATAGTGAATTGTAACGTTCAGGGCCTCCTAATGACGATGGAACACTCAAATTGCGTCCCGATTCAATACATCGTCCTCCAGCCGACTTGTCTCCATGGGTCTAGTGCTGCCTCGGGCACCTTATGGCCGTCCTGCTGTGAGTCAAAGATTTTCGAATCGGACGAAAAACTGATAGTGAATTGTAACTTTCAGGGCCACCTAATGACGATGGATCACTCAAATTGCGTCCCGATTAAATACATCGTCCTCCAGCCGTCTTGTCTCCATGGGTCTATTGCTGCCTCGGGCACCTTATGGCCGTTCTGCTGTGAGTCAAAGATTTTCGAATCGGACGAAAAACTGATAGTGAATTGTAACGTTCAGGGCCTCCTAATGACGATGGAACACTAAAATTGCGTCCCGATTCAATACATCGTCCTCCAGCAGACTTGACTTCATGGGTCTATTGCTGCCTCGGGCACCTTATGGCCGTTCTGCTGTGAGTCAAAGATTTTCGAATCGGACGAAAAACTGATAGTGAATTGTAACGTTCAGGGCCACGTAATGACGATGGATCACTCAAATTGCGTCCCGATTCAATACATCGTCCTCCAGCCTACTTGACTCCATGGGTCTATTGGTGCCTCGGGCACCTTATGGCCGTTCTGCTGTGAGTCTAGATTATCGAATGGGACAAAAAACTGATAGTGAATTGTAACGTTAAGGGCCACCTAATGACGATGGATCACTCAAATTGTGTCCCGATTCAAAACATCGTCCTCCAGCAGACTTGTCTCCATGGGTCGATTGCTGCCTCGGGCACCTTATGGCCGTTCTGCTGTGAGTCAAAGATTTTCGAATCGGACGAAAAACTGATAGTGATTTGTAACATTCAGGGCCACCTAATGACGATGGACCACACAAATTGCGTCCCGATTCAGTACATCGTCCACTAGCCGACTTGACTCCATGGGACTATTGCTGCCTCGGGCACCTTATGGCCGTTCTGCTGTGAGTCTAGATTATAGAATGGGATGAAAAACTGATAGTGAATTGTAACGTTCAGGGCCACCTTATGACGGTGGATCACTCAAATTGCGTCCCGATTCAATACATCGTCCTCCAGCAGACTTGTCTCCATGGGTCTATTGCTGCCTCGGGCACCTTATGGCCGTTCTGCTGTGACTCAAAGATTTTCGAATCGGACGAAAAACTGATAGTGAATTGTAACGTTCAGGGCCTCCTAATGACGATGGAACACTCAAATTGCGTCCCGATTCAATACATCGTCCTCCAGCAGACTTGTCTCCATGGGTCTATTGCTGCCTCGGGCACCTTATGGCCGTTCTGCTGTGAGTCAAAGATTTTCGAATCGGACGAAAAACTGATAGTGAATATTAACATTCAGGGCCACCTAATGACGATGGACCACACAAATTGCGTCCCGATTCAGTACATCGTCCTCCAGCCGACCTGACTCCATGGGTCTATTGCTGCCTCGGGCACCTTATGGCCGTTCTGCTGTGAGTCTAGATTATCGAATGGGACGAAAAACTGATAGTGAATTGTAACATTCAGGGCCTCCTAATGACGATGGATCACTCAAATTGCGTCCCGATTCAATACATCGTCCTCCAGCCGACTTGACTGCATGGGTCTATTGCTGCCTCGGGCACCTAATGGCCGTTCTGCTGTGAGTCAAAGATTTTGGAATCGGACGAAAAACTGATAGTGAATTGTAACATTCAGGGCCACCTAATGACGATGGACCACGCAAATTGCGTCCCGATTCAATACATCGTCCTCCAGCCGAGTTGACTCCATGGGTCTATTGCTGCCTCGGGCACCTTATGGCCGTTCTGCTGTGAATCTAGATTATCGAATGGGACGAAAAACTGATAGTGATTTGTAACATTCAGAGCCACCTAATGACGATGGACCTCACATATTGCGTCCCGACTCAGTACATCGTCCACTAGCCGACTTGACTCCATGGGTCTATTGCTGCCTCGGGCACCTTATGGCAGGCCTGCCGTGACTCAAAGATTTTCGAATCGGACGAAAAACTGATAGTGAATTCTAATGTTCAGGGCCTCCTAATGACGATGGAACACTCAAATTGCGTCCCGATTCACTACATCGTCCTCCAGCAGACTTGTCTCCATGCGTCTATTGCTGCCTCCGGCACCTTATGGCCGTTCTGCTGTGAGTCAAAGATTTTCGAATCGGACGAAAAACTGATAGTGAATTGTAACGTTCAGGGCCACCTAATGACGATGGATCACTCAAATTGCGTCCCGATTCAATACATCGTCCTCCAGCCGACTTGACGACATGGGTCTATTGCTGCCTCGGGCACCTTATGGCCGTTCTGCTGTGAGTCTAGATTATCGAATGGGACGAAACACTGATAGTGAATTGTAACGTTCAGGGCCACCTAATGACGATGGATCACTCAAATTGCGTCCCGATTCAATACATCGTCCCCAGCAGACTTGTCTCCATGGGTCTATTGCTGCCTCGGGCACCTTATGGCCGTTCTGCTGTGAGTCTAGATTATCGAATGGGACGAAAAACTGATAGTGAATTGTAACGTTCAGGGCCACCTAATGACGATGGATCACTCAAATTGCGTCCTGATTCAATACATCGTCCTCCAGCAGACTTGACTTCATTGGTCTATTGCTGCCTCGGGCACCTTATGGCCGTTCTGCTGTGAGTCAAAGATTTTCGAATCGGACGAAAAACTGATAGTGAATTGTAACTTTCAGGGCCACCTAATGACGATGGATCACTCAAATTGTGTCCCGATTCAAAACATCGTCCTCCAGCAGACTTGTCTCCATGGGTCGATTGCTGCCTCGGGCACCTTATGGCCGTTCTGCTGTGAGTCAAAGATTTTCGAATCGGACGAAAAACTGATAGTGATTTGTAACATTCAGGGCCACCTAATGACGATGGACCACACAAATTGCGTCCCGATTCAGTACATCGTCCACTAGCCGACTTGACTCCATGGGACTATTGCTGCCTCGGGCACCTTATGGCCGTTCTGCTGTGAGTCTAGATTATAGAATGGGATGAAAAACTGATAGTGAATTGTAACGTTCAGGGCCACCTTATGACGATGGATCACTCAAATTGCGTCCCGATTCAATACATCGTCCTCCAGCAGACTTGTCTCCATGGGTCTATTGCTGCCTCGGGCACCTTATGGCAGGCCTGCTGTGACTCAAAGATTTTCGAATCGGACGAAAAACTGATAGTGAATTGTAACGTTCAGGGCCTCCTAATGACGATGGAACACTCAAATTGCGTCCCGATTCAATACATCGTCCTCCAGCAGACTTGTCTCCATGGGTCTATTGCTGCCTCGGGCACCTTATGGCCGTTCTGCTGTGAGTCAAAGATTTTCGAATCGGACGAAAAACTGGTAGTGAATTGTAACATTCAGGGCCACCTAATGACGATGGACCACACAAATTGCGTCCCGATTCAGTACATCGTCCTCAAGCCGACCTGACTCCATGGGTCTATTGCTGCCTCGGGCACCTTATGACCGTTCTGCTGTGAGTCTAGATTATCGAATGGGACGAAAAACAGATAGTGAATTGTAACATTCACGGCCTCCTAATGACGATGGATCACTCAAATTGCGTCCCGATTCAATACATCGTCCTCCAGCCGACTTGACTCCATGGGTCTATTGCTGCCTCGGGCACCTAATGGCCGTTCTGCTGTGAGTCAAAGATTTTCGAATCGGACGAAAAACTGATAGTGATTTGTAACATTCAGAGCCACCTAATGACGATGGAGCACACAAATTTCGTCCCGATTCAGTACATCGTCCACTAGCCGACTTGACTCCATGGGACTATTGCTGCCTCGGGCACCTTATGGCCGTTCTGCTGTGAGTCTAGATTATCGAATGGGATGAAAAACTGATAGTGAATTGTAACTTTCAGGGCCACCTAATGACGATGGATCACTCAAATTGCGTCCCGATTCAATACATCGTCCTCCAGCAGACTTGTCTCCATGGGTCTATTGCTGCCTCGGGCACCTTATGGCAGGCCTGCCGTGACTCAAAGATTTTCGAATCGGACGAAAAACTGATAGTGAATTGTAACGTTCAGGGCCTCCTAATGACGATGGAACACTCAAATTGCGTCCCGATTCACTACATCGTCCTCCAGCAGACTTGTCTCCATGCGTCTATTGCTGCCTCCGGCAACTTATGGCCGTTCTGCTGTGAGTCAAAGATTTTCGAATCGGACGAAAAACTGATAGTGAATTGTAACGTTCTGGGCCACCTAATGACGATGGATCACTCAAATTGCGTCCCGATTCAATACATCGTCCTCCAGCCGACTTGACTCCATGGGTCTATTGCTGCCTCGGGCACCTTATGGCTGTTCTGCTGTGAGTCTAGATTATCGAATGGGACGAAAAACTGATAGTGAATTGTAACGTTCAGGGCCACCTAATGACGATGGATCTCTCAAATTGCGTCCCGATTCAATACATCGTCCTCCAGCCGACTTGACTCCATGGGTCTATTGCTGCCTCGGGCACCTTATGGCCGTTCTGCTGTGAGTCTAGATTATCGAATGGGACGAAAAACTGATAGTGAATTGTAACGTTCAGGGCCTCCTAATGACGATGGATCACTCAAATTGCGTCCCGATTCAATACATCGTCCTCCAGCCGACTTGACTCCATGGGTCTATTGCTGCCTCGGGCACCTTATGGCCGTTCTGCTGTGAGTCTAGATTATCGAATGGGACGAAAAACTGATAGTGAATTGTAACGTTCAGGGCCTCCTAATGACGATGGATCACTCAAATTGCGTCCTGATTCAATACATCGTCCTCCAGCAGACTTGTCTCCATGGGTCGATTGCTGCCTCGGGCACCTAATGGCCGTTCTGCTGTGAGTCAAAGATTTTCGAATCGGACGAAAAACTGATAGTGAATTGTAACATTCAGGGCCACCTAATGACGATGGACCACGCAAATTACGTCCCGATTCAATACATCGTCCTCCAGCCGAGTTGACTCCATGGGTCTATTGCTGCCTCGGGCACCTTATGGCCGTTCTGCTGTGAATCTAGATTATCGAATGGGACGAAAAACTGATAGTGAATTGTAACGTTCAGGGCCACCTAACGACGATGGATCACTCAAATTGCGTCCCGATTCAATACATCGTCCCCAGCCGACTTGACTCCATGGGACTATTGCTGCCTCGGGCACCTTATGGCCGTTCTGCTGTGAGTCAAAGATTTTCGAATCGGACGAAAAACTGATAGTGATTTGTAACATTCAGGGCCACCTAATGACGATGGACCACACAAATTGCGTCCCGATTCAGTACATCGTCCACTAGCCGACTTGACTCCATGGGACTATTGCTGCCTCGGGCACCTTATGGCCGTTCTGCTGTGAGTCTAGATTATAGAATGGGATGAAAAACTGATAGTGAATTGTAACGTTCAGGGCCACCTTATGACGGTGGATCACTCAAATTGCGTCCCGATTCAATACATCGTCCTCCAGCAGACTTGTCTCCATGGGTCTATTGCTGCCTCGGGCACCTTATGGCCGTTCTGCTGTGACTCAAAGATTTTCGAATCGGACGAAAAACTGATAGTGAATTGTAACGTGCAGGGCCTCCTAATGACGATGGAACACTCAAATTGCGTCCCGATTCAATACATCGTCCTCCAGCAGACTTGTCTCCATGGGTCTATTGCTGCCTCGGGCACCTTATGGCCGTTCTGCTGTGAGTCAAAGATTTTCGAATCGGACGAAAAACTGATAGTGAATATTAACATTCAGGGCCACCTAATGACGATGGACCACACAAATTGCGTCCCGATTCAGTACATCGTCCTCCAGCCGACCTGACTCCATGGGTCTATTGCTGCCTCGGGCACCTTATGGCCGTTCTGCTGTGAGTCTAGATTATCGAATGGGACGAAAAACTGATAGTGAATTGTAACATTCAGGGCCTCCTAATGACGATGGATCACTCAAATTGCGTCCCGATTCAATACATCGTCCTCCAGCCGACTTGACTCCATGGGTCTATTGCTGCCTCGGGCACCTAATGGCCGTTCTGCTGTGAGTCAAAGATTTTGGAATCGGACGAAAAACTGATAGTGAATTGTAACATTCAGGGCCACCTAATGACGATGGACCACGCAAATTGCGTCCCGATTCAATACATCGTCCTCCAGCCGAGTTGACTCCATGGGTCTATTGCTGCCTCGGGCACCTTATGGCCGTTCTGCTGTGAATCTAGATTATCGAATGGGACGAAAAACTGATAGTGATTTGTAACATTCAGAGCCACCTAATGACGATGGACCTCACATATTGCGTCCCGACTCAGTACATCGTCCACTAGCCGACTTGACTCCATGGGTCTATTGCTGCCTCGGGCACCTTATGGCAGGCCTGCCGTGACTCAAAGATTTTCGAATCGGACGAAAAACTGATAGTGAATTGTAATGTTCAGGGCCTCCTAATGACGATGGAACACTCAAATTGCGTCCCGATTCACTACATCGTCCTCCAGCAGACTTGTCTCCATGCGTCTATTGCTGCCTCCGGCACCTTATGGCCGTTCTGCTGTGAGTCAAAGATTTTCGAATCGGACGAAAAACTGATAGTGAATTGTAACGTTCAGGGCCACCTAATGACGATGGATCACTCAAATTGCGTCCCGATTCAATACATCGTCCTCCAGCCGACTTGACGACATGGGTCTATTGCTGCCTCGGGCACCTTATGGCCGTTCTGCTGTGAGTCTAGATTATCGAATGGGACGAAACACTGATAGTGAATTGTAACGTTCAGGGCCACCTAATGACGATGGATCACTCAAATTGCGTCCCGATTCAATACATCGTCCCCAGCAGACTTGTCTCCATGGGTCTATTGCTGCCTCGGGCACCTTATGGCCGTTCTGCTGTGAGTCTAGATTATCGAATGGGACGAAAAACTGATAGTGAATTGTAACGTTCAGGGCCACCTAATGACGATGGATCACTCAAATTGCGTCCTGATTCAATACATCGTCCTCCAGCAGACTTGACTTCATTGGTCTATTGCTGCCTCGGGCACCTTATGGCCGTTCTGCTGTGAGTCAAAGATTTTCGAATCGGACGAAAAACTGATAGTGAATTGTAACTTTCAGGGCCACCTAATGACGATGGATCACTCAAATTGTGTCCCGATTCAAAACATCGTCCTCCAGCAGACTTGTCTCCATGGGTCGATTGCTGCCTCGGGCACCTTATGGCCGTTCTGCTGTGAGTCAAAGATTTTCGAATCGGACGAAAAACTGATAGTGATTTGTAACATTCAGGGCCACCTAATGACGATGGACCACACAAATTGCGTCCCGATTCAGTACATCGTCCACTAGCCGACTTGACTCCATGGGACTATTGCTGCCTCGGGCACCTTATGGCCGTTCTGCTGTGAGTCTAGATTATAGAATGGGATGAAAAACTGATAGTGAATTGTAACGTTCAGGGCCACCTTATGACGATGGATCACTCAAATTGCGTCCCGATTCAATACATCGTCCTCCAGCAGACTTGTCTCCATGGGTCTATTGCTGCCTCGGGCACCTTATGGCAGGCCTGCTGTGACTCAAAGATTTTCGAATCGGACGAAAAACTGATAGTGAATTGTAACGTTCAGGGCCTCCTAATGACGATGGAACACTCAAATTGCGTCCCGATTCAATACATCGTCCTCCAGCAGACTTGTCTCCATGGGTCTATTGCTGCCTCGGGCACCTTATGGCCGTTCTGCTGTGAGTCAAAGATTTTCGAATCGGACGAAAAACTGGTAGTGAATTGTAACATTCAGGGCCACCTAATGACGATGGACCACACAAATTGCGTCCCGATTCAGTACATCGTCCTCAAGCCGACCTGACTCCATGGGTCTATTGCTGCCTCGGGCACCTTATGACCGTTCTGCTGTGAGTCTAGATTATCGAATGGGACGAAAAACAGATAGTGAATTGTAACATTCACGGCCTCCTAATGACGATGGATCACTCAAATTGCGTCCCGATTCAATACATCGTCCTCCAGCCGACTTGACTCCATGGGTCTATTGCTGCCTCGGGCACCTAATGGCCGTTCTGCTGTGAGTCAAAGATTTTCGAATCGGACGAAAAACTGATAGTGATTTGTAACATTCAGAGCCACCTAATGACGATGGAGCACACAAATTTCGTCCCGATTCAGTACATCGTCCACTAGCCGACTTGACTCCATGGGACTATTGCTGCCTCGGGCACCTTATGGCCGTTCTGCTGTGAGTCTAGATTATCGAATGGGATGAAAAACTGATAGTGAATTGTAACTTTCAGGGCCACCTAATGACGATGGATCACTCAAATTGCGTCCCGATTCAATACATCGTCCTCCAGCAGACTTGTCTCCATGGGTCTATTGCTGCCTCGGGCACCTTATGGCAGGCCTGCCGTGACTCAAAGATTTTCGAATCGGACGAAAAACTGATAGTGAATTGTAACGTTCAGGGCCTCCTAATGACGATGGAACACTCAAATTGCGTCCCGATTCACTACATCGTCCTCCAGCAGACTTGTCTCCATGCGTCTATTGCTGCCTCCGGCAACTTATGGCCGTTCTGCTGTGAGTCAAAGATTTTCGAATCGGACGAAAAACTGATAGTGAATTGTAACGTTCTGGGCCACCTAATGACGATGGATCACTCAAATTGCGTCCCGATTCAATACATCGTCCTCCAGCCGACTTGACTCCATGGGTCTATTGCTGCCTCGGGCACCTTATGGCTGTTCTGCTGTGAGTCTAGATTATCGAATGGGACGAAAAACTGATAGTGAATTGTAACGTTCAGGGCCACCTAATGACGATGGATCTCTCAAATTGCGTCCCGATTCAATACATCGTCCTCCAGCCGACTTGACTCCATGGGTCTATTGCTGCCTCGGGCACCTTATGGCCGTTCTGCTGTGAGTCTAGATTATCGAATGGGACGAAAAACTGATAGTGAATTGTAACGTTCAGGGCCTCCTAATGACGATGGATCACTCAAATTGCGTCCCGATTCAATACATCGTCCTCCAGCCGACTTGACTCCATGGGTCTATTGCTGCCTCGGGCACCTTATGGCCGTTCTGCTGTGAGTCTAGATTATCGAATGGGACGAAAAACTGATAGTGAATTGTAACGTTCAGGGCCTCCTAATGACGATGGATCACTCAAATTGCGTCCTGATTCAATACATCGTCCTCCAGCAGACTTGTCTCCATGGGTCGATTGCTGCCTCGGGCACCTAATGGCCGTTCTGCTGTGAGTCAAAGATTTTCGAATCGGACGAAAAACTGATAGTGAATTGTAACATTCAGGGCCACCTAATGACGATGGACCACGCAAATTACGTCCCGATTCAATACATCGTCCTCCAGCCGAGTTGACTCCATGGGTCTATTGCTGCCTCGGGCACCTTATGGCCGTTCTGCTGTGAATCTAGATTATCGAATGGGACGAAAAACTGATAGTGAATTGTAACGTTCAGGGCCACCTAACGACGATGGATCACTCAAATTGCGTCCCGATTCAATACATCGTCCCAAGCCGACTTGACTCCATGGGACTATTGCTGCCTCGGGCACCTTATGGCCGTTCTGCTGTGAGTCTAGATTATAGAATGGGATGAAAAACTGATAGTGAATTGTAACGTTCAGGGCCACCTAATGACGATGGATCACTCAAATTGCGTCCCGATTCAATACATCGTCCTCCAGCCGTCTTGTCTCCATGGGTCTATTGCTGCCTCGGGCACCTTATGGCCGTTCTGCTGTGAGTCAAAGATTTTCGAATCGGACGAAAAACTGATAGTGAATTGTAACGTTCAGGGCCTCCTAATGACGATGGAACACTAAAATTGCGTCCCGATTCAATACATCGTCCTCCAGCAGACTTGACTTCATGGGTCTATTGCTGCCTCGGGCACCTTATGGCCGTTCTGCTGTGAGTCAAAGATTTTCGAATCGGACGAAAAACTGATAGTGAATTGTAACGTTCAGGGCCACCTAATGACGATGGATCACTCAAATTGCGTCCCGATTCAATACATCGTCCTCCAGCCTACTTGACTCCATGGGTCTATTGGTGCCTCGGGCACCTTATGGCCGTTCTGCTGTGAGTCTAGATTATCGAATGGGACAAAAAACTGATTGTGAATTGTAACGTTAAGGGCCACCTAATGACGATGGATCACTCAAATTGTGTCCCGATTCAAAACATCGTCCTCCAGCAGACTTGTCTCCATGGGTCGATTGCTGCCTCGGGCACCTTATGGCCGTTCTGCTGTGAGTCAAAGATTTTCGAATCGGACGAAAAACTGATAGTGATTTGTAACATTCAGGGCCACCTAATGACGATGGACCACACAAATTGCGTCCCGATTCAGTACATCGTCCACTAGCCGACTTGACTCCATGGGACTATTGCTGCCTCGGGCACCTTATGGCCGTTCTGCTGTGAGTCTAGATTATAGAATGGGATGAAAAACTGATAGTGAATTGTAACGTTCAGGGCCACCTTATGACGGTGGATCACTCAAATTGCGTCCCGATTCAATACATCGTCCTCCAGCAGACTTGTCTCCATGGGTCTATTGCTGCCTCGGGCACCTTATGGCCGTTCTGCTGTGACTCAAAGATTTTCGAATCGGACGAAAAACTGATAGTGAATTGTAACGTTCAGGGCCTCCTAATGACGATGGAACACTCAAATTGCGTCCCGATTCAATACATCGTCCTCCAGCAGACTTGTCTCCATGGGTCTATTGCTGCCTCGGGCACCTTATGGCCGTTCTGCTGTGAGTCAAAGATTTTCGAATCGGACGAAAAACTGATAGTGAATTGTAACATTCAGGGCCACCTAATGACGATGGACCACACAAATTGCGTCCCGATTCAGTACATCGTCCTCCAGCCGACCTGACTCCATGGGTCTATTGCTGCCTCGGGCACCTTATGGCCGTTCTGCTGTGAGTCTAGATTATCGAATGGGACGAAAAACTGATAGTGAATTGTAACATTCAGGGCCTCCTAATGACGATGGATCACTCAAATTGCGTCCCGATTCAATACATCGTCCTCCAGCCGACTTGACTCCATGGGTCTATTGCTGCCTCTGGCACCTAATGGCCGTTCTGCTGTGAGTCAAAGATTTTGGAATCGGACGAAAAACTGATAGTGAATTGTAACATTCAGGGCCACCTAATGACGATGGACCACGCAAATTGCGTCCCGATTCAATACATCGTCCTCCAGCCGAGTTGACTCCATGGGTCTATTGCTGCCTCGGGCACCTTATGGCCGTTCTGCTGTGAATCTAGATTATCGAATGGGACGAAAAACTGATAGTGATTTGTAACATTCAGAGCCACCTAATGACGATGGACCTCACAAATTGCGTCCCGATTCAGTACATCGTCCACTAGCCGACTTGACTCCATGGGTCTATTGCTGCCTCGGGCACCTTATGGCAGGCCTGCCGTGACTCAAAGATTTTCGAATCGGACGAAAAACTGATAGTGAATTGTAATGTTCAGGGCCTCCTAATGACGATGGAACACTCAAATTGCGTCCCGATTCACTACATCGTCCTCCAGCAGACTTGTCTCCATGGGTCTATTGCTGCCTCCGGCACCTTATGGCCGTTCTGCTGTGAGTCAAAGATTTTCGAATCGGACGAAAAACTGATAGTGAATTGTAACGTTCAGGGCCACCTAATGACGATGGATCACTCAAATTGCGTCCCGATTCAATACATCGTCCTCCAGCCGACTTGACGACATGGGTCTATTGCTGCCTCGGGCACCTTATGGCCGTTCTGCTGTGAGTCTAGATTATCGAATGGGACGAAAAACTGATAGTGAATTGTAACGTTCAGGGCCACCTAATGACGATGGATCACTCAAATTGCGTCCCGATTCAATACATCGTCCCCAGCAGACTTGTCTCCATGGGTCTATTGCTGCCTCGGGCACCTTATGGCCGTTCTGCTCTGAGTCTAGATTATCGAATGGGACGAAAAACTGATAGTGAATTGTAACGTTCAGGGCCACCTAATGACGATGGATCACTCAAATTGCGTCCTGATTCAATACATCGTCCTCCAGCAGACTTGACTTCATTGGTCTATTGCTGCCTCGGGCACCTTATGGCCGTTCTGCTGTGAGTCAAAGATTTTCGAATCGGACGAAAAACTGATAGTGATTTGTAACATTCAGGGCCACCTAATGACGATGGACCACACAAATTGCGTCCCGATTCAGTACATCGTCCACTAGCCGACTTGACTCCATGGGACTATTGCTGCCTCGGGCACCTTATGGCCGTTCTGCTGTGAGTCTAGATTATAGAATGGGATGAAAAACTGATAGTGAATTGTAACGTTCAGGGCCACCTTATGACGATGGATCACTCAAATTGCGTCCCGATTCAATACATCGTCCTCCAGCAGACTTGTCTCCATGGGTCTATTGCTGCCTCGGGCACCTTATGGCAGGCCTGCTGTGACTCAAAGATTTTCGAATCGGACGAAAAACTGATAGTGAATTGTAACGTTCAGGGCCTCCTAATGACGATGGAACACTCAAATTGCGTCCCGATTCAATACATCGTCCTCCAGCAGACTTGTCTCCATGGGTCTATTGCTGCCTCGGGCACCTTATGGCCGTTCTGCTGTGAGTCAAAGATTTTCGAATCGGACGAAAAACTGATAGTGAATTGTAACATTCAGGGCCACCTAATGACGATGGACCACACAAATTGCGTCCCGATTCAGTACATCGTCCTCCAGCCGACCTGACTCCATGGGTCTATTGCTGCCTCGGGCACCTTATGACCGTTCTGCTGTGAGTCTAGATTATCGAATGGGACGAAAAACAGATAGTGAATTGTAACATTCAGGGCCTCCTAATGACGATGGATCACTCAAATTGCGTCCCGATTCAATACATCGTCCTCCAGCCGACTTGACTCCATGGGTCTATTGCTGCCTCGGGCACCTAATGGCCGTTCTGCTGTGAGTCAAAGATTTTCGAATCGGACGAAAAACTGATAGTGATTTGTAACATTCAGAGCCACCTAATGACGATGGAGCACACAAATTTCGTCCCGATTCAGTACATCGTCCACTAGCCGACTTGACTCCATGGGACTATTGCTGCCTCGGGCACCTTATGGCCGTTCTGCTGTGAGTCTAGATTATCGAATGGGATGAAAAACTGATAGTGAATTGTAACTTTCAGGGCCACCTAATGACGATGGATCACTCAAATTGCGTCCCGATTCAATACATCGTCCTCCAGCAGACTTGTCTCCATGGGTCTATTGCTGCCTCGGGCACCTTATGGCAGGCCTGCCGTGACTCAAAGATTTTCGAATCGGACGAAAAACTGATAGTGAATTGTAACGTTCAGGGCCTCCTAATGACGATGGAACACTCAAATTGCGTCCCGATTCACTACATCGTCCTCCAGCAGACTTGTCTCCATGCGTCTATTGCTGCCTCCGGCACCTTATGGCCGTTCTGCTGTGAGTCAAAGATTTTCGAATCGGACGAAAAACTGATAGTGAATTGTAACATTCAGGGCCACCTAATGACGATGGACCACGCAAATTACGTCCCGATTCAATACATCGTCCTCCAGCCGAGTTGACTCCATGGGTCTATTGCTGCCTCGGGCACCTTATGGCCGTTCTGCTGTGAATCTAGATTATCGAATGGGACGAAAAACTGATAGTGAATTGTAACGTTCAGGGCCACCTAACGACGATGGATCTCTCAAATTGCGTCCCGATTCAATACATCGTCCTCCAGCCGACTTGACTCCATGGGTCTATTGCTGCCTCGGGCACCTTATGGCCGTTCTGCTGTGAGTCTAGATTATCGAATGGGACGAAAAACTGATAGTGAAATGTAACGTTCAGGGCCTCCTAATGACGATGGATCACTCAAATTGCGTCCCGATTCAATACATCGTCCTCCAGCCGACTTGACTCCATGGGTCTATTGCTGCCTCGGGCACCTTATGGCCGTTCTGCTGTGAATCTAGATTATCGAATGGGACGAAAAACTGATAGTGAATTGTAACGTTCAGGGCCTCCTAATGACGATGGATCACTCAAATTGCGTCCCGATTCAATACATCGTCCTCCAGCAGACTTGTCTCCATGGGTCGATTGCTGCCTCGGGCACCTAATGGCCGTTCTGCTGTGAGTCAAAGATTTTCGAATCGGACGAAAAACTGATAGTGAATTGTAACATTCAGGGCCACCTAATGACGATGGACCACGCAAATTACGTCCCGATTCAATACATCGTCCTCCAGCCGAGTTGACTCCATGGGTCTATTGCTGCCTCGGGCACCTTATGGCCGTTCTGCTGTGAATCTAGATTATCGAATGGGACGAAAAACTGATAGTGAATTGTAACGTTCAGGGCCACCTAACGACGATGGATCACTCAAATTGCGTCCCGATTCAATACATCGTCCCCAGCCGACTTGACTCCATGGGACTATTGCTGCCTCGGGCACCTTATGGCCGTTCTGCTGTGAGTCTAGATTATAGAATGGGATGAAAAACTGATAGTGAATTGTAACGTTCAGGGCCACCTAATGACGATGGATCACTCAAATTGCGTCCCGATTCAATACATCGTCCTCCAGCAGACTTGTCTCCATGCGTCTATTGCTGCCTCGGGCACCTTATGGCCGTTCTGCTGTGAGTCAAAGATTTTCGAATCGGACGAAAAACTGATAGTGAATTGTAACGTTCAGGGCCACCTAATGACGATGGATCACTCAAATTGCGTCCCGATTCAATACATCGTCCTCCAGCCGACTTGACTCCATGGGTCTATTGCTGCCTCGGGCACCTTATGGCCGTTCTGCTGTGAGTCTAGATTATCGAATGGGACGAAAAACTGATAGTGAATTGTAACGTTCAGGGCCACCTAATGACGATGGATCTCTCAAATTGCGTCCCGATTCAATACATCGTCCTCCAGCCGACTTGACTCCATGGGTCTATTGCTGCCTCGGGCACCTTATGGCCGTTCTGCTGTGAGTCCAGAATATCGAATGGGACGAAAAACTGATAGTGAATTGTAACGTTCAGGGCCTCCTAATGACGATGGATCACTCAAATTGCGTCCCGATTCAATACATCGTCCTCCAGCCGACTTGACTCCATGGGTCTATTGCTGCCTCGGGCACCTTATGGCCGTTCTGCTGTGAATCTAGATTATCGAATGGGACGAAAAACTGATAGTGAATTGTAACGTTCAGGGCCACCTAATGACGATGGATCACTCAAATTGCGTCCCGATTCAATACATCGTCCCTAGCCGACTTGTCTCCATGGGTCTATTGCTGCCTCGGGCACCTTATGGCCGTTCTGCTGTGGGTCTAGATTATCGAATGGGACGAAAAACTGATAGTGAATTGTAACGTTCAGGGCCACCTAATGACGATGGATCACTCAAATTGCGTCCTGATTCAATACATCGTCCTCCAGCAGACTTGACTTTATTGGTCTATTGCTGCCTCGGGCACCTAATGGCCGTTCTGCTGTGAGTCAAAGATTTTCGAATCGGACGAAAAACTGATAGTGAATTGTAACTTTCAGGGCCACCTAATGACGATGGATCACTCAAATTGTGTCCCGATTCAATACATCGTCCTCCAGCAGACTTGTCTCCATGGGTCGATTGCTGCCTCGGGCACCTTATGGCCGTTCTGCTGTGAGTCAAAGATTTTCGAATCGGACGAAAAACTGATAGTGATTTGTAACATTCAGGGCCACCTAATGACGATGGACCACACAAATTGCGTCCCGATTCAGTACATCGTCCACTAGCCGACTTGACTCCATGGGACTATTGCTGCCTCGGGCACCTTATGGCCGTTCTGCTGTGAGTCTAGATTATCGAATGGGATGAAAAACTGATAGTGAATTGTAACGTTCAGGGCCACCTAATGACGATGGATCACTCAAATTGCGTCCCGATTCAATACATCGTCCTCCAGCAGACTTGTCTCCATGGGTCTATTGCTGCCTCGGGCACCTTATGGCAGTCCTGCTGTGACTCAAAGATTTTCGAATCGGACGAAAAACTGATAGTGAATTGTAACGTTCAGGGCCTCCTAATGACGATGGAACACTCAAATTGCGTCCCGATTCAATACATCGTCCTCCAGCAGACTTGTCTCCATGGGTCTATTGCTGCCTCAGGCACCTTATGGCCGTTCTGCTGTGAGTCAAAGATTTTCGAATCGGACGAAAAACTGATAGTGAATTGTAACGTTCAGGGCCTCCTAATGACGGTGGAAAACTCAAATTGCGTCCCGATTCAATAAATCGTCCTCCAGCAGACTTGTCTCCATGCGTCTATTGCTGCCTCGGGCACCTTATGGCCGTTCTGCTGTGAGTCAAAGATTTTCGAATCGGACGAAAAACTGATAGTGAATTGTAACTTTCAGGGCCTCCTAATGACGATGGATCACTCAAATTGCGTCCCGATTCAATACATTGTTCTCCAGCAGACTGTCTCCATGGGTCTATTGCAGCCTCGGGCACCTTATGGCCGTTCAGCTGTGACTCAAAGATTTTCGAATCGGACGAAAAGCTGATAGTGAATTCTAACGTTCAGGGCCTCCTAATGACGATGGAACACTCAAATTGCGTCCCGATTCAATACATCGTCCTCCAGCCGACTTGTCTCCATGGGTATATTGCTGCCTCGGGCACCTTATGGCCGTTCTGCTGTGAGTCTAGATTATCGAATGGGACGAAAAACTGATAGTGAATTGTAACGTTCAGGGCCACCTAATGACGATGGATCACTCAAATTGCGTCCCGATTCAATACATCGTCCTCCAGCAGACTTGTCTCCATGGGTCTATTGCTGCCTCGGGCACCTTATGGCCGTTCTGCTGTGAGTCAAAGATTTTCGAATCGGACGAAAAACTGATAGTGAATTGTAACGTTCAGGGCCTCCTAATGACGATGGAACACTCAAATTGCGTCCCGATTCAATAAATCGTCCTCCAGCAGACTTGTCTCCATGCGTCTATTGCTGCCTCGGGCACCTTATGGCCGTTCTGCTGTGAGTCAAAGATTTTCGAATCGGACGAAAAACTGATAGTGAATTGTAACTTTCAGGGCCTCCTAATGACGATGGATCACTCAAATTGCGTCCCGATTCAATACATTGTTCTCCAGCAGACTGTCTCCATGGGTCTATTGCAGCCTCGGGCACCTTATGGCCGTTCAGCTGTGACTCAAAGATTTTCGAATCGGACGAAAAGCTGATAGTGAATTGTAACGTTCAGGGCCTCCTAATGACGATGGAACACTCAAATTGCGTCCCGATTCAATACATCGTCCTCCAGCCGACTTGTCTCCATGGGTCTATTGCTGCCTCGGGCACCTTATGGCCGTTCTGCTGTGAGTCAAAGATTTTCGAATCGGACGAAAAACTGATAGTGAATTGTAACTTTCAGGGCCACCTAATGACGATGGATCACTCAAATTGCGTCCGGATTAAATACATCGTCCTCCAGCCGATTTGTCTCCATGGGTCTATTGCTGCCTCTGGCACCTTATGGCCGTTCTGCTGTGAGTCAAGGATTTTCGAATCGGACGAAAAACTGATAGTGAATTGTAACGTTCAGGGCCTCCTAATGACGATGGATCACTAAAATTGCGTCTCGATTCAATACATCGTCCTCCAGCCGACTTGACTCCATGGGTCTATTGCTGCCCGGGCACCTTATGGCCGTTCTGCTGTGAGTCTAGATTATCGAATGGGACAAAAAACTGATAGTGAATTGTAACGTTCAGGGCCTCGTAATGACGATGGATCACTCAAATTGCGTCCCGATTCAATACATCGTCCTCCAGCCGACTTGACTCCATGGGTCTATTGCTGCCTCGGGCACCTTATGGCCGTTCTGCTGTGAGTCTAGATTATAGAATGGGACAAAAAACTGATAGTGAATTGTAACGTTCAGGGCCTCCTAATGACTATGGATCACTCAAATTGCGTCCCGATTCAATACATCGTCCTCCAGCAGACTTGTCTCCATGGGTCTATTGCTGCCTCGGGCACCTTATGGCCGTTCTGCTGTGAGTCTAGATTATCGAATGGGACGAAAAACTGATAGTGAATTGTAACTTTCAGGGCCACCTAATGACGATGGATCACTCAAATTGCGTCCCGATTCAATACATCGTCCTCCAGCCGACTTGACTCCATGGGTCTATTGCTGCCTCGGGCACCTTATGGACGTTCTGCTGTGATTCTAGATTATCGAATGGGACGAAAAACTGTTAGTGAATTGTAACGTTCAGGGCCTCCTAATGACGATGGATCACTCAAATTGCGTCCCGATTCAATACATCGTCCTCCAGCCGATTTGACTCCATGGGTCTATTGCTGCCTCGGGCACCTTATGGCCGTTCTGCTGTGAGTCTTGATTATCGAATGGGACGAAAAACTGATAGTGATTTGTAACGTTCAGGGCCTCCTAATGACGATGGATCACTCAAATTGCGTCCCGATTCAATACATCGTCCTCCAGCAGACTTGTCTCCATGGGTCGATTGCTACCTCGGGCACCTAATGGCCGTTCTGCTGTGAGTCAAAGATTTTCGAATCGGACGAAAAACTGATAGTGAAATGTAACATTCAGGGCCACCTAATGACGATGGACCACGCAAATTGCGTCCCGATTCAATACACCGTCCTCCAGCCGAGTTGACTCCATGGGTCTATTGCTGCCTCGGGCACCTTATGGCCGTTCTGCTGTGAATCTAGATTATCGAATGGGACGAAAAACTGATAGTGAATTGTAACGTTCAGGGCCACCTAATGACGATGGATCACTCAAATTGCGTCCCGATTCAATACATCGTCCCCAGCCGACTTGTCTCCATGGGTCTATTGCTGCCTCGGGCACCTTATGGCCGTTCTGCTGTGAGTCTAGATTATCGAATGGGACGAAAAACTGATAGTGAATTGTAACGTTCAGGGCCACCTAATGACGATGGATCACTCAAATTGCGTCCTGATTCAATACATCGTCCTCCAGCAGCCTTGACTTCATGGGTCTATTGCTGCCTCGGGCACCTTATGGACGTCCTGCTGTGAGTCAAAGATTTTCGAATCGGACGAAAAACTGATAGTGAATTGTAACTTTCAGGGCCACGTAATGACGATGGATCACTCAAATTGCGTCCCGATTTAATACATCGTCCTCCAGCAGACTTGTCTCCATGGGTCTATTGCTGCCTCGGGCACTTTATGGCAGACGAAAAACTGATAGTGAATTGTAACGTTCAGGGCCTCCTAATGACGATGGATCACTCAAATAGCGTCCCGATTCAATACATCGTCCTCCAGCAGACTTGTCTCCATGGGTCGATTGCTGCCTCGGGCACCTAATGGCCGTTCTGCTGTGAGTCAAAGAATTTCGAATCGGACTAAAAACTGATAGTGAATTGTAACATTCAGGGCCACCTAATGACGATGGACCACGCAAATTGCGTCCCGATTCAATACATCGTCCTCCAGCCGAGTTGACTCCATGGGTCTATTGCTGCCTCGGGCACCTTATGGCCGTTCTGCTGTGAATCTAGATTATCGAATGGGACGAAAAACTGATAGTGAATTGTAACGTTCAGGGCCACCTAATGACGATGGATCACTCAAATTGCGTCCCGATTCAATGCATGGTCCCCAGCCGACTTGTCTCCATGGGTCTATTGCTGCCTCGGGCACCTTATGGCCGTTCTGCTGTGAGTCTAGATTATCGAATGGGACGAAAAACTGATAGTGAATTGTAACGTTCAGGGCCACCTAATGACGATGGATCACTCAAATTGCGTCCCGATTCAATACATCGTCCCCAGCCGACTTGTCTCCATGGGTCTATTGCTGCCTCGGGCACCTTATGGCCGTTCTGCTGTGAGTCTAGATTATCGAATGGGACGAAAAACTGATAGTGAATTGTAACGTTCAGGGCCACCTAATGACGATGGATCACTCAAATTGCGTCCTGATTCAATACATCGTCCTCCAGCAGACTTGACTTCATGGGTCTATTGCTGCCTCGGGCACCTTATGGACGTCCTGCTGTGAGTCAAAGATTTTCGAATCGGACGAAAAACTGATAGTGAATTGTAACTTTCAGGGCCACGTAATGACGATGGATCACTCAAATTGCGTCCCGATTCAATACATCGTCCTCCAGAAGACTTGTCTCCATGGGTCGATTGCTGCCTCGGGCACCTTATGGCCGTTCTGCTGTGAGTCAAAGATTTTCGAATCGGACGAAAAACTGATAGTGATTTGTAACATTCAGGGCCACCTAATGACGATGGACCACACAAATTGCGTCCCGATTCAGTACATCGTCCACCAGCCGACTTGACTCCATGGGACTATTGCTGCCTCGGGCACCTTATGGCCGTTCTGCTGTGAGTCTAGATTATAGAATGGGATGAAAAACTGATAGTGAATTGTAACGTTCAGGGCCACCTAATGACGATGGATCAATCAAATTGCGTCCCGATTTAATACATCGTCCTCCAGCAGACTTGTCTCCATGGGTCTATTGCTGCCTCGGGCACTTTATGGCAGACGAAAAACTGATAGTGAATTGTAACGTTCAGGGCCTCCTAATGACGATGGATCACTCAAATAGCGTCCCGATTCAATACATCGTCCTCCAGCAGACTTGTCTCCATGGGTCGATTGCTGCCTCGGGCACCTAATGGCCGTTCTGCTGTGAGTCAAAGAATTTCGAATCGGACTAAAAACTGATAGTGAATTGTAACATTCAGGGCCACCTAATGACGATGGACCACGCAAATTGCGTCCCGATTCAATACATCGTCCTCCAGCCGAGTTGACTCCATGGGTCTATTGCTGCCTCGGGCACCTTATGGCCGTTCTGCTGTGAATCTAGATTATCGAATGGGACGAAAAACTGATAGTGAATTGTAACGTTCAGGGCCACCTAATGACGATGGATCACTCAAATTGCGTCCCGATTCAATGCATGGTCCCCAGCCGACTTGTCTCCATGGGTCTATTGCTGCCTCGGGCACCTTATGGCCGTTCTGCTGTGAGTCTAGATTATCGAATGGGACGAAAAACTGATAGTGAATTGTAACGTTCAGGGCCACCTAATGACGATGGATCACTCAAATTGCGTCCTGATTCAATACATCGTCCTCCAGCAGACTTGACTTCATGGGTCTATTGCTGCCTCGGGCACCTTATGGCCGTTCTGCTGTGAGTCAAAGATTTTCGAATCGGACGAAAAACTGATAGTGAATTGTAACTTTCAGGGCCACCTAATGACGATGGATCACTCAAATTGCGTCCCGATTCAATACATCGTCCTCCAGCAGACTTGTCTCCATGGGTCGATTGCTGCCTCGGGCACCTAATGGCCGTTCTGCTGTGAGTCAAAGATTTTCGAATCGGACGAAAAACTGATAGTGATTTGTAACACTCAGGGCCACCTAATGACGATGGACCACACAAATTGCGTCCCGATTCAGTACATCGTCCACTAGCCGACTTGACTCCATGGGACTGTTGCTGCCTCGAGCACCTTATGGCCGTTCTGCTGTGAGTCTAGATCATAGAATGGGATGAAAAACTGATAGTGAATTGTAACGTTCAAGGCCACCTAATGACGATGGATCACTCAAATTGCGTCCCGATTCAATACATCGTCCTCCAGCAGACTTGTCTCCATGGGTCTATTGCTGCCTCGGGCACCTTACGGCAGGCCTGCTGTGACTCAAAGATTTTCGAATCGGACGAAAAACTGATAGTGAATTGTAACGTTCAGGGCCTCCTAATGACGATGGAACACTCAAATTGCGTCCCGATTCAATACATCGTCCTCCAGCAGACTTGTCTCCATGGGTCTATTGCTGCCTCGGGCACCTTATGGCCGTTCTGCTGTGAGTCAAAGATTTTCGAATCGGACGAAAAACTGATAGTGAATTGTAACATTCAGGGCCACCTAATGACGATGGACCACACAAATTGCGTCCCGATTCAGTACATCGTCCTCCAGCCGACCTGACTCCATGGGTCTATTGCTGCCTCAGGCACCTTATGGCCGTTCTGCTGTGAGTCTAGATTATCGAATGGGACGAAAAACTGATAGTGAATTGTAACTTTCAGGGCAACCTAATGACGATGGGTCACTCAAATTGCGTCCTGATTCAATACATCGTCCTCCAGCCGACTTGTCTCCATGGGTCTATTGCTGCCTCGGGCACCTTATGGCCGTTCTGCTGTGAGTCAAAGATTTTCGAATCGGACGAAAAACTGATAGTAAATTGTAACGTTCAGGGCCTCCTAATGACGATGGAACACTCAAATTGCGTCCCGATTCAATACATCGTCCTCCAGCAGACTTGTCTCCATGCGTCTATTGCTGCCTCGGGCACCTTATGGCCGTTCTGCTGTGAGTCAAAGATTTTCGAATCGGACGAAAAACTGATAGTGAATTGTAACTTTCAGGGCCTCCTAATGACGATGGAACACTCAAATTGCGTCCCGAATCAATACATCGTCCTCCAGCAGACTTGTCTCCATGGGTCTATTGCTGCCTCGGGCACCTTATGGCCGTTCTGTTGTGAGTCAAAGATTTTCGAATCGGACGAAAAACTGATAGTGAATTGTAACGTTCAGGGCCACCTAATGACGATGGATCACTCAAATTGCGTCCCGATTCAATACATCGTCCTCCAGCCGATTTGACTCCATGGGTCTATTGCTGCCTCGGGCACCTTATGGCCGTTCTGCTGTGAGTCTTGATTATCGAATGGGACGAAAAACTGATAGTGATTTGTAACGTTCAGGGCCTCCTAATGACGATGGATCACTCAAATTGCGTCCCGATTCAATACATCGTCCTCCAGCAGACTTGTCTCCATGGGTCGATTGCTACCTCGGGCACCTAATGGCCGTTCTGCTGTGAGTCAAAGATTTTCGAATCGGACGAAAAACTGATAGTGAATTGTAACATTCAGGGCCACCTAATGACGATGGACCACGCAAATTGCGTCCCGATTCAATACACCGTCCTCCAGCCGAGTTGACTCCATGGGTCTATTGCTGCCTCGGGCACCTTATGGCCGTTCTGCTGTGAATCTAGATTATCGAATGGGACGAAAAACTGATAGTGAATTGTAACGTTCAGGGCCACCTAATGACGATGGATCACTCAAATTGCGTCCAGATTCAATACATCGTCCCCAGCCGACTTGTCTCCATGGGTCTATTGCTGCCTCGGGCACCTTATGGCCGTTCTGCTGTGAGTCTAGATTATCCAATGGGACGAAAAACTGATAGTGAATTGTAACGTTCAGGGCCACCTAATGACGATGGATCACTCAAATTGCGTCCTGATTCAATACATCGTCCTCCAGCAGACTTGACTTCATGGGTCTATTGCTGCCTCGGGCACCTTATGGACGTCCTGCTGTGAGTCAAAGATTTTCGAATCGGACGAAAAACTGGTAGTGAATTGTAACTTTCAGGGCCACGTAATGACGATGGATCACTCAAATTGCGTCCCGATTCAATACATCGTCCTCCAGCAGACTTGTCTCCATGGGTCGATTGCTGCCTCGGGCACCTTATGGCCGTTCTGCTGTGAGTCAAAGATTTTCGAATCGGACGAAAAACTGATAGTGATTTGTAACATTCAGGGCCACCTAATGACGATGGACCACACAAATTGCGTCCCGATTCAGTACATCGTCCACCAGCCGACTTGACTCCATGGGACTATTGCTGCCTCGGGCACCTTATGGCCGTTCTGCTGTGAGTCTAGATTATAGAATGGGATGAAAAACTGATAGTGAATTGTAACGTTCAGGGCCACCTAATGACGATGGATCACTCAAATTGCGTCCCGATTTAATACATCGTCCTCCAGCAGACTTGTCTCCATGGGTCTATTGCTGCCTCGGGCACTTTATGGCAGACGAAAAACTGATAGTGAATTGTAACGTTCAGGGCCTCCTAATGACGATGGAACACTCAAATTGCGTCCCGATTCAATACATCGTCCTCCAGCAGACTTGTCTCCTTGCGTCTATTGCTGCCTCGGGCACCTTATGGCCGTTCTGCTGTGAGTCAAAGATTTTCGAATCGGACGAAAAACTGATAGTGAATTGTAACGTTCAGGGCCACCTAATGACGATGGATCACTCAAATTGCGTCCCGATTCAATACATCGTCCTCCAGCCGACTTGACTCCATGGGTCTATTGCTGCCTCGGGCACCTTATGGCCGTTCTGCTGTGAGTCTAGATTATCGAATGGGACAAAAAACTGATAGTGAATTGTAACGTTCAGGGCCTCCTAATGACGATGGATCACTCAAATTGCGTCCCGATTCAATACATCGTCCTCCAGCAGACTTGTCTCCATGGGTCTATTGCTGCCTCGGGCACCTTATGGCCGTTCTGCTGTGAGTCTAGATTATCGAATGGGACGAAAAACTGATAGTGAATTGTAACGTTCAGGGCCACCTAATGACGATGGATCTCTCAAATTGCGTCCCGATTCAATACATCGTCCTCCAGCAGACTTGACTCCATGGGTCTATTGCTGCCTCGGGCACCTTATGGCCGTTCTGCTGTGAGTCTAGATTATCGAATGGGACGAAAAACTGATAGTGAATTGTAACGTTCAGGGCCTCCTAATGACGATGGATCACTCAAATTGCGTCCCGATTCAATACATCGTCCTCCAGCCGACTTGACTCCATGGGTCTATTGCTGCCTCGGGCACCTTATGGCCGTTCTGCTGTGAGTCTAGATTATCGAATGGGACGAAAAACTGATAGTGAATTGTAACGTTCAGGGCCTCCTAATGACGATGGATCACTCAAATTGCGTCCCGATTCAATACATCGTCCTCCAGCAGACTTGTCTCCATGGGTCGATTGCTGCCTCGGGCACCTAATGGCCGTTCTGCTGTGAGTCAAAGAATTTCGAATCGGACTAAAAACTGATAGTGAATTGTAACATTCAGGGCCACCTAATGACGATGGACCACGCAAATTGCGTCCCGATTCAATACATCGTCCTCCAGCCGAGTTGACTCCATGGGTCTATTGCTGCCTCGGGCACCTTATGGCCGTTCTGCTGTGAATCTAGATTATCGAATGGGACGAAAAACTGATAGTGAATTGTAACGTTCAGGGCCACCTAATGACGATGGATCACTCAAATTGCGTCCCGATTCAATACATCGTCCCCAGCCGACTTGTCTCCATGGGTCTATTGCTGCCTCGGGCACCTTATGGCCGTTCTGCTGTGAGTCTAGATTATCGAATGGGACGAAAAACTGATAGTGAATTGTAACGTTCAGGGCCACCTAATGACGATGGATCACTCAAATTGCGTCCTGATTCAATACATCGTCCTCCAGCAGACTTGACTCCATTGGTCTATTGCTGCCTCGGGCACCTTATGGCCGTTCTGCTGTGAGTCAAAGATTTTCGAATCGGACGAAAAACTGATAGTGCATTGTAACTTTCAGGGCCACCTAATGACGATGGATCACTCAAATTGCGTCCCGATTCAATACATCGTCCTCCAGCAGACTTGTCTCCATGGGTCGATTGCTGCCTCGGGCACCTAATGGCCGTTCTGCTGTGAGTCAAAGATTTTCGAATCGGACGAAAAACTGATAGTGATTTGTAACACTCAGGGCCACCTAATGACGATGGACCACACAAATTGCGTCCCGATTCAGTACATCGTCCACTAGCCGACTTGACTCCATGGGACTGTTGCTGCCTCGAGCACCTTATGGCCGTTCTGCTGTGAGTCTAGATTATAGAATGGGATGAAAAACTGATAGTGAATTGTAACGTTCAAGGCCACTTAATGACGATGGATCACTCAAATTGCGTCCCGATTCAATACATCGTCCTCCAGCAGACTTGTCTCCATGGGTCTATTGCTGCCTCGGGCACCTTACGGCAGGCCTGCTGTGACTCAAAGATTTTCGAATCGGACGAAAAACTGATAGTGAATTGTAACGTTCAGGGCCTCCTAATGACGATGGAACACTCAAATTGCGTCCCGATTCAATACATCGTCCTCCAGCAGACTTGTCTCCATGGGTCTATTGCTGCCTCGGGCACCTTATGGCCGTTCTGCTGTGAGTCAAAGATTTTCGAATCGGACGAAAAACTGATAGTGAATTGTAACATTCAGGGCCACCTAATGACGATGGACCACACAAATTGCGTCCCGATTCAGTACATCGTCCTCCAGCCGACCTGACTCCATGGGTCTATTGCTGCCTCAGGCACCTTATGGCCGTTCTGCTGTGAGTCTAGATTATCGAATGGGAAGAAAAACTGATAGTGAATTGTAACGTTCAGGGCCTCCTAATGACGATGGAACACTCAAATTGCGTCCCGATTCAATACATCGTCCTCCAGCCGACTTGTCTCCATGACTTGTCTAATGACGATGGATCACTCAAATTGCGTCCCGATTCAATACATCGTCCTCCAGCCGACTTGACTCCATGGGTCTATTGCTGCCTCGGTAACCTTATGGCCGTTCTGCTGTGAGTCAAAGATTTTCGAATCGGACGAAAAACTGATAGTAAATTGTAACTTTCAGGGCCACCTAATGACGATGGATCACTCAAATTGCGTCCCGATTAAATACATCGTCCTCCAGCCGACTTGTCTCCATGGGTCTATTGCTGCCTCGGGCACCTTATGGCCGTTCTGCTGTGAGTCAAAGATTTTCGAATCGGACGATAACTGATAGTGAATTGTAACGTTCAGGGCCTCCTAATGACGATGGAACACTAAAATTGCGTCCCGATTCAATACATCGTCCTCCAGCAGACTTGACTTCATGGGTCTATTGCTGCCTCGGGCATCTTATGGCCGTTCTGCTGTGAGTCAAAGATTTTCGAATCTAATGACGATGGATCACTCAAATTGCGTCCCGATTCAATACATCGTCCTCCAGCCGACTTGACTCCATGGGTCTATTGCTGCCTCGGGCACCTTATGGCCGTTCTGCTGTGAGTCTAGATTATCGAATGGGACGAAAAACTGATAGTGAATTGTAACGTTCAGGGCCTCCTAATGACGATGGATCACTCAAATTGCGTCCCGATTCAATACATCGTCCTCCAGCAGACTTGTCTCCATGGGTCGATTGCTGCCTCGGGCACCTAATGGCCGTTCTGCTGTGAGTCAAAGAATTTCGAATCGGACTAAAAACTGATAGTGAATTGTAACATTCAGGGCCACCTAATGACGATGGACCACGCAAATTGCGTCCCGATTCAATACATCGTCCTCCAGCCGAGTTGACTCCATGGGTCTATTGCTGCCTCGGGCACCTTATGGCCGTTCTGCTGTGAATCTAGATTATCGAATGGGACGAAAAACTGATAGTGAATTGTAACGTTCAGGGCCACCTAATGACGATGGATCACTCAAATTGCGTCCCGATTCAATACATCGTCCCCAGCCGACTTGTCTCCATGGGTCTATTGCTGCCTCGGGCACCTTATGGCCGTTCTGCTGTGAGTCTAGATTATCGAATGGGACGAAAAACTGATAGTGAATTGTAACGTTCAGGGCCACCTAATGACGATGGATCACTCAAATTGCGTCCTGATTCAATACATCGTCCTCCAGCAGACTTGACTCCATTGGTCTATTGCTGCCTCGGGCACCTTATGGCCGTTCTGCTGTGAGTCAAAGATTTTCGAATCGGACGAAAAACTGATAGTGAATTGTAACTTTCAGGGCCACCTAATGACGATGGATCACTCAAATTGCGTCCCGATTCAATACATCGTCCTCCAGCAGACTTGTCTCCATGGGTCGATTGCTGCCTCGGGCACCTAATGGCCGTTCTGCTGTGAGTCAAAGATTTTCGAATCGGACGAAAAACTGATAGTGATTTGTAACACTCAGGGCCACCTAATGACGATGGACCACACAAATTGCGTCCCGATTCAGTACATCGTCCACTAGCCGACTTGACTCCATGGGACTGTTGCTGCCTCGAGCACCTTATGGCCGTTCTGCTGTGAGTCTAGATTATAGAATGGGATGAAAAACTGATAGTGAATTGTATCGTTCAAGGCCACCTAATGACGATGGATCACTCAAATTGCGTCCCGATTCAATACATCGTCCTCCAGCAGACTTGTCTCCATGGGTCTATTGCTGCCTCGGGCACCTTACGGCAGGCCTGCTGTGACTCAAAGATTTTCGAATCGGACGAAAAACTGATAGTGAATTGTAACGTTCAGGGCCTCCTAATGACGATGGAACACTCAAATTGCGTCCCGATTCAATACATCGTCCTCCAGCAGACTTGTCTCCATGGGTCTATTGCTGCCTCGGGCACCTTATGGCCGTTCTGCTGTGAGTCAAAGATTTTCGAATCGGACGAAAAACTGATAGTGAATTGTAACATTCAGGGCCACCTAATGACGATGGACCACACAAATTGCGTCCCGATTCAGTACATCGTCCTCCAGCCGACCTGACTCCATGGGTCTATTGCTGCCTCAGGCACCTTATGGCCGTTCTGCTGTGAGTCTAGATTATCGAATGGGAAGAAAAACTGATAGTGAATTGTAACGTTCAGGGCCTCCTAATGACGATGGAACACTCAAATTGCGTCCCGATTCAATTCATCGTCCTCCAGCCGACTTGTCTCCATGACTTGTCTAATGACGATGGATCACTCAAATTGCGTCCAGATTCAATACATCGTCCTCCAGCCGACTTGACTCCATGGGTCTATTGCTGCCTCGGTAACCTTATGGCCGTTCTGCTGTGAGTCAAAGATTTTCGAATCGGACGAAAAACTGATAGTAAATTGTAACTTTCAGGGCCACCTAATGACGATGGATCACTCAAATTGCGTCCCGATTAAATACATCGTCCTCCAGCCGACTTGTCTCCATGGGTCTATTGCTGCCTCGGGCACCTTATGGCCGTTCTGCTGTGAGTCAAAGATTTTCGAATCGGACGATAACTGATAGTGAATTGTAACGTTCAGGGCCTCCTAATGACGATGGAACACTAAAATTGCGTCCCGATTCAATACATCGTCCTCCAGCAGACTTGACTTCATGGGTCTATTGCTGCCTCGGGCATCTTATGGCCGTTCTGCTGTGAGTCAAAGATTTTCGAATCTAATGACGATGGATCACTCAAATTGCGTCCCGATTCAATACATCGTCCTCCAGCAGACTTGTCTCCATGGGTCGATTGCTGCCTCGGGCACCTTATGGCCGTTCTGCTGTGAGTCAAAGATTTTTGAATCGGACGAAAAACTGATAGTGATTTGTAACATTCAGGGCCACCTAATGACGATGGACCACACAAATTGCGTCCAGATTCAGTACATCGTCCAGTAGCCGACTTAAATCCATGGGACTATTGCTGTCTCGGGCACCTTATGGCCGTTCTGCTGTCAGTCTAGATTATAGAACGGGATGAAAAACCGATAGTGAATTGTAACTTTCAGGGCCACCTAATGACGATGGATCACTCAAATTGCGTCCCGATTCAATACATCGTCCTCCAGCAGACTTGTCTCCATGGGTCTATTGCTGCCACGGGCACCTTATGGCAGGCCTGCTGTGACTCAAAGATTTTCGAATCGGACGAAAAACTGATAGTGAATTGTAACGTTCAGGGCCTCCTAATGACGACGGAACACTCAAATTGCGTCCCGATTCAATACATCGTCCTCCAGCAGAATTGTCTCCATGCGTCTATTGCTGCCTCGGGCACCTTATGGCCGTTCTGCTGTGAGTCAAAGATTTTCGAATCGGACGAAAAACTGATAGTGAATTGTAACGTTCAGGGCCACCTAATGACGATGGATCACTCAAATTGCGTCCCGATTCAATACATCGTCCTCCAGCCGACTTGACTCCTTGGGTCTATTGCTGCCTCGGGCACCTTATGGCCGTTCTGCTGTGAGTCTAGATTATCGAATGGGACAAAAAACTGATAGTGAATTGTAACGTTCAGGGCCTCCTAATGACGATCGATAACTCAAATTGCGTCCCGATTCAATACATCGTCCTCCAGCAGACTTGTCTCCATGGGTCTATTGCTGCCTCGGGCACCTTATGGCCGTTCTGCTGTGAGTCTAGATTATCGAATGGGACGAAAAACTGATAGTGAATTGTAACGTTCAGGGCCTCCTAATGACGACGGAACACTCAAATTGCGTCCCGATTCAATACATCGTCCTGCAGCAGACTTGTCTCCATGGGTCTATTGCTGCCTCGGGCACCTTATGGCCGTTCTGCTGTGAGTCAAAGATTTTCGAATCGGACGAAAAACTGATAGTGATTTGTAACATTCAGGGCCACCCAATGACGATGGACCATACAAATTGCGTCCCGATTCAGTACATCGTCCACTAGCCGACTTGACTCCATGGGACTATTGCTGCATCGGGCACCTTATGGCCTTTCTGCTGTGAGTCTAGATTATCGAATGGGACGAAAAACTGATAGTGAATTGTAACGTTCAGGGCCTCCTAATGACGATGGATAACTCAAATTGCGTCCCGATTCAATACATCGTCCTCCAGCAGACTTGTCTCCATGGGTCTATTGCTGCCTCGGGCACCTTATGGCCGTTCTGCTGTGAGTCTAGATTATCGAATGGGACGAAAAACTGATAGTGAATTGTAACGTTCAGGGCCACCTAATGACGATGGATCACTCAAATTGCGTCCCGATTCAATACATCGTCCTCCAGCCGAGTTGACTCCATGGGTCTATTGCTGCCTCGGGCACCTTATGGCCGTTCTGCTGTGAATCTAGATTATCGAATGGGACGAAAAACAGATAGTGAATTGTAACGTTCAGGGCCACCTAATGACGATGGATCACTCAAATTGCGTCCCGATTCAATACATCGTCCCCAGCCGATTTGACTCCATGGGACTTTTGCTGCCTCGGGCACCTTATGGCCGTTCTGCTGTGAGTCTAGATTATAGAATGGGATGAAAAACTGATAGTGAATTGTAACGTTCAGGGCCACCTAATGACGATGGATCACTCATATTGCGTCCCGATTCAATACATCGTCCTCCAGCAGACTTGTCTCCATGGGTCTATTGCTGCCTCGGGCACCTTATGGCCGTTCTGCTGTGAGTCTAGATTATCGAATGGGACGAAAAACTGATAGTGAATTGTAACGTTCAGGGCCACCTAATGACGATGGATCACTCAATTTGCGTCCCGATTCAATACATCGTCCTCCAGCCGACTTGACTCCATGGGTCTATTGCTGCCTCGGGCACCTTATGGCCGTTCTGCTGTGAGTCTAGATTATCAAATGGGACGAAAAACTGATAGTGAATTGTAACGTTCAGGGCCTCCTAATGACGATAGATCACTCAAATTGCGTCTCGATTCAATACATCGTCCTCCAGCGGACTTGACTCCATGGGTCTATTGCTGCCTCGGGCACCTTATGGCCGTTCTGCTGTGAGTCTAGGGTATCGAATGGGACGAAAAACTGATAGTGAATTGTAACGCTCAGGGCCTCCTAATGACGATGGATCACTCAAATTGCGTCCCGATTCAATACATCGTCCCCAGCCGACTTGTCTCCATGGGTCTATTGCTGCCTCGGGCACCTTATGGCCGTTCAGCTGTTAGTCTAGATTATCGAATGGGACGAAAAACTGATAGTGAATTGTAACGTTCAGGGCCACCTAATGACGATGGATCACTCAAATTGCGTCCTGATTCAATACATCGTCCTCCAGCAGACTTGACTTCATGGGTCTATTGCTGGATCGGGCACCTTATGGCCGTTCTGCTGTGAGTCAAAGATTTTCGAATCGGACGAAAAACTGATAGTGATTTGTAACATTCAGGGCCACCTAATGACGATGGACCACACAAATTGCGTCCCGATTCAGTACATCGTCCAGTAGCTGACTTAAATCCATGGGACTATTGCTGCCTCGGGCACCTTATGGCCGTTCTGCTGTGAGTCTAGATTATAGAATGGGATGAAAAACTGATAGTGAATTGTAACGTTCAGGGCCACCTAATGACGATGGATCACTCAAATTGCGTCCCGATTCAATACATCGTCCCCAGCCGACTTGTCTCCATGGGTCTATTGCTGCCTCGGGCACCTTATGGCAGGCCTGCTGTGACTCAAAGATTTTCGAATCGGACGAAAAACTGATAGTGAATTGTAACGTTCAGGGCCTCCTAATGACGATGGATCACTCAAATTGCGTCCCGATTCAATACATCGTCCTCCAGCAGACTTGCCTCCATGGGTCGATTGCTGCCTCGGGCACCTAATGGCCGTTCTGCTGTGAATCAAAGATTTTCGAATCGGACGAAAAACTGATAGTGAATTGTAACATTCAGGGCCACCTAATGACGATGGACCACGCAAATTGCGTCCCGATTCAATACATCGTCCTCCAGCCGAGTTGACTCCATGGGTCTATTGCTGCCTCGGGCACCTTATGGCCGTTCTGCTGTGAATCTAGATTATCGAATGGGACGAAAAACTGATAGTGAATTGTAACGTTCAGGGCCACCTAATGACGATGGATCACTCAAATTGCGTCCCGATTCAATACATCGTCCCCAGCCGACTTGACTCCATGGGACTTTTGCTGCCTCGGGCACCTTATGGCCGTTCTGCTGTGAGTCTAGATTATAGAATGGGATGAAAAACTGATAGTGAATTGTAACGTTCAGGGCCACCTAATGACGATGGATCACTCAAATTGCGTCCCAATTCAATACATCGTCCTCCAGCAGACTTGTCTCCATGGGTCTATTGCTGCCTCGGGCACCTTATGGCAGGCCTGCTGTGACTCAAAGATTTTCGAATCGGACGAAAAACTGATAGTGAATTGTAACGTTCAGGGCCTCCAAATGACGATGGAACACTCAAATAGCGTCCCGATTCAATACTTCGTCCTCCAGCAGACTTGTCTCCATGCGTCTATTGCTGCCTCGGGCACCTTATGGCCGTTCTGCTATGAGTCAAAGATTTTCGAATCGGACGAAAGACTGATAGTGAATTGTAACGTTCAGGACCACCTAATGACGATGGATCACACAAATTGCGTCCCGATTCAATACATCGTCCTCCAGCCGACTTGACTCCATGGGTCTATTGCTGCCTCGGGCACCTAATGGCCGTTCTGCTGTGAGTCAAAGATTTTCGAATCGGACGAAAAACTGATAGTGAATTGTAACATTCAGGGCCAGCTAATGACGATGGACCACGCAAATTGCGTCCCGATTCAATACATCGTCCTCCAGCGGACTTGACTCCATGGGTCTATTGCTGCCTCGGGCACCTTATGGCCGATCTGCTGTGAGTCTAGGGTATCGAATGGGACGAAAAACTGATACTGAATTGTAACGTTCAGGGCCTCCTAATGACGATGGATCACTCAAATTGCGTCCCGATTCAATACATCGTCCCCAGCCGACTTGTCTCCATGGGTCTATTGCTGCCTCGGGCACCTTATGGCCGTTCAGCTGTTAGTCTAGATTATCGAATGGGACGAAAAACTGATAGTGAATTGTAACGTTCAGGGCCACCTAATGACGATGGATCACTCAAATTGCGTCCCGATTCAATACATCGTCCTCCAGCAGACTTTACTCCATGGGTCTATTGCTGCCTCGGGCACCTTATGGCCGTTCTGCTGTGAGTCTAGATTATCGAATGGGACAAAAAACTGATAGTGAATTGTAACGTTCAGGGCCTCCTAATGACGATGGATCACTCAAATTGCGTCCCGATTCAATACATCGTCCTCCAGTTGACTTGACTCCATGGGTCTATTGCTGAATCGGGCACCTTATGGCCGTTCTGCTGTGAGTCTAGATTATCGAATGGGACGAAAAACTGATAGTGAATTGTAACGTTCAGGGCCTCCTAATGACGATGGATCACTCAAATTGCGTCCCGATTCAATACATCGTCCTCCAGCAGACTGGTCTCCATGGGTCGATTGCTGCCTCGGGCACCTAATGGCCGTTCTGCTGTGAGTCAAAGATTTTCGAATCGGACGAAAAACTGATAGTGAATTGTAACATTCAGGGCCACCTAATGACGATGGACCACGCAAATTGCGTCCCGATTCAATACATCGTCCTCCAGCGGACTTGACTCCATGGGTCTATTGCTGCCTCGGGCACCTTATGGCCGTTCTGCTGCGAGTCTAGGGTATCGAATGGGACGAAAAACTGATACTGAATTGTAACGTTCAGGGCCTCCTAATGACGATGGATCACTCAAATTGCGTCCCGATTCAATACATCGTCCCCAGCCGACTTGTCTCCATGGGTCTATTGCTGCCTCGGGCACCTTATGGCCGTTCAGCTGTTAGTCTAGATTATCGAATGGGACGAAAAACTGATAGTGAATTGTAACGTTCAGGGCCACCTAATGACGATGGATCACTCAAATTGCGTCCTGATTCAATACATCGTCCTCCAGCAGACTTTACTTCATGGGTCTATTGCTGCCTCGGGCACCTTATGGCCGTTCTGCTGTGAGTCAAATATTTTCGAATCGGACGACAAACTGATAGTGATTTGTAACATTCAGGGCCACCTAATGACGATGGACCACACAAATTGCGTCCCGATTCAGTACATCGTCCAGTAGCCGACTTAAATCCATGGGACTATTGCTGCCTCGGGCACCTTATGGCCGTTCTGCTGTGAGTCTAGATTATAGAATGGGATGAAAAACTGATAGTGAATTGTAACGTTCAGGGCCACCTAATGACGATGGATCACTCAAATTGCGTCCCGATTCAATACATCGTCCCCAGCCGACTTGTCTCCATGGGTCTATTGCTGCCTCGGGCACCTTATGGCAGGCCTGCTGTGACCCAAAGATTTACGAATCGGACGAAAAACTGATAGTGAATTGTAACGTTCAGGGCCTCCTAATGACGATGGAACACTCAAATTGCGTCCCGATTCAATACATCGTCCTCCAGCAGACTTGTCTCCATCCGTCTATTGCTGCCTCGGGCACCTTATGGCCGTTCTGCTGTGAGTCTAGATTATCGAATGGGACGAAAAACTGATAGTGAATTGTAACATTCAGGGCCACCTAATGACGATGGATCTCCCAAATTGCGTACCGATTCAATATATCGTCCTCCAGCCGACTTGACTCCATGGGTCTATTGCTGCCTCGGGCACCTTATGGCCGTTCTGCTGTGAGTCTAGATTATCGAATGGGACGAAAAACTGATAGTGAATTGTAACGTTCAGGGCCTCCTAATGACGATGGATCACTCAAATTGCGTCCTGATTCAATACATCGTCCTCCAGCCGACTTGACTCCATGGGTCTATTGCTGCCTCGGGCACCTTATGTCCGTTCTGCTGTGAGTCTAGATTATGGAATGGGACGAAAAACTGATAGTGAATTGTAACGTTCAGGGCGTCCTAATGACGATGGATCACTCAAATTGCGTCCCGATTCAATACATCGTCCTCCAGCAGACTTGCCTCCATGGGTCGATTGCTGCCTCGGGCACCTAATGGCCGTTCTGCTGTGAGTCAAAGATTTTCGAATCGGACGAAAAACTGATAGTGAATTGTAACATTCAGGGCCACCTAATGACGATGGACCACGCAAATTGCGTCCCGATTCAATACATCGTCCTCCAGCCGAGTTGACTCCATGGGTCTATTGCTGCCTCGGGCACCTTATGGCCGTTCTGCTGTGAATCTAGATTATCGAATGGGACGAAAAACTGATAGTGAATTGTAACGTTCAGGGCCACCTAATGACGATGGATCACTCAAATTGCGTCCCGATTCAATACATCGTCCCCAGCCGACTTGACTCCATGGGACTATTGCTGCCTCGGGCACCTTATGGCCGTTCTGCTGTGAGTCTAGATTATAGAATGGGATGAAAAACTGATAGTGAATTGTAACGTTCAGGGCCACCTAATGACGATGGATCACTCAAATTGCGTCCCGATTCAATACATCGTCCTCCAGCAGACTTGTCTCCATGGGTCTATTGCTGCCTCGGGCATCTTATGGCAGGCCTGCTGTGACTCAAAGATTTTCGAATCGGACGAAAAACTGATAGTGAATTGTAACGTTCAGGGCCTCCTAATGACGATGGAACACTCAAATAGCGTCCCGATTCAATACTTCGTCCTCCAGCAGACTTGTCTCCATGCGTCTATTGCAGCCTCGGGCACCTTCTGTCCGTTCTGCTATGAGTCAAAGATTTTCGAATCGGACGAAAGACTGATAGTGAATTGTAACGTTCAGGGCCACCTAATGACGATGGATCACACAAATTGCGTCCCGATTCAATACATCGTCCTCCAGCCGACTTGACTCCATGGGTCTATTGCTGCCTCGGGCACCTTATGGCCGTTCTGCTGTGAGTCTAGATTGTCGAATGGGACGAAAAACTGATAGTGAATTGTAACGTTCAGGGCCTCCTAATGACGATGGAACACTCAAATTTCGTCCCGATTCAATACATCGTCCTCCAGCAGACTTGTCTCCATGCGTCTATTGCTGCCTCGGGCACCTTATGGCCGTTCTGCTGTGAGTCTAGATTATCGAATGGGATGAAAAACTGATAGTGAATTGTAACGTTCAGGGCCACCTAATGACGATGGATCACTCAAATTGCGTCCCGATTCAATACATCGTCCTCCAGCAGACTGGTCTCCATGGGTCGATTGCTACCTCGGGCACCTAATGGCCGTTCTGCTGTGAGTCAAAGATTTTCGAATCGGACGAAAAACTGACAGTGAATTGTAACATTCAGGGCCACCTAATGACGATGGACCACGCAAATTGCGTCCCGATTCAATACATCGTCCTCCAGCGGACTTGACTCCATGGGTCTATTGCTGCCTCGGGCACCTTATGGCCGTTCTGCTGTGAGTCTAGGGTATCGAATGGGACGAAAAACCGATAGTGAATTGTAACGTTCAGGGCCTCCTAATGACGATGGATCACTCAAATTGCGTCCCGATTCAATACATCGTCCCCAGCCGACTTGTCTCCATGGGTCTATTGCTGCCTCGGGCACCTTATGGCCGTTCAGCTGTTAGTCTAGATTATCGAATGGGACGAAAAACTGATAGTGAATTGTAACGTTCAGGGCCACCTAATGACGATGGATCACTTAAATTGCGTCCTGATTCAATACATCGTCCTCCAGCAGACTTGACTTCATGTTTCTATTGCTGCCTCAGGCACCTTATGGCCGTTCTGCTGTGAGTCAAAGATTTTCGAATCGGACGAAAAACTGATAGTGATTTGTAACATTCAGGGCCACCTAATGACGATGGACCACACAAATTGCGTCCCGATTCAGTACATCGTCCAGTACCCGACTTAAATCCATGGGACTATTGCTGCCTCGGGCACCTTATAGCCGTTCTGCTGTGAGTCTAGATTATAGAATGGGATGAAAAACTGATAGTGAATTGTAACGTTCAGGGCCACCTAATGACGATGGATCACTCAAATTGCGTCCCGATTCAATACATCGTCCCCAGCCGACTTGTCTCCATGGGTCTATTGCTGCCTCGGGCACCTTATGGCAGGCCTGCTGTGACTCAAAGATTTTCGAATCGGACGAAAAACTGATAGTGAATTGTAACGTTCAGGGCCTCCTAATGACGATGGAACACTCAAATTGCGTCCCGATTCAATACATCGTCCTCCAGCAGACTTGTCTCCATGCGTCTATTGCTGCCTCGGGCACCTTATGGCCGTTCTGCTGTGAGTCAAAGATTTTCGAATCGGACGAAAAACTGATAGTGAATTGTAACGTTCAGGGCCACCTAATGACGATGGATCACTCAAATTGCGTCCTGATTCAATACATCGTCCTCCAGCAGACTTGACTTCATGGGTCTATTGCTGCCTCGGGCACCTTATGGCCGTTCTGCTGTGAGTCAAAGATTTTCGAATCGGACGAAAAACTGATAGTGATTTGTAACATTCAGGGCCACCTAATGACGATGGACCACACAAATTGCGTCCCGATTCAGTACATCGTCCAGTACCCGACTTAAATCCATGGGACTATTGCTGCCTCGGGCACCTTATAGCCGTTCTGCTGTGAGTCTAGATTATCGAATGGGACAAAAAACTGATAGTGAATTGTAACGTTCAGGGCCTCCTAATGACGATGGATCACTCAAATTGCGTCCCGATTCAATACTTCGTCCTCCAGCAGACTTGTCTCCATGGGTCTATTGCTGCCTCGGGCACCTTATGGCCGTTCTGCTGTGAGTCTAGATTATAGAATGGGATGAAAAACTGATAGTGAATTGTAACGTTCAGGGCAACCTAATGACGATGGATCACTCAAATTGCGTCCCGATTCAATACATCGTCCCCAGCCGACTTGACTCCATGGGACTATTGCTGCCTCGGGCACCTTATGGCCGTTCTGCTGTGAGTCTAGATTATAGAATGGGATGAAAAACTGATAGTGAATTGTAACGTTTAGGGCCACCTAATGACGATGGATCACTCAAATTGCGTCCCGATTCAATACATCGTCCTCCAGCAGACTTGTCTCCATGGGTCTATTGCTGCCTCGGGCACCTTATGGCAGGCCTGCTGTGACTTAAAGATTTTCGAATCGGACGAAAAACTCATAGTGAATTGTAACGTTCAGGGCCTCCTAATACGATGGAACACTCAAATAGCGTCCCGATTCAATACTTCGTCCTCCAGCAGACTTGTCTCCATGCGTCTGTTGCTGCCTCGGGCACCTTATGGCCGTTCTGCTATGAGTCAAAGATTTTCGAATCGGACGAAAGACTGATAGTGAATTGTAACGTTCAGGGCCACCTAATGACGATGGATCACACAAATTGCGTCCCGATTCAATACATCGTCCTCCAGCCGACTTGACTCCATGGGTCTATTGCTGCCTCGGGCACCTTATGGCCGTTCTGCTGTGAGTCTAGATTGTCGAATGGGACGAAAAACTGATAGTGAATTGTAACGTTCAGGGCCTCCTAATGACGATGGAACACTCAAATTGCGTCCCGATTCAATACATCGTCCTCCAGCAGACTTGTCTCCATTCGTCTATTGCTGCCTCGGGCACCTTATGGCCGTTCTGCTGTGAGTCAAAGATTTTCGAATCGGACGAAAAACTGATAGTGAATTGTAACGTTCAGGGCCACCTAATGACGATGGATCACTCAAATTGCGTCCCGATTCAATACATCGTCCTCCAGCAGACTTTACTCCATGGGTCTATTGCTGCCTCGGGCACCTTATAGCCGTTCTGCTGTGAGTCTAGATTATCGAATGGGACAAAAAACTGATAGTGAATTGTAACGTTCAGGGCCTCCTAATGACGATGGATCACTCAAATTGCGTCCCGATTCAATACATCGTCCTCCAGCAGACTTGTCTCCATGGGTCTATTGCTGCCTCGGGCACCTTATGGCCGTTCTGCTGTGAGTCTAGATTATCGAATGGGACGAAAAACTGATAGTGAATTGTAACGTTCAGGGCCACCTAATGACGATGGATCTCTCAAATTGCGTCCCGATTCAATACATCGTCCTCCAGCCGACTTGACTCCATGGGTCTATTGCTGCCTCGGGCACCTTATGGCCGTTCTGCTGTGAGTCTAGATTATCGAATGGGATGAAAAACTGATAGTGAATTGTAACGTTCAGGGCCACCTAATGACGATGGACCACGCAAATTGCGTCCCGATTCAATACATCGTCCTCCAGCGGACTTGACTCCATGGGTCTATTGCTGCCTCGGGCACTTTATGGCCGTTCTGCTGTGAGTCTAGATTATCGAATGGGACGAAAAACTGATAGTGAATTGTAACGTTCAGGGCCTCCTAATGACGATGGATCACTCAAATTGCATCCTGATTCAATACATCGTCCTCCAGCCGACTTGACTCAATGGGTCTATTGCTGCCTCGGGCACCTTATGGCCGTTCTACTGTGAGTCTAGATTATCGAATGGGACGAAAAACTGATAGTGAATTGTAACGTTCAGGGCCTCCTAATGACGATGGATCACTCAAATTGCGTCCCGATTCAATACATCGTCCTCCAGCAGACTTGCCTCCATGGGTCGATTGCTGCCTCGGGCACCTAATGGCCGTTCTGCTGTGAGTCAAACATTTTCGAATCGGACGAAAAACTGATAGTGAATTGTAACATTCAGGGCCACCTAATGACGATGGACCACGCAAATTGCGTCCCGATTCAATACATCGTCCTCCAGCCGAGTTGACTCCATGGGTCTATTGCTGCCTCGGGCACCTTATGGCCATTCTGCTGTGAATCTAGATTATCGAATGGGACGAAAAACTGATAGTGAATTGTAACGTTCAGGGCCACCTAATGACGATGGATCACTCAAATTGCGTCCCGATTCAATACATCGTCCCCAGCCGACTTGACTCCATGGGACTATTGCTGCCTCGGGCACCTTATGGCCGTTCTGCTGTGAGTCAAAGATTTTCGAATCGGACGAAAAACTGATAGTGAATTGTAACGTTCAGGGCCACCTAATGACGATGGATCACTCAAATTGCGTCCCGATTCAATACATCGTCCTCCAGCAGACTTTACTCCATGGGTCTATTGCTGCCTCGGGCACCTTATGGCCGTTCTGCTGTGAGTCTAGATTATCGAATGGGACGAAAAACTGATAGTGAATTGTAACGTTCAGGGCCTCCTAATGACGATGGATCACTCAAATTGCGTCCCGATTCAATACATCGTCCTCCAGCAGACTTGCCTCCATGGGTCGATTGCTGCCTCGGGCACCTAATGGCCGTTCTGCTGTGAGTCAAAGATTTTCGAATCGGACGAAAAACTGATAGTGAATTGTAACATTCAGGGCCACCTAATGACGATGGACCACGCAAATGGCGTCCCGATTCAATACATCGTCCTCCAGCCGAGTTGACTCCATGGGTCTATTGCTGCCTCGGGCACCTTATGGCCGTTCCGCTGTGAATCTAGATTATCGAATGGGACGAAAAACTGATAGTGAATTGTAACGTTCAGGGCAACCTAATGACGATGGATCACTCAAATTGCGTCCCGATTCAATACATCGTCCCCAGCCGACTTGACTCCATGGGACTATTGCTGCCTCGGGCACCTTATGGCCGTTCTGCTGTGAGTCTAGATTATAGAATGGGATGAAAAACTGATAGTGAATTGTAACGTTCAGGGCCACCTAATGACGATGGATCACTCAAATTGCGTCCCGATTCAATACATCGTCCTCCAGCAGACTTGTCTCCATGGGTCTATTGCTGCCTCGGGCACCCTATGGCAGGCCTGCTGTGACTTAAAGATTTTCGAATCGGACGAAAAACTGATAGTGAATTGTAACGTTCAGGGCCTCCTAATGACGATGGAACACTCAAATAGCGTCCCGATTCAATACTTCGTCCTCCAGCAGACTTGTCTCCATGCGTCTGTTGCTGCCTCGGGCACCTTATGGCCGTTCTGCTATGAGTCAAAGATTTTCGAATCGGACGAAAGACTGATAGTGAATTGTAACGTTCAGGGCCACCTAATGACGATGGATCACACAAATTGCGTCCCGATTCAATACATCGTCCTCCAGCCGACTTGACTCCATGGGTCTATTGCTGCCTCGGGCACCTTATGGCCGTTCTGCTGTGAGTCTAGATTGTCGAATGGGACGAAAAACTGATAGTGAATTGTAACGTTCAGGGCCTCCTAATGACGATGGAACACTCAAATTGCGTCCCGATTCAATACATCGTCCTCCAGCAGACTTGTCTCCATTCGTCTATTGCTGCCTCGGGCACCTTATGGCCGTTCTGCTGTGAGTCAGAGATTTTCGAATCGGACGAAAAACTGATAGTGAATTGTAACGTTCAGGGCCTCCTAATGACGATGGTTCACTCAAATTGCGTCCCGATTCAATACATCGGCCTCCAGCAGACTTTACTCGATGGGTCTATTGCTGCCTCGGGCACCTTATGGCCGTTCTGCTGTGAGTCTAGATTATCGAATGGGACAAAAAACTGATAGTGAATTGTAACGTTCAGGGCCTCCTAATGACGATGGATCACTCAAATGGCGTCCCGATTTAATACATCGTCCTCCAGCAGACTTGTCTCCATGGGTCTATTGCTACCTCGGGCACCTTATGGCCGTTCTGCTGTGAGACTAGATTATCGAATGGGACGAAAAACTGATAGTGAATTGTAACGTTCAGGGCCTCCTAATGACGATGGATCACTCAAATTGCGTCCCGATTCAATACATCGTCCTCCAGCAGACTTGCCTCCATGGGTCGATTGCTGCCTCGGGCACCTAATGGCCGTTCTGCTGTGAGTCAAAGATTTTCGAATCGGACGAAAAACTGATAGTGAATTGTAACATTCAGGGCCACCTAATGACGATGGACCACGCAAATTGCGTCCCGATTCAATACATCGTCCTCCAGCCGACTTGACTCCATGGGACTATTGCTGCCTCGGGCACCTTATGGCCGTTCTGCTGTGAGTCAAAGATTTTCGAATCGGACGAAAAACTGATAGTGAATTGTAACATTCAGGGCCACCTAATGACGATGGACCACGCAAATTGCGTCCCGATTCAATACATCGTCCTCCAGCGGACTTGACTCCATGGGTCTATTGCTGCCTCGGGCACCTTATGGCCGTTCTGCTGTGAGTCTAGGGTATCGAATGGGACGAAAAACTGATAGTGAATTGTAACGTTCAGGGCCTCCTAATGACGATGGATCACTCAAATTGCGTCCCGATTCAATACATCGTCCCCAGCCGACTTGTCTCCATGGGTCTATTGCTGCCTCGGGCACCTTATGGCCGTTCAGCTGTTAGTCTAGATTATCGAATGGGACGAAAAACTGATAGTGAATTGTAACGTTCAGGGCCACCTAATGACGATGGATCACTTAAAATGCGTCCTGATTCAATACATCGTCCTCCAGCAGACTACACTTCATGGGTCTATTGCTGCCTCGGGCACCTTATGGCCGTTCTGCTGTGAGTCAAAGATTTTCGAATCGGACGAAAAACTGATAGTGATTTGTAACATTCAGGGCCACCTAATGACGATGGACCACACAAATTGCGTCCCGATTCAGTACATCGTCCAGTAGCCGACTTAAATCCATGGGACTATTGCTGCCTTGGGCACCTTATGGCCGTTCTGCTGTGAGTCTAGATTATAGAATGGGATGAAAAACTGATAGTGAATTGTAACGTTCAGGGCCACCTAATGACGATGGATCACTCAAATTGCGTCCCGATTCAATACATCGTCCCCAGCCGACTTGTCTCCATGGGTCTATTGCTGCCTCGGGCACCTAATGGCAGGCCTGCTGTGACTCAAAGATTTTCGAATCGGACGAAAAACTGATAGTGAATTGTAACATTCAGGGCCACCTAATGACGATGGACCACGCAAATGGCGTCCCGATTCAATACATCGTCCTCCAGCCGAGTTGACTCCATGGGTCTATTGCTGCCTCGGGCACCTTATGGCCGTTCTGCTGTGAATCTAGATTATCGAATGGGACGAAAAACTGATAGTGAATTGTAACGTTCAGGGCCTCCTAATGACGATGGATCACTCAAATTGCGTCCCGATTCAATACATCGTCCTCCAGCTGACTTGCCTCCATGGGTCGATTGCTGCCTCGGGCACCTAATGGCCGTTCTGCTGTGAGTCAAAGATTTTCGAATCGGACGAAAAACTGATAGTGAATTGTAACATTCAGGGCCACCTAATGACGATGGACCACGCAAATGGCGTCCCGATTCAATACATCGTCCTCCAGCCGAGTTGACTCCATGGGTCTATTGCTGCCTCGGGCACCTTATGGCCGTTCTGCTGTGAATCTAGATTATCGAATGGGACGAAAAACTGATAGTGAATTGTAACGTTCAGGGCAACCTAATGACGATGGATCACTCAAATTGCGTCCCGATTCAATACATCGTCCCCAGCCGACTTGACTCCATGGGACTATTGCTGCCTCGGGCACCTTATGGCCGTTCTGCTGTGAGTCTAGATTATAGAATGGGATGAAAAACTGATAGTGAATTGTAACGTTCAGGGCCACCTAATGACGATGGATCACTCAAATTGCGTCCCGATTCAATACATCGTCCTCCAGCAGACTTGTCTCCATGGGTCTATTGCTGCCTCGGGCACCCTATGGCAGGCCTGCTGTGACTTAAAGATTTTCGAATCGGACGAAAAACTGATAGTGAATTGTAACGTTCAGGGCCTCCTAATGACGATGGAACACTCAAATAGCGTCCCGATTCAATACTTCGTCCTCCAGCAGACTTGTCTCCATGCGTCTGTTGCTGCCTCGGGCACCTTATGGCCGTTCTGCTATGAGTCAAAGATTTTCGAATCGGACGAAAGACTGATAGTGAATTGTAACGTTCAGGGCCACCTAATGACGATGGATCACACAAATTGCGTCCCGATTCAATACATCGTCCTCCAGCCGACTTGACTCCATGGGTCTATTGCTGCCTCGGGCACCTTATGGCCGTTCTGCTGTGAGTCTAGATTGTCGAATGGGACGAAAAACTGATAGTGAATTGTAACGTTCAGGGCCTCCTAATGACGATGGAACACTCAAATTGCGTCCCGATTCAATACATCGTCCTCCAGCAGACTTGTCTCCATTCGTCTATTGCTGCCTCGGGCACCTTATGGCCGTTCTGCTGTGAGTCAGAGATTTTCGAATCGGACGAAAAACTGATAGTGAATTGTAACGTTCAGGGCCTCCTAATGACGATGGATCACTCAAATTGCGTCCCGATTCAATACATCGGCCTCCAGCAGACTTTACTCGATGGGTCTATTGCTGCCTCGGGCACCTTATGGCCGTTCTGCTGTGAGTCTAGATTATCGAATGGGACAAAAAACTGATAGTGAATTGTAACGTTCAGGGCCTCCTAATGACGATGGATCACTCAAATGGCGTCCCGATTTAATACATCGTCCTCCAGCAGACTTGTCTCCATGGGTCTATTGCTACCTCGGGCACCTTATGGCCGTTCTGCTGTGAGACTAGATTATCGAATGGGACGAAAAACTGATAGTGAATTGTAACGTTCAGGGCCTCCTAATGACGATGGATCACTCAAATTGCGTCCCGATTCAATACATCGTCCTCCAGCAGACTTGCCTCCATGGGTCGATTGCTGCCTCGGGCACCTAATGGCCGTTCTGCTGTGAGTCAAAGATTTTCGAATCGGACGAAAAACTGATAGTGAATTGTAACATTCAGGGCCACCTAATGACGATGGACCACGCAAATTGCGTCCCGATTCAATACATCGTCCTCCAGCCGACTTGACTCCATGGGACTATTGCTGCCTCGGGCACCTTATGGCCGTTCTGCTGTGAGTCAAAGATTTTCGAATCGGACGAAAAACTGATAGTGAATTGTAACATTCAGGGCCACCTAAAGACGATGGACCACGCAAATTGCGTCCCGATTCAATACATCGTCCTCCAGCGGACTTGACTCCATGGGTCTATTGCTGCCTCGGGCACCTTATGGCCGTTCTGCTGTGAGTCTAGGGTATCGAATGGGACGAAAAACTGATAGTGAATTGTAACGTTCAGGGCCTCCTAATGACGATGGATCACTCAAATTGCGTCCCGATTCAATACATCGTCCCCAGCCGACTTGTCTCCATGGGTCTATTGCTGCCTCGGGCACCTTATGGCCGTTCAGCTGTTAGTCTAGATTATCGAATGGGACGAAAAACTGATAGTGAATTGTAACGTTCAGGGCCACCTAATGACGATGGATCACTTAAAATGCGTCCTGATTCAATACATCGTCCTCCAGCAGACTACACTTCATGGGTCTATTGCTGCCTCGGGCACCTTATGGCCGTTCTGCTGTGAGTCAAAGATTTTCGAATCGGACGAAAAACTGATAGTGATTTGTAACATTCAGGGCCACCTAATGACGATGGACCACACAAATTGCGTCCCGATTCAGTACATCGTCCAGTAGCCGACTTAAATCCATGGGACTATTGCTGCCTTGGGCACCTTATGGCCGTTCTGCTGTGAGTCTAGATTATAGAATGGGATGAAAAACTGATAGTGAATTGTAACGTTCAGGGCCACCTAATGACGATGGATCACTCAAATTGCGTCCCGATTCAATACATCGTCCCCAGCCGACTTGTCTCCATGGGTCTATTGCTGCCTCGGGCACCTAATGGCAGGCCTGCTGTGACTCAAAGATTTTCGAATCGGACGAAAAACTGATAGTGAATTGTAACGTTCAAGGCCTCCTAATGACGATGGAACACTCAAATTGCGTCCCGATTCAATACATCGTCCTCCAGCAGACTTGTCTCCATGCGTCTATTGCTGCCTCGGGCACCTTATGGCCGTTCTGCTGTGAGTCAAAGATTTTCGAATCGGACGAAAAACTGATAGTGAATTGTAACGTTCAGGGCCACCTAATGACGATGGATCACTCAAATTGCGTCCCGATTCAATACATCGTCCTCCAGCAGGCTTGACTCCATGGGTCTATTACTGCCTCGGGCACCTTATGGCCGTTCTGCTGTGAGTCTAGATTATCGAATGGGACAAAAAACTGATAGTGAATTGTAACGTTCAGGGCCTCCTAATGACGATGGATCACTCAAATTGCGTCCCGATTCAATACATCGTCCTCCAGTTGACTTGACTCCATGGGTCTATTGCTGCCTCGGGCACCTTATGGCCGTTCTGCTGTGAGTCTAGATTATCGAATGGGACGAAAAACTGATAGTGAATTGTAACGTTCAGGGCCTCCTAATGACGATGGATCACTCAAATTGCGTCCCGATTCAATACATCGTCCTCCAGCAGACTGGTCTCCATGGGTCGATTGCTGCCTCGGGCACCTAATGGCCGTTCTGCTGTGAGTCAAAGATTTTCGAATCGGACGAAAAACTGATAGTGAATTGTAACATTCAGGGCCACCTAATGACGATGGACCACGCAAATTGCGTCCCGATTCAATACATCGTCCTCCAGCGGACTTGACTCCATGGGTCTATTGCTGCCTCGGGCACCTTATGGCCGTTCTGCTGTGAGTCTAGGGTATCGAATGGGACGAAAAACTGATAGTGAATTGTAACGTTCAGGGCCTCCTAATGACGATGGATCACTCAAATTGCGTCCCGATTCAATACATCGTCCCCAGCCGACTTGTCTCCATGGGTCTATTGCTGCCTCGGGCACCTTATGGCCGTTCAGCTGTTAGTCTAGATTATCGAATGGGACGAAAAACTGATAGTGAATTGTAACGTTCAGGGCCACCTAATGACGATGGATCACTTAAATTGCGTCCTGATTCAATACATCGTCCTCCAGCAGACTTGACTTCATGGGTCTATTGCTGCCTCGGGCACCTAATGGCCGTTCTGCTGTGAGTCAAAGATTTTCGAATCGGACGAAAAACTGATAGTGATTTGTAACATTCAGGGCCACCTAATGACGATGGACCACACAAATTGCGTCCCGATTCAGTACATCGTCCAGTAGCCGACTTAAATCCATGGGACTATTGCTGCCTCGTTCACCTTATGGCCGTTCTGCTGTGAGTCTAGATTATAGAATGGGAAGAAAAACTGATAGTGAATTGTAACGTTCAGGGCCACCTAATGACGATGGATCACTCAAATTGCGTCCCGATTCAATACATCGTCCCCAGCCGACTTGTCTCCATGGGTCTATTGCTGCCTCGGGCACCTTATGGCAGGCCTGCTGTGACTCAAAGATTTTCGAATCAGACGAAAAACTGATAGTGAATTGTAACGTTCAGGGCCTCCTAATGACGATGGAACACTCAAATTGCGTCCCGATTCAATACATCGTCCTCCAGCAGACTTGTCTCCATGCGTCTATTGCTGCCTCGGGCACCTTATGGCCGTTCTGCTGTGAGTCAAAGATTTTCGAATCGGACGAAAAACTGATAGTGAATTGTAACGTTCAGGGCCACCTAATGACGATGGATCACTCAAATTGCGTCCCGATTCAATACATCGTCCTCCAGCAGACTTGACTCCATGGGTCTATTGCTGCCTCGGGCACCTTATGGCCGTTCTGCTGTGAGTCTAGATTATCGAATGGGACAAAAAACTGATAGTGAATTGTAACGTTCAGGGCCTCCTAATGACGATGGATCACTCAAATTGCGTCCCGATTCAATACATCGTCCTCCAGTTGACTTGACTCCATGGGTCTATTGCTGCCTCGGGCACCTTATGGCCGTTCTGCTGTGAGTCTAGATTATCGAATGGGACGAAAAACTGATAGTGAATTGTAACGTTCAGGGCCTCCTAATGACGATGGATCACTCAAATTGCGTCCCGATTCAATACATCGTCCTCCAGCAGACTGGTCTCCATGGGTCGATTGCTGCCTCGGGCACCTAATGGCCGTTCTGCTGTGAGTCAAAGATTTTCGAATCGGACGAAAAACTGATAGTGAATTGTAACATTCAGGGCCACCTAATGACGATGGACCACGCAAATTGCGTCCCGATTCAATACATCGTCCTCCAGCGGACTTGACTCCATGGGTCTATTGCTGCCTCGGGCACCTTATGGCCGTTCTGCTGTGAGTCTAGGGTATCGAATGGGACGAAAAACTGATAGTGAATTGTAATGTTCAGGGCCTCCTAATGACGATGGATCACTCAAATTGCGTCCCGATTCAATACATCGTCCCCAGCCGACTTGTCTCCATGGGTCTATTGCTGCCTCGGGCACCTTATGGCCGTTCAGCTGTTAGGCTAGATTATCGAATGGGACGAAAAACTGATAGTGAATTGTAACGTTCAGGGCCACCTAATGACGATGGATCACTTAAATTGCGTCCTGATTCAATACATCGTCCTCCAGCAGACTTGACTTCATGGGTCTATTGCTGCCTCGGGCACCTTATGGCCGTTCTGCTGTGAGTCAAAGATTTTCGAATCGGACGAAAAACTGATAGTGATTTGTAACATTCAGGGCCACCTAATGACGATGGACCACACAAATTGCGTCCCGATTCAGTACATCGTCCAGTAGCCGACTTAAATCCATGGGACTATTGCTGCCTCGGGCACCTTATGGCCGTTCTGCTGTGAGTCTAGATTATAGAATGGGATGAAAAACTGATAGGGAATTGTAACGTTCAGGGCCACCTAATGACGATGGATCACTCAAATTGCGTCCCGATTCAATACATCGTCCCCAGCCGACTTGTCTCCATGGGTCTATTGCTGCCTCGGGCACCTTATGGCAGGCCTGCTGTGACTCAAAGATTTTCGAATCGGACGAAAAACTGATAGTGAATTGTAACGTTCAGGGCCTCCTAATGACGATGGAACACTCAAATTGCGTCCCGATTCAATACATCGTCCTCCAGCAGACTTGTCTCCATGCGTCTATTGCTGCCTCGGGCACCTTATGGCCGTTCTGCTGTGAGTCAAAGATTTTCGAATCGGACGAAAAACTGATAGTGAATTGTAACGTTCAGGGCCACCTAATGACGATGGATCACTCAAATTGCGTCCCGATTCAATACATCGTCCTCCAGCAGACTTGACTCCATGGGTCTATTGCTGCCTCGGGCACCTTATGGCCGTTCTGCTGTGAGTCTAGATTATCGAATGGGACAAAAAACTGATAGTGAATTGTAACGTTCAGGGCCTCCTAATGACGATGGATCACTCAAATTGCGTCCCGATTCAATACATCGTCCTCCAGCAGACTTGTCTCCATGGGTCTATTGCTGCCTCGGGCACCTTATGGCCGTTCTGCTGTGAGTCTAGATTATCGAATGGGACGAAAAACTGATAGTGAATTGTAACATTCAGGGCCACCTAATGACGATGGATCTCCCAAATTGCGTCCCGATTCAATACATCGTCCTCCAGCCGACTTGACTCCATGGGTCTATTGCTGCCTCGGGCACCTTATGGCCGTTCTGCTGTGAGTCTAGATTATCGAATGGGACGAAAAACTGATAGTGAATTGTAACGTTCAGGGCCTCCTAATGACGATGGATCACTCAAATTGCGTCCCGATTCAATACATCGTCCTCCAGCAGACGTGCCTCCATGGGTCGATTGCTGCCTCGGGCACCTAATGGCCGTTCTGCTGTGAGTCAAAGATTTTCGAATCGGACGAAAAACTGATAGTGAATTGTAACGTTCAGGGCCTCCTAATGACGATGGAACACTCAAATTGCGTCCCGATTCAATACATCGTCCTCCAGCAGACTTGTCTCCATGCGTCTATTGCTGCCTCGGGCACCTTATGGCCGTTCTGCTGTGAGTCAAAGATTTTCGAATCGGACGAAAAACTGATAGTGAATTGTAACGTTCAGGGCCACCTAATGACGATGGATCACTCAAATTGCGTCCCGATTCAATACATCGTCCTCCAGCAGACTTGACTTCATGGGTCTATTGCTGCCTCGGGCACCTAATGGCCGTTCTGCTGTGAGTCAAAGATTTTCGAATCGGACGAAAAACTGATAGTGATTTGTAACATTCAGGGCCACCTAATGACGATGGACCACACAAATTGCGTCCCGATTCAGTACATCGTCCAGTAGCCGACTTAAATCCATGGGACTATTGCTGCCTCGTTCACCTTATGGCCGTTCTGCTGTGAGTCTAGATTATAGAATGGGAAGAAAAACTGATAGTGAATTGTAACGTTCAGGGCCACCTAATGACGATGGATCACTCAAATTGCGTCCCGATTCAATACATCGTCCCCAGCCGACTTGTCTCCATGGGTCTATTGCTGCCTCGGGCACCTTATGGCAGGCCTGCTGTGACTCAAAGATTTTCGAATCAGACGAAAAACTGATAGTGAATTGTAACGTTCAGGGCCTCCTAATGACGATGGAACACTCAAATTGCGTCCCGATTCAATACATCGTCCTCCAGCAGACTTGTCTCCATGCGTCTATTGCTGCCTCGGGCACCTTATGGCCGTTCTGCTGTGAGTCAAAGATTTTCGAATCGGACGAAAAACTGATAGTGAATTGTAACGTTCAGGGCCACCTAATGACGATGGATCACTCAAATTGCGTCCCGATTCAATACATCGTCCTCCAGCAGACTTGACTCCATGGGTCTATTGCTGCCTCGGGCACCTTATGGCCGTTCTGCTGTGAGTCTAGATTATCGAATGGGACAAAAAACTGATAGTGAATTGTAACGTTCAGGGCCTCCTAATGACGATGGATCACTCAAATTGCGTCCCGATTCAATACATCGTCCTCCAGTTGACTTGACTCCATGGGTCTATTGCTGCCTCAGGCACCTTATGGCCGTTCTGCTGTGAGTCTAGATTATCGAATGGGACGAAAAACTGATAGTGAATTGTAACGTTCAGGGCCTCCTAATGACGATGGATCACTCAAATTGCGTCCCGATTCAATACATCGTCCTCCAGCAGACTGGTCTCCATGGGTCGATTGCTGCCTCGGGCACCTAATGGCCGTTCTGCTGTGAGTCAAAGATTTTCGAATCGGACGAAAAACTGATAGTGAATTGTAACGTTCAGGGCCACCTAATGACGATGGATCACTTAAATTGCGTCCTGATTCAATACATCGTCCTCCAGCAGACTTGACTTCATGGGTCTATTGCTGCCTCGGGCACCTTATGGCCGTTCTGCTGTGAGTCAAAGATTTTCGAATCGGACGAAAAACTGATAGTGATTTGTAACATTCAGGGCCACCTAATGACGATGGACCACACAAATTGCGTCCCGATTCAGTACATCGTCCAGTAGCCGACTTAAATCCATGGGACTATTGCTGCCTCGGGCACCTTATGGCCGTTCTGCTGTGAGTCTAGATTATAGAATGGGATGAAAAACTGATAGGGAATTGTAACGTTCAGGGCCACCTAATGACGATGGATCACTCAAATTGCGTCCCGATTCAATACATCGTCCCCAGCCGACTTGTCTCCATGGGTCTATTGCTGCCTCGGGCACCTTATGGCAGGCCCGCTGTGACTCAAAGATTTTCGAATCGGACGAAAAACTGATAGTGAATTGTAACGTTCAGGGCCTCCTAATGACGATGGAACACTCAAATTGCGTCCCGATTCAATACATCGTCCTCCAGCAGACTTGTCTCCATGCGTCTATTGCTGCCTCGGGCACCTTATGGCCGTTCTGCTGTGAGTCAAAGATTTTCGAATCGGACGAAAAACTGATAGTGAATTGTAACGTTCAGGGCCACCTAATGACGATGGATCACTCAAATTGCGTCCCGATTCAATACATCGTCCTCCAGCAGACTTGACTCCATGGGTCTATTGCTGCCTCGGGCACCTTATGGCCGTTCTGCTGTGAGTCTAGATTATCGAATGGGACAAAAAACTGATAGTGAATTGTAACGTTCAGGGCCTCCTAATGACGATGGATCACTCAAATTGCGTCCCGATTCAATACATCGTCCTCCAGCAGACTTGTCTCCATGGGTCTATTGCTGCCTCGGGCACCTTATGGCCGTTCTGCTGTGAGTCTAGATTATCGAATGGGACGAAAAACTGATAGTGAATTGTAACATTCAGGGCCACCTAATGACGATGGATCTCCCAAATTGCGTCCCGATTCAATACATCGTCCTCCAGCCGACTTGACTCCATGGGTCTATTGCTGCCTCGGGCACCTTATGGCCGTTCTGCTGTGAGTCTAGATTATCGAATGGGACGAAAAACTGATAGTGAATTGTAACGTTCAGGGCCTCCTAATGACGATGGATCACTCAAATTGCGTCCCGATTCAATACATCGTCCTCCAGCAGACGTGCCTCCATGGGTCGATTGCTGCCTCGGGCACCTAATGGCCGTTCTGCTGTGAGTCAAAGATTTTCGAATCGGACGAAAAACTGATAGTGAATTGTAACATTCAGGGCCACCTAATGACGATGGACCACGCAAATTGCGTCCCGATTCAATACATCGTCCTCCAGCCGATTTGACTCCATGGGTCTATTGCTGCCTCGGGCACCTTATGGCCGTTCTGCTGTGAATCTAGATTATCGAATGGGACGAAAAACTGATAGTGAATTGTAACGTTCAGGGCAACCTAATGACGATGGATCACTCAAATTGCGTCCCGATTCAATACATCGTCCCCAGCCGACTTGACTCCATGGGACTATTGCTGCCTCGGGCACCTTATGGCCGTTCTGCTGTGAGTCTAGATTATAGAATGGGATGAAAAACTGATAGTGAATTGTAACGTTCAGGGCCACCTAATGACGATGGATCACTCAAATTGCGTCCCGATTCAATACATCGTCCTCCAGCAGACTTGTCTCCATGGGTCTATTGCTGCCTCGGGCACCTTATGGCAGGCCTGCTGTGACTTAAAGATTTTCGAATCGGACGAAAAACTGATAGTGAACTGTAACGTTCAGGGCCTCCTAATGACGATGGAACACTCAAATAGCGTCCCGATTCAATACTTCGTCCTCCAGCAGACTTGTCTCCATGCGTCTGTTGCTGCCTCGGGCACCTTATGGCCGTTCTGCTATGAGTCAAAGATTTTCGAATCGGACGAAAGACTGATAGTGAATTGTAACGTTCAGGGCCACCTAATGACGATGGATCACACAAATTGCGTCCCGATTCAATACATCGTCCTCCAGCCGACTTGACTCCATGGGTCTATTGCTGCCTCGGGCACCTTATGGCCGTTCTGCTGTGAGTTTAGATTGTCGAATGGGACGAAAAACTGATAGTGAATTGTAACGTTCAGGGCCTCCTAATGACGATGGAACACCCAAATTGCGTCCCGATTCAATACATCGTCCTCCAGCAGACTTGTCTCCATTCGTCTATTGCTGCCTCGGGCACCTTATGGCCGTTCTGCTGTGAGTCTAGATTATAGAATGGGATGAAAAACTGATAGGGAATTGTAACGTTCAGGGCCACCTAATGACGATGGATCACTCAAATTTCGTCCCGATTCAATACATCGTCCCCAGCCGACTTGTCTCCATGGGTCTATTGCTGCCTCGGGCACCTTATGGCAGGCCTGCTGTGACTCAAAGATTTTCGAATCGGATGAAAAACTGATAGTGAATTGTAACGTTCAGGGCCTCCTAATGACGATGGAACACTCAAATTGCGTCCCGATTCAATACATCGTCCCCAGCCGACTTGACTCCATGGGACTATTGCTGCCTCGGGCACCTTATGGCCGTTCTGCTGTGAGTCTAGATTATAGAATGGGATGAAAAACTGATAGTGAATTGTAACGTTCAGGGCCACCTAATGACGATGGATCACTCAAATTGCGTCCCGATTCAATACATCGTCCTCCAGCAGACTTGTCTCCATGGGTCTATTGCTGCCTCGGGCACCTTATGGCAGGCCTGCTGTGACTTAAAGATTTTCGAATCGGACGAAAAACTGATAGTGAACTGTAACGTTCAGGGCCTCCTAATGACGATGGAACACTCAAATAGCGTCCCGATTCAATACTTCGTCCTCCAGCAGACTTGTCTCCATGCGTCTGTTGCTGCCTCGGGCACCTTATGGCCGTTCTGCTATGAGTCAAAGATTTTCGAATCGGACGAAAGACTGATAGTGAATTGTAACGTTCAGGGCCACCTAATGACGATGGATCACACAAATTGCGTCCCGATTCAATACATCGTCCTCCAGCCGACTTGACTCCATGGGTCTATTGCTGCCTCGGGCACCTTATGGCCGTTCTGCTGTGAGTTTAGATTGTCGAATGGGACGAAAAACTGATAGTGAATTGTAACGTTCAGGGCCTCCTAATGACGATGGAACACTCAAATTGCGTCCCGATTCAATACATCGTCCTCCAGCAGACTTGTCTCCATTCGTCTATTGCTGCCTCGGGCACCTTATGGCCGTTCTGCTGTGAGTCAAAGATTTTCGAATCGGACGAAAAACTGATAGTGAATTGTAACGTTCAGGGCCACCTAATGACGATGGATCACTCAAATTGCGTCCCGATTCAATACATCGTCCTCCAGCAGACTTTACTCCATGGGTCTATTGCTGCCTCGGGCACCTTATGGCCGTTCTGCTGTGAGTCTAGATTATCGAATGGGACAAAAAACTGATAGTGAATTGTAACGTTCAGGGCCTCCTAATGACGATGGATCACTCAAATTGCGTCCCGATTCAATACATCGTCCTCCAGCAGACTTGTCTCCATGGGTCTATTGCTGCCTCGGGCACCTTATGGCCGTTCTGCTGTGAGTCTAGATTATCGAATGGGACGAAAAACTGATAGTGAATTGTAACGTTCAGGGCCACCTAATGACGATGGATCTCTCAAATTGCGTCCCGATTCAATACATCGTCCTCCAGCCGACTTGACTCCATGGGTCTATTGCTGCCTCGGGCACCTTATGGCCGTTCTGCTGTGAGTCTAGATTATCGAATGGGATGAAAAACTGATAGTGAATTGTAACGTTCAGGGCCACCTAATGACGATGGATCACTCAAATTGCGTCCCGATTCAATACATCGTCCTCCAGTTGACTTGACTCCATGGGTCTATCGCTGCCTCGGGCACCTTATGGCCGTTCTGCTGTGAGTCTAGATTATCGAATGGGACGAAAAACTGATAGTGAATTGTAACGTTCAGGGCCTCCTAATGACGATGGATCACTCAAATTGCGTCCCGATTCAATACATCGTCCTCCAGCAGACTGGTCTCCATGGGTCGATTGCTGCCTCGGGTACCTAATGGCCGTTCTGCTGTGAGTCAAAGATTTTCGAATCGGACGAAAAACTGATAGTGAATTGTAACATTCAGGGCCACCTAATGACGATGGACCACGCAAATTGCGTCCCGATTCAATACATCGTCCTCCAGCGGACTTGACTCCATGGGTCTATTGCTGCCTCGGGCACCTTATGGCCGTTCTGCTGTGAGTCTAGATTATCGAATGGGACGAAAAACTGATAGTGAATTGTAACGTTCAGGGCCTCCTAATGACGATGGATCACTCAAATTGCATCCTGATTCAATACATCGTCCTCCAGCCGACTTGACTCCATGGGTCGATTGCTGCCTCGGGCACCTAATGGCCGTTCTGCTGTGAGTCAAAGATTTTCGAATCGGACGAAAAACTGATAGTGAATTGCAACATTCAGGGCCACCTAATGACGATGGACCACGCAAATTGCGTCCCGATTCAATACATCGTCCTCCAGCCGAGTTGACTCCATGGGTCTATTGCTGCCTCGGGCACCTTATGGCCGTTCTGCTGTGAATCTAGATTATCGAATGGGACGAAAAACTGATAGTGAATTGTAACGTTCAGGGCCACCTAATGACGATGGATCACTCAAATTGCGTCCCGATTCAATACATCGTCCCCAGCCGACTTGACTCCATGGGACTATTGCTGCCTCGGGCACCTTATGGCCGTTCTGCTGTGAGTCAAAGATTTTCGAATCGGACGAAAAACTGATAGTGAATTGTAACGTTCAGGGCCACCTAATGACGATGGATCACTCAAATTGCGTCCCGATTCAATACATCGTCCTCCAGCAGACTTTACTCCATGGGTCTATTGCTGCCTCGGGCACCTTATGGCCGTTCTGCTGTGAGTCTAGATTATCGAATGGGACAAAAAACTGATAGTGAATTGTAACGTTCAGGGCCTCCTAATGACGATGGATCACTCAAATTGCGTCCCGATTCAATACATCGTCCTCCAGCAGACTTGTCTCCATGGATCTATTGCTGCCTCGGGCACCTTATGGCAGGCCTGCTGTGACTCAAAGATTTTCGAATCGGACGAAAAACTGATAGTGAATTGTAACGTTCAGGGCCTCCTAATGACGATGGAACACTCAAATTGCGTCCCGATTCAATACATCGTCATCCAGCAGACTTGTCTCCATGCGTCTATTGCTGCCTCGGGCACCTTATGGCCATTCTGCTGTGAGTCAAAGATTTTCGAATCGGACGAAAGACTGATAGTGAATTGTAACGTTCAGGGCCACCTAATGACGATGGATCACTCAAATTGCGTCCCGATTTAATACATCGTCCTCCAGCAGACTTGTCTCCATGGGTCGATTGCTGCCTCGGGCTCCTAATGGCCGTTCTGCTGTGAGTCAAAGCTTTTCGAATCGGACGAAAAACTGATAGTGAAATGTAACATTCAGGGCCACCTAATGACGATGGACCACGCAAATTGCGTCCCGATTCAATACATCGTCCTCCAGCCGAGTTGACTCCATGGGTCTATTGCTGCCTCGGGCACCTTATGGCCGTTCTGCTGTGAGTCTAGATTAACGAATGGGACGAAAAACTGATAGTGAATTGTATCGTTCAGGGCCACATAATGACGATGGATCACACAAATTGCGTCCTGATTCAATACATCGTCCTCCAGCAGACTTGACTTCATGGGTCTATTGCTGCCTCGGGCACCTTATGGCCGTTCTGCTGTGAGTCAAAGATTTTCGAATCGGACGAAAAACTGATAGTGAACTGTAACTTTCAAGGCCACCTAATGACGATGGATCACTCAAATTGCGTCCCGATTCAATACATCGTCCTCCAGCAGACTTGTCTCCATTGGTCGATTGCTGCCTCGGACACCTTATGGCCGTTCTGCTGTGAGTCAAAGATTTTCGAACTGGACGAAAAACTGATAGTGATTTGTAACATTCAGGGCCACCTAATGACGATGGACCACACAAATTGCGTCCCGATTCAGTACATCGTCCAGTAGCCGACTTAAATCCATGGGACTTTTGCTGCCTCGGGCACCTTATGGCCGTTCTGCTGTGAGTCAAAGATTTTCGAATCGGACGAAAAACTGATAGTGAATTGTAACGTTTAGGGCCTCCTAATGACGATGGAACACTCAAATTGCGTCCCGATTCAATACATCGTCCTCCAGCAGACTTGTCTCCATGCGTCTATTGCTGCCTCGGGCACCTTATGGCCGTTCTGCTGTGAGTCAAAGATTTTCGAATCGGACGAAAGACTGATAGTGAATTGTAACGTTCAGGGCCACCTAATGACGATGGATCACTCAAATTGCGTCCCGATTCAATACATCGTCCTCCAGCCGACTTGACTCCATGTGTCTATTGCTGCCTCGGGCACCTTATGGCCGTTCTGCTGTGAGTCTAGATTATCGAATGGGACGAAAAACTGATAGTGAATTGTAACGTTCAGGGCCTCCTAATGACGATGGATCACTCAAATTGCGTCCCGATCAATACATCGTCCTCTAGCCGACTTGACTCCATGGGTCTATTGCTGCCTCGGGCACCTTATGGCCGTTCTGCTGTGAGTCTAGATTATCGAATGGGACGAAAAACTGATAGTGAATTGTAACGTTCAGGGCCTCCTAATGACGATGGATCACTCAAATTGCGTCCCGATTCAATACATCGTCCTCCAGCAGACTTGTCTCCATGGGTCGATTGCTGCCTCGGGCACCTAATGGCCGTTCTGCTGTGAGTCAAAGATTTTCGAATCGGACGAAAAACTGATAGTGAATTGTAACATTCAGGGCCACCTAATGACGATGGACCACGCAAATTGCGTCCCGATTCAATACATCGTCCTCCAGCTGATTTGACTCCATGGGTCTATTGCTGCCTCGGGCACCTTATGGCCGTTCTGCTGTGAATCTAGATTATCGAATGGGACGAAAAACTGATAGTGAATTGTAACGTTCAGGGCAACCTAATGACGATGGATCACTCAAATTGCGTCCCGATTCAATACATCGTCCCCAGCCGACTTGACTCCATGGGACTATTGCTGCCTCGGGCACCTTATGGCCGTTCTGCTGTGAGTCTAGATTATAGAGTGGGATGAAAAACTGATAGTGAATTGTAACGTTCAGGGCCACCTAATGACGATGGATCACTCAAATTGCGTCCCGATTCAATACATCGTCCTCCAGCAGACTTGTCTCCATGGGTCTATTGCTGCCTCGGGCACCTTATGGCAGGCCTGCTGTGACTTAAAGATTTTCGAATCGGACGAAAAACTGATAGTGAATTGTAACGTTCAGGGCCTCCTAATGACGATGGAACACTCAAATAGCGTCCCGATTCAATACTTCGTCCTCCAGCAGACTTGTCTCCATGCGTCTGTTGCTGCCTCGGGCACCTTATGGCCGTTCTGCTATGAGTCAAAGATTTTCGAATCGGACGAAAGACTGATAGTGAATTGTAACGTTCAGGGCCACCTAATGACGATGGATCACACAAATTGCGTCCCGATTCAATACATCGTCCTCCAGCCGACTTGACTCCATGGGTCTATTGCTGCCTCGGGACCTTATGGCCGTTCTGCTGTGAGTCTAGATTGTCGAATGGGACGAAAAACTGATAGTGAATTGTAACGTTCAGGGCCTCCTAATGACGATGGAACACTCAAATTGCGTCCCGATTCAATACATCGTCCTCCAGCAGACTTGTCTCCATTCGTCTATTGCTGCCTCGGGCACCTTATGGCCGTTCTGCTGTGAGTCAAAGATTTTCGAATCGGACGAAAAACTGATAGTGAATTGTAACGTTCAGGGCCACCTAATGACGATGGATCACTCAAATTGCGTCCCGATTCAATACATCGTCCTCCAGCAGACTTTACTCCATGGGTCTATTGCTGCCTCGGGCACCTTATGGCCGTTCTGCTGTGAGTCTAGATTATCGAATGGGACAAAAAACTGATAGTGAATTGTAACGTTCAGGGCCTCCTAATGACGATGGATCACTCAAATTGCGTCCCGATTCAATACATCGTCCTCCAGCAGACTTGTCTCCATGGGTCTATTGCTGCCTCGGGCACCTTATGGCCGTTCTGCTGTGAGTCTAGATTATCGAATGGGACGAAAAACTGATAGTGAATTGTAACGTTCAGGGCCACCTAATGACGATGGATCTCTCAAATTGCGTCCCGATTCAATACATCGTCCTCCAGCCGACTTGACTCCATGGGTCTATTGCTGCCTCGGGCACCTTACGGCCGTTCTGCTGTGAGTCTAGATTATCGAATGGGATGAAAAACTGATAGTGAATTGTAACGTTCAGGGCCACCTAATGACGATGGATCACTCAAATTGCGTCCCGATTCAATACATCGTCCTCCAGTTGACTTGACTCCATGGGTCTATCGCTGTTCCGGGCACCTTATGGCCGTTCTGCTGTGAGTCTAGATTATCGAATGGGACGAAAAACTGATAGTGAATTGTAACGTTCAGGGCCTCCTAATGACGATGGATCACTCAAATTGCGTCCCGATTCAATACATCGTCCTCCAGCAGACTGGTCTCCATGGGTCGATTGCTGCCTCGGGTACCTAATGGCCGTTCTGCTGTGAGTCAAAGATTTTCGAATCGGACGAAAAACTGATAGTGAATTGTAACATTCAGGGCCACCTAATGACGATGGACCACGCAAATTGCGTCCCGATTCAATACATCGTCCACCAGCCGAGTTGACTCCATGGGTCTATTGCTGCCTCGGGCACCTTATGGCCGTTCTGCTGTGAATCTAGATTATCGAATGGGACGAAAAACTGATAGTGAATTGTAACGTTCAGGGCCACCTAATGACGATGGATCACTCAAATTGCGTCCCGATTCAATACATCGTCCCCAGCCGACTTGACTCCATGGGACTATTGCTGCCTCGGGCACCTTATGGCCGTTCTGCTGTGAGTCAAAGATTTTCGAATCGGACGAAAAACTGATAGTGAATTGTAGCGTTCAGGGCCACCTAATGACGATGGATCACTCAAATTGCGTCCCGATTCAATACATCGTCCTCCAGCAGACTTTACTCCATGGGTCTATTGCTGCCTCGGGCACCTTATGGCCGTTCTGCTGTGAGTCTAGATTATCGAATGGGACAAAAAACTGATAGTGAATTGTAACGTTCAGGGCCTCCTAATGACGATGGATCACTCAAATTTTGTCCCGATTCAATACATCGTCCTCCAGCAGACTTGTCTCCATGGATCTATTGCTGCCTCGGGCACCTTATGGCAGGCCTGCTGTGACTCAAAGATTTTCGAATCGGACGAAAAACTGATAGTGAATTGTAACGTTCAGGGCCTCCTAATGACGATGGAACACTCAAATTGCGTCCCGATTCAATACATCGTCATCCAGCAGACTTGTCTCCATGCGTCTATTGCTGCCTCGGGCACCTTATGGCCGTTCTGCTGTGAGTCAAAGATTTTCGAATCGGACGAAAGACTGATAGTGAATTGTAACGTTCAGGGCCAACTAATGACGATGGATCACTCAAATTGCGTCCCGATTTAATACATCGTCCTCCAGCAGACTTGTCTCCATGGGTCGATTGCTGCCTCGGGCTCCTAATGGCCGTTCTGCTGTGAGTCAAAGCTTTTCGAATCGGACGAAAAACTGATAGTGAATTGAAACATTCAGGGCCACCTAATGACGATGGACCACGCAAATTGCGTCCCGATTCAATACATCGTCCTCCAGCCGAGTTGACTCCATGGGTCTATTGCTGCCTCGGGCACCTTATGGCCGTTCTGCTGTGAATCTAGATTATCGAATGGGACGAAAAACTGATAGTGAATTGTAACGTTCAGGGCCACCTAATGACGATGGATCACTCAAATTGCTTCCCGATTCAATACATCGTCCCCAGCCGACTTGTCTCCTTGGGTCTATTGCTGCCTCGGGCACCTTATGGCCGTTCTGCTGTGAGTCTAGATTAACGAATGGGACGAAAAACTGATAGTGAATTGTATCGTTCAGGGCCACATAATGACGATGGATCACACAAATTGCGTCCTGATTCAATACATCGTCCTCCAGCAGACTTGACTTCATGGGTCTATTGCTGCCTCGGGCACCTTATGGCCGTTCTGCTGTGAGTCAAAGATTTTCGAATCGGACGAAAAACTGATAGTGAACTGTAACTTTCAAGGCCACCTAATGACGATGGATCACTCAAATTGCGTCCCGATTCAATACATCGTCCTCCAGCAGACTTGTCTCCATGGGTCGATTGCTGCCTCGGACACCTTATGGCCGTTCTGCTGTGAGTCAAAGATTTTCGAACTGGACGAAAAACTGATAGTGATTTGTAACATTCAGGGCCACCTAATGACGATGGACCACACAAATTGCGTCCCGATTCAGTACATCGTCCAGTAGCCGACTTAAATCCATGGGACTATTGCTGCCTCGGGCACCTTATGGCCGTTCTGCTGTGAGTCAAACATTTTCGAATCGGACGAAAAACTGATAGTGAATTGTAACGTTTAGGGCCTCCTAATGACGATGGAACACTCAAATTGCGTCCCGATTCAATACATCGTCCTCCAGCAGACTTGTCTCCATGCGTCTATTGCTGCCTCGGGCACCTTATGGCCGTTCTGCTGTGAGTCAAAGATTTTCGAATCGGACGAAAGACTGATAGTGAATTGTAACGTTCAGGGCCACCTAATGACGATGGATCACTCAAATTGCGTCCCGATTCAATACATCGTCCTCCAGTTGACTTGACTCCATGGGTCTATCGCTGTTCCGGGCACCTTATGGCCGTTCTGCTGTGAGTCTAGATTATCGAATGGGACGAAAAACTGATAGTGAATTGTAACGTTCAGGGCCTCCTAATGACGATGGATCACTCAAATTGCGTCCCGATTCAATACATCGTCCTCCAGCAGACTGGTCTCCATGGGTCGATTGCTGCCTCGGGTACCTAATGGCCGTTCTGCTGTGAGTCAAAGATTTTCGAATCGGACGAAAAACTGATAGTGAATTGTAACATTCAGGGCCACCTAATGACGATGGACCACGCAAATTGCGTCCCGATTCAATACATCGTCCACCAGCCGAGTTGACTCCATGGGTCTATTGCTGCCTCGGGCACCTTATGGCCGTTCTGCTGTGAATCTAGATTATCGAATGGGACGAAAAACTGATAGTGAATTGTAACGTTCAGGGCCACCTAATGACGATGGATCACTCAAATTGCGTCCCGATTCAATACATCGTCCCCAGCCGACTTGACTCCATGGGACTATTGCTGCCTCGGGCACCTTATGGCCGTTCTGCTGTGAGTCAAAGATTTTCGAATCGGACGAAAAACTGATAGTGAATTGTAACGTTCAGGGCCACCTAATGACGATGGATCACTCAAATTGCGTCCCGATTCAATACATCGTCCTCCAGCAGACTTTACTCCATGGGTCTATTGCTGCCTCGGGCACCTTATGGCCGTTCTGCTGTGAGTCTAGATTATCGAATGGGACAAAAAACTGATAGTGAATTGTAACGTTCAGGGCCTCCTAATGACGATGGATCACTCAAATTTTGTCCCGATTCAATACATCGTCCTCCAGCAGACTTGTCTCCATGGATCTATTGCTGCCTCGGGCACCTTATGGCAGGCCTGCTGTGACTCAAAGATTTTCGAATCGGACGAAAAACTGATAGTGAATTGTAACGTTCAGGGCCTCCTAATGACGATGGAACACTCAAATTGCGTCCCGATTCAATACATCGTCATCCAGCAGACTTGTCTCCATGCGTCTATTGCTGCCTCGGGCACCTTATGGCCGTTCTGCTGTGAGTCAAAGATTTTCGAATCGGACGAAAGACTGATAGTGAATTGTAACGTTCAGGGCCAACTAATGACGATGGATCACTCAAATTGCGTCCCGATTTAATACATCGTCCTCCAGCAGACTTGTCTCCATGGGTCGATTGCTGCCTCGGGCTCCTAATGGCCGTTCTGCTGTGAGTCAAAGCTTTTCGAATCGGACGAAAAACTGATAGTGAATTGAAACATTCAGGGCCACCTAATGACGATGGACCACGCAAATTGCGTCCCGATTCAATACATCGTCCTCCAGCCGAGTTGACTCCATGGGTCTATTGCTGCCTCGGGCACCTTATGGCCGTTCTGCTGTGAATCTAGATTATCGAATGGGACGAAAAACTGATAGTGAATTGTAACGTTCAGGGCCACCTAATGACGATGGATCACTCAAATTGCTTCCCGATTCAATACATCGTCCCCAGCCGACTTGTCTCCTTGGGTCTATTGCTGCCTCGGGCACCTTATGGCCGTTCTGCTGTGAGTCTAGATTAACGAATGGGACGAAAAACTGATAGTGAATTGTATCGTTCAGGGCCACATAATGACGATGGATCACACAAATTGCGTCCTGATTCAATACATCGTCCTCCAGCAGACTTGACTTCATGGGTCTATTGCTGCCTCGGGCACCTTATGGCCGTTCTGCTGTGAGTCAAAGATTTTCGAATCGGACGAAAAACTGATAGTGAACTGTAACTTTCAAGGCCACCTAATGACGATGGATCACTCAAATTGCGTCCCGATTCAATACATCGTCCTCCAGCAGACTTGTCTCCATGGGTCGATTGCTGCCTCGGACACCTTATGGCCGTTCTGCTGTGAGTCAAAGATTTTCGAACTGGACGAAAAACTGATAGTGATTTGTAACATTCAGGGCCACCTAATGACGATGGACCACACAAATTGCGTCCCGATTCAGTACATCGTCCAGTAGCCGACTTAAATCCATGGGACTATTGCTGCCTCGGGCACCTTATGGCCGTTCTGCTGTGAGTCAAAGATTTTCGAATCGGACGAAAAACTGATAGTGAATTGTAACGTTTAGGGCCTCCTAATGACGATGGAACACTCAAATTGCGTCCCGATTCAATACATCGTCCTCCAGCAGACTTGTCTCCATGCGTCTATTGCTGCCTCGGGCACCTTATGGCCGTTCTGCTGTGAGTCAAAGATTTTCGAATCGGACGAAAGACTGATAGTGAATTGTAACGTTCAGGGCCACCTAATGACGATGGATCACTCAAATTGCGTCCCGATTCAATACATCGTCCTCCAGCCGACTTGACTCCATGTGTCTATTGCTGCCTCGGGCACCTTATGGCCGTTCTGCTGTGAGTCTAGATTATCGAATGGGACGAAAAACTGATAGTGAATTGTAACGTTCAGGGCCTCCTAATGACGATGGATCACTCAAATTGCGTCCCGATCAATACATCGTCCTCTAGCCGACTTGACTCCATGGGTCTATTGCTGCCTCGGGCACCTTATGGCCGTTCTGCTGTGAGTCTAGATTATCGAATGGGACGAAAAACTGATAGTGAATTGTAACGTTCAGGGCCTCCTAATGTCGATGGATCACTCAAATTGCGTCCCGATTCAATACATCGTCCTCCAGCAGACTTGTCTCCATGGGTCGATTGCTGCCTCGGGCACCTAATGGCCGTTCTGCTGTGAGTCAAAGATTTTCGAATCGGACGAAAAACTGATAGTGAATTGTAACATTCAGGGCCACGTAATGACGATGGACCACGCAAATTGCGTCCCGATTCAATACATCGTCCTCCAGCCGAGTTGACTCCATGGGTCTATTGCTGCCTCGGGCACCTTATGGCCGTTCTGCTGTGAGTCTAGATTATCGAATGGGACAAAAAACTGATAGTGAATTGTAACGTTCAGGGCCTCCTAATGACGATGGATCACTCAAATTGCGTCCCGATTCAATACATCGTCCTCCAGCCGACTTGACTCCATGTGTCTATTGCTGCCTCGGGCACCTTATGATCGTTCTGCTGTGAGTCTAGATTATCGAATGGGACGAAAAACTGATAGTGAATTGTAACGTTCAGGGCCTATTAATGACGATGGATCACTCAAATTGCGTTACGATTCAATACATCGTCCTCCAGCAGACTTGTCTCCATGGGTCGATTGGTGCCTCGGGCACCTAATGGCCGTCCTGCTGTGAGTCAAAGATTTTCGAATCGGACGAAAAACTGATAGTGAATTGTAACATTCAGGGCCACGTAATGACGATGGACCACGCAATTTGCGTCCCGATTCAATACATCGTCCTACAGCCTAGTTGACTCCATGGGTCTATTGCTGCCTCGGGCACCTTATGGCCGTTCTGCTGTGAATCTAGATTATCGAATGGGACGAAAAACTGATAGTGAATTGTAACGTTCAGGGCCACCTAATGACGATGGATCACTCAAATTGAGTCCCGATTCAATACATCGTCCCCAGCCGACTTGTCTCCATGGGTCTATTGCTGCCTCCGGCACCTTATGGCCATTCTGCTGTGGGTCTAGATTATCGAATGGGACGAAAAACTGATAGTGAATTGTAACGATCAGGGCCACCTAATGACGATGGATCACTCAAATTGCGTCCTGATTCAATACATCGTCCTCCAGCAGACTTGACTTCATGGGTCTATTGCTGCCTCGGGCACCTTATGGCCGTTCTGCTGTGAGTCAAAGATTTTCGAATCGGACGAGAAACTGATAGTGAATTGTAACTTTCAGGGCCACCTAATGACGATGGATCACTCAAATTGCGTCCCGATTCAATACATCGTCCTCCAGCAGACTTGTCTCCATGGGTCGATTGCTGCCTCGGGCACCGTATGGCCTTTCTGCTGTGAGTCTAGATTATAGAATGGGATTAAAAACTGATAGTGAATTGTAACGTTCAGGGCCACCTAATGACGATGGATCACTCAAATTGCGTCCCGATTTAATACATCGTCCTCCAGCAGACTTGTCTCCATGGGTCGATTGCTGCCTCGGGCACGTAATGGCCGTACTGCTGTGAGTCAAAGATTTTCGAATCGGACGAAAAACTGATAGTGAATTGTAACATTCAGGGCCACCTAATGACGATGGACCACGCAAATTGCGTCCCGATTCAATACATCGTCCTCCAGCCGAGTTGACTCCATGGGTCTATTGCTGCCTCGGGCACCTTATGGCCGTTGTGCTGTGAATCTAGATTATCGAATGGGACGAAAAAATGATAGTGAATTGTAAAGTTCAGGGCCACCTAATGACGATGGATCACTCAAATAGCGTCCCGATTCAATACATCGTCCCCAGCCGACTTGTCTCCTTGGGTCTATTGCTGCCTCGGGCACCTTATGGCCGTTCTGCTGTGAGTCTAGATTATCGAATGGGACGAAAAACTGATAGTGAATTGTAACGTTCAGGGCCACATAATGACGATGGATCACACAAATTGCGTCTTGATTCAATACATCGTCCTCCAGCAGACTTGACTTCATGGGTCTATTGCTGCCTCGGGCACCTTATGGCCGTTCTGCTGTGAGTCATAGATTTTCGAATCGGACGAAAAACTGATAGTGAATTGTAACTTTCAGGGCCACCTAATGACGACGGATCACTCAAATTGCGTCCCGATTCAATACATCGTCCTCCAGGAGACTTGTCTCCATGGGTCGATTGCTGCCTCGGGCACCTTATGGCCGTTCTGCTGTGAGTCAAAGATTTTCGAACTGGACGAAAAACTGATAGTGATTTGTAACATTCAGGGCCACCTAATGACGATGGACCACACAAATTGCGTCCCGATTCAGTACATCGTCCAGTAGCCGACTTAAATCCATGGGACTATTGCTGCCTCGGGCACCTTATGGCCGTTCTGCTGTGAGTCTAGATTATCGAATGGGATGAAAAACTGATAGTGAATTGTAACGTTCAGGGCCTCCTAATGACGATGGATCACTCAAATTGCGTCCCGATTCAATACATCGTCCTCCAGCCGACTTGACTCCATGGGTCTATTGCTGCCTCGGGCACCTTATGGCCGTTCTGCTGTGAGTCTAGATTATCGAATGGGACGAAAAACTGATAGTGAATTGTAACGTTCAGGGCCTCCTAATGACGATGGATCACTCAAATTGCGTCCCGATTCAATACATCGTCCTCCAGCAGACTTGTCTCCATGGGTCGATTGCTGCCTCGGGCACCTAATGGCCGTTCTGCTGTGAGTCAAAGATTTTCGAATCGGACGAAAAACTGAAAGTGAATTGTAACATTCAGGGCCACCTAATGACGATGGACCACGCAAATTGCGTCCCGATTCAATACATCGTCCTCCAGCCGAGTTGACTCCATGAGTCTATTGCTGCCTCGGGCACCTTATGGCCGTTCTGCTGAGAATCTAGATTATCGAATGGGACGAAAAACTGATAGTGAATTGTAACGTTCAGGGCCACCTAATGACGATGGATCACTCAAATTGCGTCCCGATTCAATACATCGTCCTCCAGCAGACTTTACTCCATGGGTCTATTGCTGCCTCGGGCACCTTATGGCCGTTCTGCTGTGAGTCTAGATTATCGAATGGGACAAAAAACTGATAGTGAATTGTAACGTTCAGGGCCTCCTAATGACGATGGATCACTCAAATTGCGTCCCGATTCAATACATCGTCCTCCAGCAGACTTGTCTCCATGGATCTATTGCTGCCTCGGGCACCTTGTGGCAGGCCTGCTGTGACTCAAAGATTTTCGAATCGGACAAAAACTGATAGTGAATTGTAACGTTCAGGGCCTCCTAATGACGATGGAACACTCAAATTGCGTCCCGATTCAATACTTCGTCATCCAGCAGACTTGTCTCCATGCGTCTATTGCTGCCTCGGGCACCTTATGGCCGTTCTGCTGTGAGTCAAAGATTTTCGAATCGGACGAAAGACTGATAGTGAATTGTAACGTTTAGGGCCACCTAATGACGATGGATCACTCAAATTGCGTCCCGATTTAATACATCGTCCTCCAGCAGACTTGTCTCCATGGGTCGATTGCTGCCTCGGGCTCCTAATGGCCGTTCTGCTGTGAGTCAAAGCTTTTCGAATCGGACGAAAAACTGATAGTGAATTGTAACATTCAGGGCCACCTAATGACGATGGACCACGCAAATTGCGTCCCGATTCAATACATCGTCCTCCAGCCGAGTTGACTCCATGGGTCTATTGCTGCCTCGGGCACCTTATGGCCGTTCTGCTGTGAATCTAGATTATCGAATGGGACGAAAAACTGATAGTGAATTGTAACGTTCAGGGCCACCTAATGACGATGGATCACTCAAATTGCTTCCCGATTCAATACATCGTCCCCAGCCGACTTGTCTCCTTGGGTCTATTGCTGCCTCGGGCACCTTATGGCCGTTCTGCTGTGAGTCTAGATTAACGAATGGGACGAAAAACTGATAGTGAATTGTATCGTTCAGGGCCACATAATGACGATGGATCACACAAATTGCGTCCTGATTCAATACATTGTCCTCCAGCAGACTTGACTTCATGGGTCTATTGCTGCCTCGGGCACCTTATGGCCGTTCTGCTGTGAGTTAAAGATTTTCGAATCGGACGAAAAACTGATAGTGAACTGTAACTTTCAAGGCCACCTAATGACGATGGATCACTCAAATTGCGTCCCGATTCAATACATCGTCCTCCAGCAGACTTGTCTCCATGGGTCGATTGCTGCCTCGGACACCTTATGGCCGTTCTGCTGTGAGTCAAAGATTTTCGAACTGGACGAAAAACTGATAGTGATTTGTAACATTCAGGGCCACCTAATGACGATGGACCACACAAATTGCGTCCCGATTCAGTACATCGTCCAGTAGCCGACTTAAATCCATGGGACTATTGCTGCCTCGGGCACCTTATGGCCGTTCTGCTGTGAGTCAAAGATTTTCGAATCGGACGAAAAACTGATAGTGAATTGTAACGTTTAGGGCCTCCTAATGACGATGGAACACTCAAATTGCGTCCCGATTCAATACATCGTCCTCCAGCAGACTTGTCTCCATGCGTCTATTGCTGCCTCGGGCACCTTATGGCCGTTCTGCTGTGAGTCAAAGATTTTCGAATCGGACGAAAGACTGATAGTGAATTGTAACGTTCAGGGCCACCTAATGACGATGGATCACTCAAATTGCGTCCCGATTCAATACATCGTCCTCCAGCCGACTTGACTCCATGTGTCTATTGCTGCCTCGGGCACCTTATGGCCGTTCTGCTGTGAGTCTAGATTATCGAATGGGACGAAAAACTGATAGTGAATTGTAACGTTCAGGGCCTCCTAATGACGATGGATCACTCAAATTGCGTCCCGATCAATACATCGTCCTCTAGCCGACTTGACTCCATGGGTCTATTGCTGCCTCGGGCACCTTATGGCCGTTCTGCTGTGAGTCTAGATTATCGAATGGGACGAAAAACTGATAGTGAATTGTAACGTTCAGGGCCTCCTAATGACGATGGATCACTCAAATTGCGTCCCGATTCAATACATCGTCCTCCAGCAGACTTGTCTCCATGGGTCTATTGCTGCCTCGGGCACCTTATGATCGTTCTGCTGTGAGTCTAGATTATCGAATGGGACGAAAAACTGATAGTGAATTGTAACGTTCAGGGCCTCCTAATGACGATGGATCACTCAAATTGCGTCCCGATTCAATACATCGTCCTCCAGCAGACTTGTCTCCATGGGTCGATTGCTGCCTCGGGCACCTAATGGCCGTTCTGCTGTGAGTCAAAGATTTTCGAATCGGACGAAAAACTGATAGTGAATTGTAACATTCAGGGCCACGTAATGACGATGGACCACGCAAATTGCGTCCCGATTCAATACATCGTCCTCCAGCCGAGTTGACTCCATGGGTCTATTGCTGCCTCGGGCACCTTATGGCCGTTCTGCTGTGAGTCTAGATTATCGAATGGGACAAAAAACTGATAGTGAATTGTAACGTTCAGGGCCTCCTAATGACGATGGATCACTCAAATTGCGTCCCGATTCAATACATCGTCCTCCAGCCGACTTGACTCCATGGGTCTATTGCTGCCTCGGGCACCTTATGATCGTTCTGCTGTGAGTCTAGATTATCGAATGGGACGAAAAACTGATAGTGAATTGTAACGTTCAGAGCCTATTAATGACGATGGATCACTCAAATTGCGTCCCGATTCAATACATCGTCCTCCAGCAGACTTGTCTCCATGGGTCGATTGGTGCCTCGGGCACCTAATGGCCGTTCTGCTGTGAGTCAAAGATTTTCGAATCGGACGAAAAACTGATAGTGAATTGTAACATTCAGGGCCACGTAATGACGATGGACCACGCAATTTGCGTCCCGATTCAATACATCGTCCTACAGCCTAGTTGACTCCATGGGTCTATTGCTGCCTCGGGCACCTTATGGCCGTTCTGCTGTGAATCTAGATTATCGAATGGGACGAAAAACTGATAGTGAATTGTAACGTTCAGGGCCACCTAATGACGATGGATCACTCAAATTGAGTCCCGATTCAATACATCGTCCCCAGCCGACTTGTCTCCATGGGTCTATTGCTGCCTCCGGCACCTTATGGCCATTCTGCTGTGGGTCTAGATTATCGAATGGGACGAAAAACTGATAGTGAATTGTAACGATCAGGGCCACCTAATGACGATGGATCACTCAAATTGCGTCCTGATTCAATACATCGTCCTCCAGCAGACTTGACTTCATGGGTCTATTGCTGCCTCGGGCACCTTATGGCCGTTCTGCTGTGAGTCAAAGATTTTCGAATCGGACGAGAAACTGATAGTGAATTGTAACTTTCAGGGCCACCTAATGACGATGGATCACTCAAATTGCGTCCCGATTCAATACATCGTCCTCCAGCAGACTTGTCTCCATGGGTCGATTGCTGCCTCGGGCACCTTATGGCCTTTCTGCTGTGAGTCTAGATTATAGAATGGGATTAAAAACTGATAGTGAATTGTAACGTTCAGGGCCACCTAATGACGATGGATCACTCAAATTGCGTCCCGATTTAATACATCGTCCTCCAGCAGACTTGTCTCCATGGGTCGATTGCTGCCTCGGGCACGTAATGGCCGTTCTGCTGTGAGTCAAAGATTTTCGAATCGGACGAAAAACTGATAGTGAATTGTAACATTCAGGGCCACCTAATGACGATGGACCACGCAAATTGCGTCCCGATTCAATACATCGTCCTCCAGCCGAGTTGACTCCATGGGTCTATTGCTGCCTCGGGCACCTTATGGCCGTTGTGCTGTGAATCTAGATTATCGAATGGGACGAAAAAATGATAGTGAATTGTAACGTTAAGGGCCACCTAATGACGATGGATCACTCAAATAGCGTCCCGATTCAATACATCGTCCCCAGCCGACTTGTCTCCTTGGGTCTATTGCTGCCTCGGGCACCTTATGGCCGTTCTGCTGTGAGTCTAGATTATCGAATGGGACGAAAAACTGATAGTGAATTGTAACGTTTTAGGGCCACATAATGACGATGGATCACACAAATTGCGTCCTGATTCAATACATCGTCCTCCAGCAGACTTGACTTCATGGGTCTATTGCTGCCTCGGGCACCTTATGGCCGTTCTGCTGTGAGTCATAGATTTTCGAATCGGACGAAAAACTGATAGTGAATTGTAACTTTCAGGGCCACCTAATGACGACGGATCACTCAAATTGCGTCCCGATTCAATACATCGTCCTCCAGGAGACTTGTCTCCATGGGTCGATTGCTGCCTCGGGCACCTTATGGCCGTTCTGCTGTGAGTCAAAGATTTTCGAACTGGACGAAAAACTGATAGTGATTTGTAACATTCAGGGCCACCTAATGACGATGGACCACACAAATTGCGTCCCGATTCAGTACATCGTCCAGTAGCCGACTTAAATCCATGGGACTATTGCTGCCTCGGGCACCTTATGGCCGTTCTGCTGTGAGTCTAGATTATCGAATGGGATGAAAAACTGATAGTGAATTGTAACGTTCAGGGCCTCCTAATGACGATGGATCACTCAAATTGCGTCCCGATTCAATACATCGTCCTCCAGCCGACTTGACTCCATGGGTCTATTGCTGCCTCGGGCACCTTATGGCCGTTCTGCTGTGAGTCTAGATTATCGAATGGGACGAAAAACTGAAAGTGAATTGTAACATTCAGGGCCACCTAATGACGATGGACCACGCAAATTGCGTCCCGATTCAATACATCGTCCTCCAGCAGACTTGTCTCCATGGGTCGATTGCTGCCTCGGGCACCTTATGGCAGGCCTGCTGTGACTCAAAGATTTTCGAATCGGACGAAAAACTGATAGTGAATTGTAACGTTCAGGGCCTCCTAATGACGATGGAACACTCAAATTGCGTCCCGATTCAATACATCTTCCTCCAGCAGACTTGTCTCCATGGGTCTATTGCTGGCTCGGTCACCTTATGGCCGTTCTGCTGTGAGTCTAGATTATCGAATGGGACAAAAAACTGATAGTGAATTGTAACGTTCAGTGCCTCCTAATGACGATGGATCACTCAAATTGCGTCCCGATTCAATACATCGTCCTCCAGCAGACTTGTCTCCTTGGGTCTATTGCTGCCTCGGGCACCTTATGGCCGTTCTGCTGTGAGTCTAGATTATCGAATGGGACGAAAAACTGATAGTGAATTGTAACGTTCAGGGCCACCTAATGACGATGGATCTCTCAAATTGCGTCCCGATTCAATACATCGTCCTCCAGCCGACTTGACTCCATGTGTCTATTGCTGCCTCGGGCACCTTATGGCCGTTCTGCTGTGAGTCTAGATTATCGAATGGGACGAAAAACTGATAGTGAATTGTAACGTTCATGGCCTCCTAATGACGATGGATCACTCAAATTGCGTCCCGATTCAATACATCGTCCTCCAGCCGACTTGACTCCATGGGTCTATTGCTGCCTCGGGCACCTTATGGCCGTTCTGCTGTGAATCTAGATTATCGAATGGGACGAAAAACTGATAGTGAATTGTAACGTTCAGGGCCACCTAATGACGATGGATCACTCAAATTGCGTCCCGATTCAATACATCGTCCCCAGCCGACTTGTCTCCATGGGTCTATTGCTGCCTCGGGCACCTTATGGCCGTTCTGCTGTGAGTCTAGATTATCGAATGGGACGAAAAACTGATAGTGAATTGTAACGTTCAGGGCCACCTAATGGCGATGGATCACTCAAATTGCGTCCTGATTCAATACATCGTCCTCCAGCAGACTTGACTTCATGGGTCTATTGCTGCCTCGGGCACGTTATGGCCGTTCTGCTGTGAGTCAAAGATTTTCGAATCGGACGAGAAACTGATAGTGAATTGTAACTTTCAGGGCCACCTAATGACGATGGATCACTCAAATTGCGTCCCGATTCAATACATCGTCCTCCAGCAGACTTGTCTCCATGCGTCTATTGCTGCCTCGGGCACCGTATGGCCGTTCTGCTGTGAGTCAAAGATTTTCGAATCGGACGAAAAACTGATAGTGATTTGTAACATTCAGGGCCACCTAATGACGATGGACCACACAAATTGCGTCCCGATTCAGTACATCGTCCACTAGCCGACTTGACTCCATGGGACTATTGCTGCCTCGGGCACCTTATGGCAGGCCTGCTGTGACTCAAAGATTTTCAAATCGGACGAAAAACTGATAGTGAATTGTAACGTTCAGGGCCTCCTAATGACGATGGAACACACAAATTGCGTCCCGATTCAATACATCGTCCTCCAGCAGACTTGTCTCCATGCGTCTATTGCTGCCTCGGGCACCTTATGGCCGTTCTGCTGTGAGTCAAAGATTTTCGAATCGGACGAAAGACTGATAGTGAATTGTAACGTTCAGGGCCACCTAATGACGATGGATCACTCAAATTGCGTCCCGATTCAATACATCGTCCTCCAGCAGACTTGTCTCCATGGGTCTATTGCTGCCTCGGGCACCTTATGGCCGTACTGCTGTGAGTCTAGATTATCGAATGGGACGAAAAACTGATAGTGAATTGTAACGTTCAGGGCCTCCTAATGACGATGGATCACTCAAATTGCGTCCCTATTCAATACATCGTCCTCCAGCCGACTTGACTCAATGGGTCTATTGCTGCCTCGGGCACCTAATGGCCGTTCTGCTGTGAGTCTAGATTATCGAATGGGACGTAAAACTGATAGTGAATTGTAACGTTCAGGGCCTCCTAATGACGATGGATCACTCAAATTGCGTCCCGATTCAATACATCGTCCTCCAGCAGACTTGTCTCCATGGGTCGATTGCTGCCTCGGGCACCTAATGGCCGTTCTGCTGTGCGTCAAAGATTTTCGAATCGGACGAAAAACTGATAGTGAATTGTAACATTCAGGGCCACCTAATGACGATGGACCACGCAAATTGCGTCCCGATTCAATACATCGTCCTCCAGCCGAGTTGACTCCATGGGTCTATTGCTGCCTCGGGCACCTTATGGCCGTTCTGCTGTGAATCTAGATTATCGAATGGGACGAAAAACTGATAGTGAATTGTGACTTTCAGGGCCACCTAATGACGATGGATCACTCAAATTGCGTCCCGATTCAATACATCGTCCCCAGCCGACTTGACTCCATGGGACTATTGCTGCCTCGGGCACCTTATGGCCGTTCTGCTGTGAGTCTAGATTATAGAATGGGATGAAAAACTGATAGTGAATTGTAACGTTCAGGGCCACCTAATGACGATGGATCACTCAAATTGCGTCCCGATTCAATACATCGTCCTCCAGCAGACTTGTCTCCATGGGTCTATTGCTGCCTCGGGCACCTTATGGCAGGCCTGCTGTGACTCAAAGATTTTCGAATCGGACGAATAACTGATAGTGAATTGTAACGTTCAGGGCCTCCTAATGACGATGGAACACTGAAATTGCGTCCCGATTCAATACATCGTCCTCCAGCAGACTTGTCTCCATGCGTCTATTGCTGCCTCGGGCACCTTATGGCCGTTCTGCTGTGAGTCAAAGATTTTCGTTTCGGACGAAAGACTGATAGTGAATTGTAACGTTCAGGGCCACCTAATGACGATGGATCACTCAAATTGCGTCCCGATTCAATACATCGTCCTCCAGCCGACTTGACTCCATTGGTCTATTGCTGCCTCGGGCACCTTATGGCCGTTCTGCTGTGAGTCTAGATTATCGAATGGGACAAAAAACTGATAGTGAATTGTAACGTTCAGGGCCTCCTAATGACGATGGATCACTCAAATTGCGTCCCGATTCAATACATCGTCCTCCAGCAGACTTGTCTCCATGGGTCGATTGCTGCCTCGGGCACCTAATGGCCGTTCTGCTGTGAGTCAAAGATTTTCGAATCGGACGAAAAACTGATAGTGAATTGTAACATTCAGGGCCACCTAATGACGATGGACCACGCAAATTGCGTCCCGATTGAATACATCGTCCTCCAGCCGAGTTGACTCCATGGGTCTATTGCTGCCTCGGGCACCTTATGGCCGTTCTGCTGTGAATCTAGATTATCGAATGGGACGAAAAACTGATAGTGAATTGTAATGTTCAGGGCCACCTAATGACGATGGATCACTCAAATTGCGTCCCGATTCAATACATCGTCCCCAGCCGACTTGTCTCCATGGGTCTATTGCTGCCTCGAGCACCTTATGGCCATTCTGCTGTGAGTCTAGATTATCGAATGGGACGAAAAACTGATAGTGAATTGTTACGTTCAGGGCCACCTAATGACGATGGATCACTCAAATTGCGTCCTGATTCAATACATCGTCCTCCAGCAGACTTGACTTCATGGCTCTATTGCTGCCTCGGGCACCTTATAGCCGTTCTGCTGTGAGTCAAAGAATTTCGAATCGGACGAAAAACTGATAGTGAATTGTAACTTTCAGTGCTACCCTAATGACGATGGACCACTCAAATTGCGTCCCGATTCAATACATCGTCCTCCAGCAGACTTGTCTCCATGGGTCGATGGCTGCCTCGGGCACCTTATGGCCGTTCTGCTGTGAGTCAAAGATTTTCGAATCGGACGAAAAACTGATAGTGATTTGTAACATTCAGGGCCACCTAATGACGATGGACCACGCAAATTGCGTCCCGATTCAATACATCGTCCTCCAGCCGAGTTGACTCCATGGGTCTATTGCTGCCTCGGGCACCTTATGGCCGTTCTGCTGTGAATCTAGATTATCGAATGGGACGAAAAACTGATAGTGAATTGTAACGTTCAGGGCCACCTAATGACGATGGATCACTCAAATTGCGTCCCGATTGAATACATCGTCCCCAGCCGACTTGACTCCATGGGACTATTGCTGCCTCGGGCACCTTATGGCCGTTCTGCTGTGAGTCTAGATTATAGAATGGGATGAAAAACTGATAGTGAATTGTAACGTTCAGGGCCACCTAATGCCAATGGATCACTCAAATTGCGTCCCGATTCAATACATCGTCCTCCAGCAGACTTGTCTCCATGGGTCTATTGCTGCCTCGGGCACCTTATGGCAGGCCTGCTGTGACTCAAAGATTTTCGAATCGGACGAATAACTGATAGTGAATTGTAACGTTCAGGGCCTCCTAATGACGATGGATCACTCAAATTGCGTCCCGATTCAATACATCGTCCTCCAGCAGACTTGTCTCCATGGGTCGATTGCTGCCTCGGGCACCTAATGGCCGTTCTGCTGTGCTTCAAAGATTTTCGAATCGGACGAAAAACTGATAGTGAATTGTAACATTCAGGGCCACCTAATGACGATGGACCACGCAAATTGCGTCCCGATTCAATACATCGTCCTCCAGCCGAGTTGACTCCATGGGTCTATTGCTGCCTCGGGCACCTTATGGCCGTTCTGCTGTGAATCTAGATTATCGAATGGGACGAAAAACTGATAGTGAATTGTAACTTTCAGGGCCACCTAATGACGATGGATCACTCAAATTGCGTCCCGATTCAATACATCGTCCCCAGCCGACTTGTCTCCATGGGACTATTGCTGCCTCGGGCACCTTATGGCCGTTCTGCTGTGAGTCTAGATTATAGAATGGGATGAAAAACTGATAGTGAATTGTAACGTTCAGGGCCACCTAATGACGATGGATCACTCAAATTGCGTCCAGATTCAATACATCGTCCTCCAGCAGACTTGTCTCCATGGGTCTATTGCTGCCTCGGGCACCTTATGGCAGGCCTGCTGTGACTCAAAGATTTTCGAATCGGACGAATAACTGATAGTGAATTGTAACGTTCAGGGCCTCCTAATGACGATGGAACACTGAAATTGCGTCCCGATTCAATACATCGTCCTCCAGCAGACTTGTCTCCATGCGTCTATTGCTGCCTCGGGCACCTTATGGCCGTTCTGCTGTGAGTCAAAGATTTTCGATTCGGACGAAAGACTGATAGTGAATTGTAACGTTCAGGGCCACCTAATGACGATGGATCACTCAAATTGCGTCCCGATTCAATACATCGTCCTCCAGCCGACTTGACTCCATGGGTCTATTGCTGCCTCGGGCACCTTATGGCCGTTCTGCTGTGAGTCTAGATTATCGAATGGGACTAAAAACTGATAGTGAATTGTAACGTTCAGGGCCTCCTAATGACGATGGATCACTCAAATTGCGTCCCGATTCAATACATCGTCCTCCAGCAGACTTGTCTCCATGGGTCGATTGCTGCCTCGGGCACCTAATGGCCGTTCTGCTGTGAGTCAAAGATTTTCGAATCGGACGAAAAACTGATAGTGAATTGTAACATTCAGGGCCACCTAATGACGATGGACCACGCAAATTGCGTCCCGATTGAATACATCGTCCTCCAGCCGAGTTGACTCCATGGGTCTATTGCTGCCTCGGGCACCTTATGGCCGTTCTGCTGTGAATCTAGATTATCGAATGGGACGAAAAACTGATAGTGAATTGTAATGTTCAGGGACACCTAATGACGATGGATCACTCAAATTGCGTCCCGATTCAATACATCGTCCCCAGCCGACTTGTCTCCATGGGTCTATTGCTGCCTCGGGCACCTTATGGCCGTTCTGCTGTGAGTCTAGATTATCGAATGGGACGAAAAACTGATAGTGAATTGTTACGTTCAGGGCCACCTAATGACGATGGATCACTCAAATTGCGTCCTGATTCAATACATCGTCCTCCAGCAGACTTGACTTCATGGCTCTATTGCTGCCTCGGGCACCTTATAGCCGTTCTGCTGTGAGTCAAAGATTTTCGAATCGGACGAAAAACTGATAGTGAATTGTAACTTTCAGGGCTCCCTAATGACGATGGACCACTCAAATTGCGTCCCGATTCAATACATCGTCCTCCAGCAGACTTGTCTCCATGGGTCGATGGCTGCCTCGGGCACCTTATGGCCGTTCTGCTGTGAGTCAAAGATTTTCGAATCGGACGAAAACTGATAGTGATTTGTAACATTCAGGGCCACCTAATGACGATGGACCACGCAAATTGCGTCCCGATTCAATACATCGTCATCCAGCCGAGTTGACTCCATGGGTCTATTGCTGCCTCGGGCACCTTATGGCCGTTCTGCTGTGAATCTAGATTATCGAATGGGACGAAAAACTGATAGTGAATTGTAACGTTCAGGGCCACCTAATGACGATGGATCACTCAAATTGTGTCCCGATTCAATACATCGTCCCCAGCCGACTTGACTCCATGGGACTATTGCTGCCTCGGGCACCTTATGGCCGTTCTGCTGTGAGTCTAGATTATAGAATGGGATGAAAAACTGATAGTGAATTGTAACGTTCAGGGCCACCTAATGACAATGGATCACTCAAATTGCGTCCCGATTCAATACATCGTCCTCCAGCAGACTTGTCTCCATGGGTCTATTGCTGCCTCGGGCACCTTATGGCAGGCCTGCTGTGACTCAAAGATTTTCGAATCGGACGAATAACTGATAGTGAATTGTAACGTTCAGGGCCTCCTAATGACGATGGAACACTGAAATTGCGTCCCGATTCAATACATCGTCCTCCAGCAGACTTGTCTCCATGAGTCTATTGCTGCCTCGGGCACCTTATGGCCGTTCAGCTGTGAGTCAAAGATTTTCGAATCGGACGAAAGACTGATAGTGAATTGTAACGTTCAGGGCCACCTAATGACGATGGATCACTCAAATTGCGTCCCGATTCAATACATCGTCCTCCAGCCGACTTGACTCCATGGGTCTATTGCTGCCTCGGGCACCTTATGGCCGTTCTGCTGTGAGTCTAGATTATCGAATGGGACAAAAAACTGATAGTGAATTGTGACGTTCACGGCCTCCTAATGACGATGGATCACTCAAATTGCGTCCCGATTCAATACATCGTCCTCCAGCAGAAGTGTCTCCATGGGTCGATGGCTGCCTCGGGCACCTTATGGCCGTTCTGCTGTGAGTCAAAGATTTTCGAATCGGACGAAAAACTGATAGTGATTTGTAACATTCAGGGCCACCTAATGACGATGGACCACACAAATTGCGTCCTGATTCAGTACATCGTCCAGTAGCCGACTTAAATCCATGGGACTATTGCTGCCTCGGGCACCTTATGGCCGTTCTGCTGTGAGTCTAGATTATAGAATGGGATGAAAAACTGATAGTGAATTGTAACATTCAGGGCCACCTAATGACGATGGATCACTCAAATTGCGTCCCGATTCAATACATCGTCCTCCAGCAGACTTGTCTCCATGGGTCTATTGCTGCCTCGGGCACCTTATGGCAGGCCTGCTGTGACTCAAAGATTTTCGAATCGGACGAAAAACTGATAGTGAATTGAAACGTTCAGGGCCTCCTAATGACGATGGAACACTCAAATTGCGTCCCGATTCAATACATCGTCCTCCAGCAGACTTGTCTCCATGCGTCTATTGCTGCCTCGGGCACCTTGTGGCCGTTCTGCTGTGAGTCAAAAAGATTTTCGAATCGGACGAAAAACTGATCGTGAATTGTAACGTTCAGGGCCACCTAATGACGATGGATCACTCAAATTGCGTCCCGATTCAATACATCGTCCTCCAGCCGAGTTGACTCCATGGGTCTATTGCTGCCTCGGGCACCTTATGGCCGTTCTGCTGTGAATCTAGATTATCGAATGGGACGAAAAACTGATAGTGAATTGTAACGTTCAGGGCCACCTAATGACGATGGATCACTCAAATTGCGTCCCGATTCAATACATCGTCCCCAGCCGACTTGACTCCATGGGACTATTGCTGCCTCGGGCACCTTATGGCCGTTCTGCTGTGAGTCTAGATTATAGAATGGGATGAAAAACTGATAGTGAATTGTAACGTTCAGGGCCACCTAATGACGATGGATCACTCAAATTGCGTCCCGATTCAATACATCGTCCTCCAGCAGACTTGTCTCCATGGGTCTATTGCTGCCTCGGGCACCTTATGGCAGGCCTGCTGTGAATCAAAGATTTTCGAATCGGACGAAAAACTGATAGTGAATTGTAACGTTCAGGGCCTCCTAATGACGATGGAACACTCAAATTGCGTCCCGATTCAATACATCGTCCTCCAGCAGACTTGTCTCCGTGGGTCTATTGCTGCCTCGGGCACCTTATGGCCGTTCTGCTGTGAGTCAAAGATTTTCGAATCGGACGAAAAACTGATAGTGATTTGTAACATTCAGGGCCACCTAATGACGATGGACCACACAAATTGCGTCCTGATTCAGTACATCGTCCAGTAGCCGACTTAAATCCATGGGACTATTGCTGCTTCGGGCACCTTATGGCCGTTCTGCTGTGAGTCTAGATTATAGAATGGGATGAAAAACTGATAGTGAATTGTAACGTTCAGGGCCACCTAATGACGATGGATCACTCAAATTGCGTCCCGATTCAATACATCGTCCTTCAGCAGACTTGTCTCCATGGGTCTATTGCTGCCTCGGGCACCTTATGGCAGGCCTGCTGTGACTCAAAGATTTTCGAATCGGACGAAAAACTGATAGTGAATTGAAACGTTCAGGGCCTCCTAATGACGATGGAACACTCAAATTGCGTCCCGATTCAATACATCGTCCTCCAGCAGACTTGTCTCTATGCGTCTATTGCTGCCTCGGGCACCTTATGGCTGTGAGTCAAAAAGATTTTCGAATCGGACGAAAAACTGATAGTGAATTGTAACATTCAGAGGCCACCTAATGACGATGGACCACGCAAATTGCGTCCCGATTCAATACATCGTCCTCCAGCCGACTTGACTCAATGGGTCTATTGCTGCCTCGGGCACCTTATGGCCGTTCTGCTGTGAGTCTAGATTATCGAATGGGACGAAAAACTGATAGTGAATTGTAACGTTCAGGGCCTCCTAATGACGATGGATCACACAAATTGCGTCCCGATTCAATACATCGTCCTCCAGCAGACTTGTCTCCATGGGTCGATTGCTGCCTCGGGCACCTAATGGCCGTTCTGCTGTGAGTCAAAGATTTTCGAATCGGACGAAAAACTGATAGTGATTTGTAACATTCAGGGCCACCTAATGACGATGGACCACACAAATTGCGTCCCGATTCAGTACATCGTCCAGTAGCCGACTTAAATCCATGGGACTATTGCTGCCTCGGGCACCTTATGGCCGTTCTGCTGTGAGTCTAGATTATAGAATGGGATGAAAAACTGATAGTGAATTGTAACGTTCAGGGCCACCTAATGACGATGGACCACTCAAATTGCGTCCCGATTCAATACATCGTCCTCCAGCAGACTTGTCTCCATGCGTCTATTGCTGCCTCGGGCACCTTATGGCAGGCCTGCTGTGACTCAAAGATTTTCGAATCGGACGAAAAACTGATAGTGAATTGTAACGTTCAGGGCCTCCTAATGACGATGGAACACTCAAATTGCGTCCCGATTCAATACATCGTCCTCCAGCAGACTTGTCTCCATGCGTCTATTGCTGCCTCGGGCACCTTATGGCCGTTCTGCTGTGAGTCAAAGATTTTCGAATCGGACGAAAAACTGATAGTGAATTGTAACGTTCAGGGCCACCTAATGACGATGGATCACTCAAATTGCGTCCCGATTCAATACATCGTCCTCCAGCCGAGTTGACTCCATGGGTCTATTGCTGCCTCGGGCACCTTATGGCCGTTCTGCTGTGATTCTAGATTATCGAATGGGACGAAAAACTGATAGTGAATTGTAACGTTAGGGCCTCCTAATGACGATGGAACACTCAAATTGCGTCCCGATTCAATACATCGTCCTCCAGCAGACTTGTCTCCATGCGTCTATTGCTGCCTCGGGCACCTTATGGCCGTTCTGCTGTGAGTCAAAGATTTTCGAATCGGACGAAAAACTGATAGTGAATTGTAAATTTCAGGGCAACCTAACGACGATGGATCACTCAAATTGCGTCCCGATTCAATACATCGTCCTCCAGCCGACTTGTCTCCGTGGGTCTATTGCTGCCTCGGGCACCTTATGGCCGTTCTGCTGTGAGTCAAAGATTTTCGAATCGGACGAAAAACTGATAGTGATTTGTAACATTCAGGGCCACCTAATGACGATGGACCACACAAATAGCGTCCTGATTCAGTACATCGTCCAGTAGCCGACTTAAATCCATGGGACAATTGCTGCCTCGGGCACCTTATGGCCGTTCTGCTGTGAGTCTAGATTACAGAATGGGATGAAAAACTGATAGTGAATTGTAACGTTCAGGGCCACCTAATGACGATGGATCACTCAAATTGCGTCCCGATTCAATACATCGTCCTCCAGCAGACTTGTCTCCATGGGTCTATTGCTGCCTCGGGCACCTTATGGCAGGCCTGCTGTGACTCAAAGATTTTCGAATCGGACGAAAAACTGATAGTGAATTGAAACGTTCAGGGCCTCCTAATGACGATGGAACACTCAAATTGCGTCCCGATTCAATACATCGTCCTCCAGCAGACTTGTCTCCATGCGTCTATTGCTGCCTCGGGCACCTTATGGCTGTGAGTCAAAAAGATTTTCGAATCGGACGAAAAACTGATAGTGAATTGTAACATTCAGAGGCCACCTAATGACGATGGACCACGCAAATTGCGTCCCGATTCAATACATCGTCCTCCAGCCGACTTGACTCCATGGGTCTATTGCTGCCTCGGGCACCTTATGGCCGTTCTGCTGTGAGTCTAGATTATCGAATGGGACAAAAAACTGATAGTGAATTGTAACGTTCAGGGCCTCCTAATGACGATGGATCACTCAAATTGCATCCCGATTCAATACATCGTCCTCCAGCAGACTTGTCTCCATGGGTCTATTGCTGCCTCGGGCACCTTATGGCCGTTCTGCTGTGAGTCTAGATTATCGAATGGGACGAAAAACTGATAGTGAATTGTAACGTTCAGGGCCACCTAATGACGATGGATCTCTCAAATTGCGTCCCGATTCAATACATCGTCCTCCAGCCGACTTGACTCCATGGGTCTATTGCTGCCTCGGGCACCTTATGGCCGTTCTGCTGTGAGTCTAGATTATCGAATGGGACGAAAAACTGATAGTGAATTGTAACGTTCAGGGCCTCCTAATGACGATGGATCACTCAAATTGCGTCCCGATTCAATACATCGTCCTCCAGCCGACTTGACTCAATGGGTCTATTGCTGCCTCGGGCACCTTATGGCCGTTCTGCTGTGAGTCTAGATTATCGAATGGGACGAAAAACTGATAGTGAATTGTAACGTTCAGGGCCTCCTAATGACGATGGATCACACAAATTGCGTCCCGATTCAATACATCGTCCTCCAGCAGACTTGTCTCCATGGGTCTATTGCTGCCTCGGGCACCTTAAGGCAGGCCTGCTGTGACTCAAAGATTTTCGAATCGGACGAAAAACTGATAGTGAATTGTAACGTTCAGGGCCTCCTAATGACGATGGAACACTCAAATTGCGTCCCGATTCAATTCATCGTCCTCCAGCAGACTTGTCTCCATGCGTCTATTGCTGCCTCGGGCACCTTATGGCCGTTCTGCTGTGAGTCAAAGATTTTCGAATCGGACGAAAAACTGATAGTGAATTGTAACGTTCAGGGCCACCTAATGACGATGGATCACTCAAATTGCGTCCCGATTCAATACATCGTCCTCCAGCCGAGTTGACTCCATGGGTCTATTGCTGCCTCGGGCACCTTATGGCCGTTCTGCTGTGAATCTAGATTATCGAATGGGACGAAAAACTGATAGTGAATTGTAACGTTCAGGGCCTCCTAATGACGATGGAACACTCAAATTGCGTCCCGATTCAATACATCGTCCTCCAGCAGACTTGTCTCCATGCGTCTATTGCTGCCTCGGGCACCTTATGGCCGTTCTGCTGTGAGTCAAAGATTTACGAATCGGACGAAAAACTGATAGTGAATTGTAAATTTCAGGGCAACCTAACGACGATGGATCACTCAAATTGCGTCCCGATTCAATACATCGTCCTCCAGCCGACTTGTCTCCGTGGGTCTATTGCTGCCTCGGGCACCTTATGGCCGTTCTGCTGTGAGTCAAAGATTTTCGAATCGGACGAAAAACTGATAGTGATTTGTAACATTCAGGGCCACCTATGGACGATGGACCACACAAATTGCGTCCTGATTCAGTACATCGTCCAGTAGCCGACTTAAATCCATGGGACTATTGCTGCCTCGGGCACCTTATGGCTGTTCTGCTGTGAGTCTAGATTATAGAATGGGATGAAAAACTGATAGTGAATTGTAACGTTCAGGGCCACCTAATGACGATGGATCACTCAAATTGCGTCCCGATTCAATACATCGTCCTCCAGCAGACTTGTCTCCATGGGTCTATTGCTGCCTCGGGCACCTTATGGCAGGCCTGCTGTGACTCAAAGATTTTCGAATCGGACGAAAAACTGATAGTGAATTGAAACGTTCAGGGCCTCCTAATGACGATGGAACACTCAAATTGCGTCCCGATTCAATACATCGTCCTCCAGCAGACTTGTCTCCATGCGTCTATTGCTGCCTCGGGCACCTTATGGCTGTGAGTCAAAAAGATTTTCGAATCGGACGAAAAACTGATAGTGAATTGTAACGTTCAGGGCCACCTAATGACGATGGATCACTCAAATTGCGTCCCGATTCAATACATCGTCCTCCAGCCGAGTTGACTCCATGGGTCTATTGCTGCCTCGGGCACCTTATGGCCGTTCTGCTGTGAATCTAGATTATCGAATGGGACGAAAAACTGATAGTGAATTGTAACGTTCAGGACCACCTAATGACGATGGATCACTCAAATTGCGTCCCGATTCAATACATCGTCCCCAGCCGACTTGACTCCATGGGACTATTGCTGCCTTGGGCACCTTATGGCCGTTCTGCTGTGAGTCTAGATTATAGAATGGGATGAAAAACTGATAGTGAATTGTAACGTTCAGGGCCTCCTAATGACGATGGAACACTCAAATTGCGTCCCGATTCAATACATCGTCCTCCAGCAGACTTGTCTCCATGCGTCTATTGCTGCCTCGGGCACCTTATGGCCGTTCTGCTGTGAGTCAAAGATTTTCGAATCGGACGAAAAACTGATAGTGAATTGTAAATTTCAAGGCAACCTAACGACGATGGATCACTCAAATTGTGTCCCGATTCAATACATCGTCCTCCAGCCGACTTGTCTCCGTGGGTCTATTGCTGCCTCGGGCACCTTATGGCCGTTCTGCTGTGAGTCAAAGATTTTCGAATCGGACGAAAAACTGATAGTAAATTGGAACGTTCAGGGCCTCCTAATGACGATGGAACACTCAAATTGCGTCCCGATTCAATACATCGTCCTCCAGCGGACTTGTCTCCATTGGTCTATTGCTGCCTCGGGCACCTAATGGCCGTTCTGCTGTGAGTCAAAGACTTTCGAATCGGACGAAAAACTGATAGTGAATTGGAACATTCAGAGGCCACCTAATGACGATGGACCACGCAAATTGCGTCCCGATTCAATACATCGTCCTCCAGCCGACTTGACTCCATGGGTCTATTGCTGCCTCGGGCACCTTATGGCCGTTCTGCTGTGAGTCTAGATTATCGAATGGGACAAAAAACTGATAGTGAATTGTAACGTTCAGGGCCTCCTAATGACGATGGATCACTCAAATTGCGTCCCAAATCAATACTTCGTCCTCCAGCAGACTTGTCTCCATGGCACCTTATGGCCGTTCTGCTGTGAGTCTAGATTATCGAATGGGACGAAAAACTGATAGTGAATTGTAACGTTCAGGGCCACCTAATGACGATGGATCTCTCAAATTGCGTCCCGATTCAATACATCGTCCTCCAGCCGACTTGACTCAATGGGTCTATTGCTGCCTCGGGCACCTTATGGCCGTTCTGCTGTGAGTCTAGATTATCGAATGGGACGAAAAACTGATAGTGAATTGTAACGTTCAGGGCCTCCTAATGACGATGGATCACACAAATTGCGTCCCGATTCAATACATCGTCCTCCAGCAGACTTGTCTCCATGGGTCGATTGCTGCCTCGGGCACCTAATGGCCGTTCTGCTGTGAGTCAAAGATTTTCGAATCGGACGAAAAACTGATAGTGAATTGTAACATTCAGGGCCACCTAATGACGATGGACCACGCAAATTGCGTCCCGATTCAATACATCGTCCTCCAGCCGAGTTGACTCCATGGGTCTATTGCTGCCTCGGGCACCTTATGGCCGTTCTGCTGTGAATCTAGGTTATCGAATGGGACGAAAAACTGATAGTGAATTTTAACGTTCAGGGCCACCTAATGACGATGGATCACTCAAATTGCGTCCCGATTCAATACATCGTCCCCAGCCGACTTGACTCCATGGGACTATTGCTGCCTCGGGCACCTTATGGCCGTTCTGCTGTGAGTCTAGATTATAGAATGGGATGAAAAACTGATAGTGAATTGTAACGTTCAGGGCCACCTAATGACGATGGATCACTCAAATTGCGTCCCGATTCAATACATCGTCCTCCAGCAGACTTGTCTCCATGGGTCTATTGCTGCCTCGGGCACCTTATGGCAGGCCTGCTGTGACTCAAAGATTTTCGAATGGGACGAAAAACTGATAGTGAATTGAAACGTTCAGGGCCTCCTAATGACGATGGAACACTCAAATTGCGTCCCGATTCAATACATCGTCCTCCAGCAGACTTGTCTCCATGCGTCTATTGCTGCCTCGGGCACCTTGTGGCCGTTCTGCTGTGAGTCAAAAAGATTTTCGAATCGGACGAAAAACTGATGGTGAATTGTAACGTTCAGGGCCACCTAATGACGATGGAACACTCAAATTGCGTCCCGATTCAATACATCGTCCTCCAGCAGACTTGTCTCCATGCGTCTATTGCTGCCTCGGGCACCTTATGGCCGTTCTGCTGTGAGTCAAAGATTTTCGAATCGGACGAAAAACTGATAGTGAATTGTAAATTTCAGGGCAACCTAACGACGATGGATCACTCAAATTGCGTCCCGATTCAATACATCGTCCTCCAGCCGACTTGTCTCCGTGGGTCTATTGCTGCCTCGGGCACCTTATGGCCGTTCTGCTGTGAGTCAAAGATTTTCGAATCGGACGAAAAACTGATAGTGATTTGTAACATTCAGGGCCACCTAATGACGATGGACCACACAAATTGCGTCCTGATTCAGTACATCGTCCAGTAGCCGACTTAAATCCATGGGACTATTGCTGCCTCGGGCACCTTATGGCCGTTCTGCTGTGAGTCTAGATTATAGAATGGGATGAAAAACTGATAGTGAATTGTAACGTTCAGGGCCACCTAATGACGATGGATCACTCAAATTGCGTCCCGATTCAATACATCGTCCTCCAGCAGACTTGTCTCCATGGGTCTATTGCTGCCTCGGGCACCTTATGGCAGGCCTGCTGTGACTCAAAGATTTTCGAATCGGACGAAAAACTGATAGTGAATTGAAACGTTCAGGGCCTCCTAATGACGATGGAACACTCAAATTGCGTCCCGATTCAATACATCGTCCTCCAGCAGACTTGTCTCCATGCGTCTATTGCTGCCTCGGGCACCTTATGGCTGTGAGTCAAAAAGATTTTCGAATCGGACGAAAAACTGATAGTGAATTGTAACATTCAGAGGCCACCTAATGACGATGGACCACGCAAATTGCGTCCCGATTCAATACATCGTCCTCCAGCCGACTTGACTCCATGGGTCTATTGCTGCCTCGGGCACCTTATGGCCGTTCTGCTGTGAGTCTAGATTATCGAATGGGACAAAAAACTGATAGTGAATTGCAACGTTCAGGGCCTCCTAATGACGATGGATCACTCAAATTGCGTCCCGATTCAATACATCGTCCTCCAGCAGACTTGTCTCCATGGGTCTATTGCTGCCTCGGGCACCTTATGGCCGTTCTGCTGTGAGTCTAGATTATCGAATGGGACGAAAAACTGATAGTGAATTGTAACGTTCAGGGCCACCTAATGACGATGGATCTCTCAAATTGCGTCCCGATTCAATACATCGTCCTCCAGCCGACTTGACTCCATGGGTCTATTGCTGCCTCGGGCACCTTATGGCCGTTCTGCTGTGAGTCTAGATTATCGAATGGGACGAAAAACTGATAGTGAATTGTAACGTTCAGGGCCACCTAATGACGATGGATCTCTCAAATTGCGTCCCGATTCAATACATCGTCCTCCAGTAGTTTTGTCTCCATGGGTCGATTGCTGCCTCGGGCACCTAATGGCCGTTCTGCTGTGAGTCAAAGATTTTCGAATCGGACGAAAAACTGATAGTGAATTGTAACATTCAGGGCCACCTAATGACGATGGACCACGCAAATTGCGTCCCGATTCAATACATCGTCCTCCAGCCGAGTTGACTCCATGGGTCTATTGCTGCCTCGGGCACCTTATGGCCGTTCTGCTGTGAATCTAGGTTATCGAATGGGACGAAAAACAGATAGTGAATTGTAACGTTCAGGGCCTCCTAATGACGATGGAACACTCAAATTGCGTCCCGATTCAATACATCGTCCTCCAGCAGACTTGTCTCCATGCGTCTATTGCTGCTTCGGGCACCTTATGGCAGTTCTGCTGTGAGTCAAAGATTTTCGAATCGGACGAAAAACTGATAGTGAATTGTAAATTTCAGGGCAACCTAACGACGATGGATCACTCAAATTGCGTCCCGATTCAATACAGCGTCCTCCAGCCGACTTGTCTCCGTGGGTCTATTGCTGCCTCGGGCACCTTATGGCCGTTCTGCTGTGAGTCAAAGATTTTCGAATCGGACGAAAAACTGATAGTGATTTGTAACATTCAGGGCCACCTAATGACGATGGACCACACAAATTGCGTCCCGATTCAGTACATCGTCCAGTAGCCGACTTAAATCCATGGGACTATTGCTGCCTCGGGCACCTTATGGCCGTTCTGCTGTGAGTCTAGATTATAGAATGGGATGAAAAACTGATAGTGAATTGTAACGTTCAGGGCCACCTATTGACGATGGACCACTCAAATTGCGTCCCGATTCAATACATCGTCCTCCAGCAGACTTGTCTCCATGGGTCTATTGCTGCCTCGGGCACCTTATGGCAGGCTTGCTGTGACTCAAAGATTTTCGAATCGGACGAAAAACTGATAGTGAATTGTAACGTTCAGGGCCTCCTAATGACAATGGAACACTCAAATTGCGTCCCGATTCAATACATCGTCCTCCAGCAGACTTGTCTCCATGCGTCTATTGCTGCCTCGGGCACCTTATGGCCGTTCTGCTGTGAGTAAAAGATTTTCGAATCGGACGAAAAACTGATAGTGAATTGTAACGTTCAGGGCCACCTAATGACGATGGATCACTCAAATTGCGTCCCGATTCAATACATCGTCCTCCAGCCGAGTTGACTCCATGGGTCTATTGCTGCCTCGGGCACCTTATGGCCGTTCTGCTGTGAATCTAGATTATCGAATGGGACGAAAAACTGATAGTGAATTGTAACGTTCAGGGCCTCCTAATGACGATGGAACACTCAAATTGCGTCCCGATTCAATACATCGTCCTCCAGCAGACTTGTCTCCATGCGTCTATTGCTGCCTCGGGCACCTTATGGCCGTTCTGCTGTGAGTCAAAGATTTTCGAATCGGACGAAAAACTGATAGTGAATTGTAAATTTCAGGGCAACCTAACGACGATGGATCACTCAAATTGCGTCCCGATTCAATACATCGTCCTCCAGCCGACTTGTCTCCGTGGGTCTATTGCTGCCTCGGGCACCTTATGGCCGTTCTGCTGTGAGTCAAAGATTTTCGAATCGGACGAAAAACTGATAGTGATTTGTAACATTCAGGGCCACCTAATGACGATGGACCACACAAATTGCGTCCTGATTCAGTACATCGTCCAGTAGCCGACTTAAATCCATGGGACTATTGCTGCCTCGGGCACCTTATGGCCGTTCTGCTGTGAGTCTAGATTATAGAATGGGATGAAAAACTGATAGTGAATTGTAACGTTCAGGGCCACCTAATGACGATGGATCACTCAAATTGCGTCCCGATTCAATACATCGTCCTCCAGCAGACTTGTCTCCATGGGTCTATTGCTGCCTCGGGCACCTTATGGCAGGCCTGCTGTGACTCAAAGATTTTCGAATCGGACGAAAAACTGATAGTGAATTGAAACGTTCAGGGCCTCCTAATGACGATGGAACACTCAAATTGCGTCCCGATTCAATACATCGTCCTCCAGCAGACTTGTCTCCATGCGTCTATTGCTGCCTCGGGCACCTTATGGCTGTGAGTCAAAAAGATTTTCGAATCGGAAGAAAAACTGATAGTGAATTGTAACGTTCAGGGCCACCTAATGACGATGGATCACTCAAATTGCGTCCCGATTCAATACATCGTCCTCCAGCAGACTTGTCTCCATGGGTCTATTGCTGCCTCGGGCACCTTATGGCAGGCCTGCTGTGAATCAAAGATTTTCGAATCGGACGAAAAACTGATAGTGAATTGTAACGTTCAGGGCCTCCTAATGACGATGGAACACTCAAATTGCGTCCCGATTCAATACATCGTCCTCCAGCAGACTTGTCTCCATGCGTCTATTGCTGCCTCGGGCACCTTATGGCCGTTCTGCTGTGAGTCAAAGATTTTCGAATCGGACGAAAAACTGATAGTGAATTGTAAATTTCAGGGCAACCTAACGACGATGGATCACTCAAATTGCGTCCCGATTCAATACATCGTCCTCCAGCCGACTTGTCTCCGTGGGTCTATTGCTGCCTCGGGCACCTTATGGCCGTTCTGCTGTGAGTCAAAGATTTTCGAATCGGACGAAAAACTGATAGTAAATTGGAACGTTCAGGGCCTCCTAATGACGATGGAACACTCAAATTGCGTCCCGATTCAATACATCGTCCTCCAGCCGACTTGACTCCATGGGTCTATTGCTGCCTCGGGCACCTTATGGCCGTTCTGCTGTGAGTCTAGATTATCGAATGGGACAAAAATCTGATAGTGAATTGTAACGTTCAGGGCCTCCTAATGACGATGGATCACTCAAATTGCGTCCCGATTCAATATATCGTCCTCCAGCAGACTTGTCTCCATGGGTCTATTGCTGCCTCGGGCACCTTATGGCCGTTCTGCTGTGAGTCTAGATTATCGAATGGGACGAAAAACTGATAGTGAATTGTAACGTTCAGGGCCACCTAATGACGATGGATCTCTCAAATTGCGTCCCGATTCAATACATCGTCCTCCAGCCGACTTGACTCCATGGGTCTATTGCTGCCTCGGGCACCTTATGGCAGTTCTGCTGTGAGTCTAGATTATCGAATGGGACGAAAAACTGATAGTGAATTGTAACGTTCAGGGCCTCCTAATGACGATGGATCACACAAATTGCGTCCCGATTCAATACATCGTCCTCCAGCAGACTTGTCTCCATTGGTCTATTGCTGCCTCGGGCACCATATGGCCGTTCTGCTGTGAGTCAAAGATTTTCGAATCGGACGAAAAACTGATAGTGATTTGTAACATTCAGGGCCACCTAATGACGATGGACCACACAAATTGCGTCCCGATTCAGTACATCGTCCAGTAGCCGACTTAAATCCATGGGACTATTGCTGCCTCGGGCACCTTATGGCCGTTCTGCTGTGAGTCTAGATTATAGAATGGGATGAAAAACTGATAGTGAATTGTAACGTTCAGGGCCACCTAATGACGATGGACCACTCAAATTGCGTCCCGATTCAATACATCGTCCTCCAGCAGACTTGTCTCCATGGGTCTATTGCTGCCTCGGGCACCTTATGGCAGGCCTGCTGTGACTCAATGATTTTCGAATCGGACGAAAAACTGATAGTTAATTGTAACTTTCAGGGCCTCCTAATGACGATGGAACACTCAAATTGCGTCCCGATTCAATACATCGTCCTCCAGCAGACTTGTCTCCATGCGTCTATTGCTGCCTCGGGCACCTTATGGCCGTTCTGCTGTGAGTCAAAGATTTTCGAATCGGACGAAAAACTGATAGTGAATTGTAACGTTCAGGGCCACCTAATGACGATGGATCACTCAAATTGCGTCCCGATTCAATACATCGTCCTCCAGCCGAGTTGACTCCATGGGTCTATTGCTGCCTCGGGCACCTTATGGCCGTTCTGCTGTGAATCTAGATTATCGAATGGGACGAAAAACTGAAAGTGAATTGTAACGTTCAGGGCCACCTAATGACGATGGGTCACTCAAATTGCGTCCCGATTCAATACATCGTCCCCAGCCGACTTGAATCCATGGGACTATTGCTGCCTCGGGCACCTTATGGACGTTCTGCTGTGAGTCTAGATTATCGAATGGGACGAAAAACTGATAGTGAATTGTAACTTTCAGGGCCACCTAATGACGATGGATCACTCAAATTGCGTCCCGAATCAATACATCGTCCTCCAACAGACTTGTCTTAATGGGGCGATTGCTGCCTCGGGCACCTTATGGCCGTTCTGCTGTGAGTCAAAGATTTTCGAATCGGCCGAAAAACCTGATAGTGATTTGTAACATTCAGGGCCACCTAATGACGATGGACCACACAAATTGCGTCCCGATTCAGTACATCGTCCACTAGCCGACTTGACTCCATGGGACTATTGCTGCCTCGGGCACCTTATGGCCGTTCTGCTGTGAGTCTAGATTATCGAATGGGATGAAAAACTGATAGTGAATTGTAACGTTCAGGGCCACCTAATGACGATGGATCACTCAAATTGCGTCCCGATTCAATGCATCGTCCTCCAGCAGACTTGTCTCCATGGGTCTATTGCTGCCTCGGGCACCTTATGGCAGTCCTGCTGTGACTCAAAGATTTTCGAATCGGACGAAAAACTGATAGTGAATTGTAACGTTCAGGGCCTCCTAATGACGATGGAACACTCAAATTGCGTCCCGATTCAATACATCGTCCTCCAGCAGACTTGTCTCCATGGGTCTATTGCTGCCTCGGGCACCTTATGGCCGTTCTGCTGTGAGTCAAAGATTTTCGAATCGGACGAAAAACTGATAGTGAATTGTAACATTCAGGGCCACCTAATGACGATGGACCACACAAATTGCGTCCCGATTCAGTACATCGTCCTCCAGCCGACCTGACTCCATGGGTCTATTGCTGCCTGGGGCACCTTATGGCCGTTCTGCTGTGAGTCTAGATTATCGAATGGGACGAAAAACTGATAGTGAATTGTAACTTTCAGGGCCACCTAATGACGATGGATCACTCAAATTGCGTCCCGATTCAATACATCGTCCTCCAGCAGACTTGTCTCCATGGGTCGATTGCTGCCTCGGGCACCTTATGGCCGTTCTGCTGTGAGTCAAACATTTTCGAATCGGACGAAAAACCTGATAGTGATTTGTAACATTCAGGGCCACCTAATGACGATGGACCACACAAATTGCGTCCCGATTCAGTACATCGTCCACTAGCCGACTTGACTCCATGGGACTATTGCTGCCTCGGGCACCTTATGGCCGTTCTGCTGTGAGTCTAGATTATCGAATGGGATGAAAAACTGATAGTGAATTGTAACGTTCAGGGCCACCTAATGACGATGGATCACTCAAATTGCGTCCCGATTCAATACATCGTCCTCCAGCAGACTTGTCTCCATGGGTCTATTGCTGCCTCGGGCACCTTATGGCAGTCCTGCTGTGACTCAAAGGTTTTCGAATCGGACGAAAAACTGATAGTGAATTGTAACGTTCAGGGCCTCCTAATGACGATGGAACACTCAAATTGCGTCCCGATTCAATACATCGTCCTCCAGCAGACTTGTCTCCATGGGTCTATTGCTGCCTCGGGCACCTTATGGCCGTTCTGCTGTGAGTCAAAGATTTTCGAATCGGACGAAAAACTGATAGTGAATTGTAACATTCAGGGCCACCTAATGACGATGGACCACACAAATTGCGTCCCGATTCAGTACATCGTCCTCCAGCCGACCTGACTCCATGGGTCTATTGCTGCCTCGGGCACCTTATGGCCGTTCTGCTGTGAGTCTATATTATCGAATGGGACGAAAAACTGATAGTGAATTGTAACGTTCATGGCCACCTAATGACGATGGATCACTCAAATTGCGTCCCGATTCAATACATCGTCCTCCAGCAGACTTGTCTCCATGGGTCTGTTGCTGCCTCGGGCACCTTATGGCCGTTCTACTGTTTGTCCAAGATTTTCGAATCGGACGAAAAACTGATAGTGAATTGTAACTTTCAGGGCCACCTAATGACGATGGATCACTCAAATTGCGTCCCGATTCAATACATCGTCCACCAGCCGACTTGTCTCCATGGGTCTATTGCTCCCTTGGGCACCTTATGGCCGTTCTGCTGTGAGTCTAGATTATCGAATGGGACGAAAAACTGATAGTGAATTGTAACGTTCAGGGCCTCCTAATGACGATGGATCACTCAAATTGCGTCCCGATTCAATACATCGTCCTCCAGCCGACTTGACTCAATGGGTCTATTGCTGCCTCGGGCACCTTATGGCCGTTCTGCTGTGAGTCTAGATTATCGAATGGGACGAAAAACTGATAGTGAATTGTAACGTTCAGGGCCTCCTAATGACGATGGATCACACAAATTGCGTCCCGATTCAATACATCGTCCTCCAGCAGACTTGTCTCCATGGGTCGATTGCTGCCTCGGGCACCTAATGGCCGTTCTGCTGTGAGTCAAAGATTTTCGAATCGGACGAAAAACTGATAGTGAATTGTAACATTCAGGGCCACCTAATGACGATGGACCACGCAAATTGCGTCCCGATTCAATACATCGTCCTCCAGCCGAGTTGACTCCATGGGTCTATTGCTGCCTCGGGCACCTTATGGCCGTTCTGCTGTGAATCTAGGTTATCGAATGGGACGAAAAACTGATAGTGAATTGTAACGTTCAGGGCCACCTAATGACGATGGATCACTCAAATTGCGTCCCGATTCAATACATCGTCCCCAGCCGACTTGACTCCATGGGACTATTGCTGCCTCGGGCACCTTATGGCCCTTCTGCTGTGAGTCTAGATTATAGAATGGGATGAAAAACTGATAGTGAATTGTAACGTTCAGGGCCACCTAATGACGATGGATCACTCAAATTGCGTCCCGATTCAATACATCGTCCTCCAGCAGACTTGTCTCCATGCGTCTATTGCTGCTTCGGGCACCTTATGGCCGTTCTGCTGTGAGTCAAAGATTTTCGAATCGGACGAAAAACTGATAGTGAATTGTAAATTTCAGGGCAACCTAACGACGATGGATCACTCAAATTGCGTCCCGATTCAATACATCGTCCTCCAGCCGACTTGTCTCCGTGGGTCTATTGCTGCCTCGGGCACCTTATGGCCGTTCTGCTGTGAGTCAAAGATTTTCGAATCGGACGAAAAACTGATAGTGATTTGTAACATTCAGGGCCACCTAATGACGATGGACCACACAAATTGCGTCCCGATTCAGTACATCGTCCAGTAGCCGACTTAAATCCATGGGACTATTGCTGCCACGGGCACCTTATGGCCGTTCTGCTGTGAGTCTAGATTATAGAATGGGATGAAAAACTGATAGTGAATTGTAACGTTCAGGGCCACCTAATGACGATGGACCACTCAAATTGCGTCCCGATTCAATACATCGTCCTCCAGCAGACTTGTCTCCATGGGTCTATTGCTGCCTCGGGCACCTTATGGCAGGCCTGCTGTGACTCAAAGATTTTCGAATCGGACGAAAAACTGATAGTGAATTGTAACGTTCAGGGCCTCCTAATGACGATGGAACACTCAAATTGCGTCCCGATTCAATACATCGTCCTCCAGCAGACTTTTCTCCATGCGTCTATTGCTGCCTCGGGCACCTTATGGCCGTTCTGCTGTGAGTCAAAGATTTTCGAATCGGACGAAAAACTGATAGTGAATTGTAACGTTCAGGGCCACCTAATGACGATGGATCACTCAAATTGCGTCCCGATTCAATACATCGTCCTCCAGCCGAGTTGACTCCATGGGTCTATTGCTGCCTCGGGCACCTTATGGCCGTTCTGCTGTGAATCTAGATTATCGAATGGGACGAAAAACTGATAGTGAATTGTAACGTTCAGGGCCACCTAATGACGATGGGTCACTCAAATTGCGTCCCGATTCAATACATCGTCCCCAGCCGACTTGACTCCATGGGACTATTGCTGCCTCGGGCACCTTATGGACGTTCTGCTGTGAGTCTAGATTATCGAATGGGACGAAAAACTGATAGTGAATTGTAACTTTCAGGGCCACCTAATGACGATGGATCACTCAAATTGCGTCCCGATTCAATACATCGTCCTCCAACAGACTTGTCTTAATGGGTCGATTGCTGCCTCGGGCACCTTATGGCCGTTCTGCTGTGAGTCAAAGATTTTCGAATCGGCCGAAAAACCTGATAGTGATTTGTAACATTCAGGGCCACCTAATGACGATGGACCACACAAATTGCGTCCCGATTCAGTACATCGTCCACTAGCCGACTTGACTCCATGGGACTATTGCTGCCTCGGGCACCTTATGGCCGTTCTGCTGTGAGTCTAGATTATCGAATGGGATGAAAAACTGATAGTGAATTGTAACGTTCAGGTCCACCTAATGACGATGGATCACTCAAATTGCGTCCCGATTCAATACATCGTCCTCCAGCAGACTTGTCTCCATGGGTCTATTGCTGCCTCGGGCACCTTATGGCCGTTCTGCTGTGAGTCTAGATTATCGAATGGGACGAAAAACTGATAGTGAATTGTAACGTTCAGGGCCTCCTAATGACGATGGAACACTCAAATTGCGTCCCGATTCAATACATCGTCCTCCAGCAGACTTGTCTCCATGGGTCTATTGCTGCCTCGGGCACCTTATGGCCGTTCTGCTGTGAGTCAAAGATTTTCGAATCGGACGAAAAACTGATAGTGAATTGTAACATTCAGGGCCACCTAATGACGATGGACCACACAAATTGCGTCCCGATTCAGTACATCGTCCTCCAGCCGACCTGACTCCATGGGTCTATTGCTGCCTGGGGCACCTTATGGCCGTTCTGCTGTGAGTCTAGATTATCGAATGGGACGAAAAACTGATAGTGAATTGTAACTTTCAGGGCCACCTAATGACGATGGATCACTCAAATTGCGTCCCGATTCAATACATCGTCCTCCAGCAGACTTGTCTCCATGGGTCGATTGCTGCCTCGGGCACCTTATGGCCGTTCTGCTGTGAGTCAAAGATTTTCGAATCGGACGAAAAACCTGATAGTGATTTGTAACATTCAGGGCCACCTAATGACGATGGACCACACAAATTGCGTCCCGATTCAGTACATCGTCCACTAGCCGACTTGACTCCATGGGACTATTGCTGCCTCGGGCACCTTATGGCCGTTCTGCTGTGAGTCTAGATTATCGAATGGGATGAAAAACTGATAGTGAATTGTAACGTTCAGGGCCACCTAATGACGATGGATCACTCAAATTGCGTCCCGATTCAATACATCGTCCTCCAGCAGACTTGTCTGCATGGGTCTATTGCTGCCTCGGGCACCTTATGGCAGTCCTGCTGTGACTCAAAGGTTTTCGAATCGGACGAAAAACTGATAGTGAATTGTAACGTCCAGGGCCTCCTAATGACGATGGAACACTCAAATTGCGTCCCGATTCAATACACCGTCCTCCAGCAGACTTGTCTCCATGGGTCTATTGCTGCCTCGGGCACCTTATGGCCGTTCTGCTGTGAGTCAAAGATTTTCGAATCGGACGAAAAACTGATAGTGAATTGTAACATTCAGGGCCACCTAATGACGATGGACCACACAAATTGCGTCCCGATTCAGTACATCGTCCTCCAGCCGACCTGACTCCATGGGTCTATTGCTGCCTCGGGCACCTTATGGCCGTTCTGCTGTGAGTCTATATTATCGAATGGGACGAAAAACTGATAGTGAATTGTAACGTTCATGGCCACCTAATGACGATGGATCACTCAAATTGCGTCCCGATTCAATACATCGTCCTCCAGCAGACTTGTCTCCATGGGTCTATTGCTGCCTCGGGCACCTTATGGCCGTTCTACTGTGAGTCAAAGATTTTCGAATCGGACGAAAAACTGATAGTGAATTGTAACTTTCAGGGCCACCTAATGACGATGGATCACTCAAATTGCGTCCCGATTCAATACATCGTCCACCAGCCGACTTGTCTCCATGGGTCTATTGCTACCTTGGGCACCTTATGGCCGTTCTGCTGTGAGTCAAAGATTTTCGAATCGGACGAAAAACTGATAGTGAATTGTAACGTTCAGGGCCTCCTAATGACGATGGATCACTCAAATTGCGTCCCGATTCAATACATCGTCCTCCAGCAGACTTGTCTCCATGCGTCTATTGCTGCCTCGGGCACCTTATGGCCGTTCTGCTGTGAGTCAAAGATTTTCGAATCGGAAGAAAATCTGATAGTGAATTGTAACTTTCAGGGCCTCCTAATGACGATGGAACACTCAAATTGCGTCCCGATTCAATACATCGTCCTCCAGCAGACTTGTCTGCATGGGTCTATTGCTGCCTCGGGCACCTTATGGCAGTCCTGCTGTGACTCAAAGGTTTTCGAATCGGACGAAAAACTGATAGTGAATTGTAACGTCCAGGGCCTCCTAATGACGATGGAACACTCAAATTGCGTCCCGATTCAATACACCGTCCTCCAGCAGACTTGTCTCCATGGGTCTATTGCTGCCTCGGGCACCTTATGGCCGTTCTGCTGTGAGTCAAAGATTTTCGAATCGGACGAAAAACTGATAGTGAATTGTAACGTTCGGGGAATCCTAATGACGATGGAACACTCAAATTGCGTCCCGATTCAGTACATCGTCCTCCAGCCGACCTGACTCCATGGGTCTATTGCTGCTTCGGGCACCTTATGGCCGTTCTGCTGTGAGTCTAGATTATCGAATGGGACGAAAAACTGATAGTGAATTGTAACGTTCAGGGCCACCTAATGACGATGGATCACTCAAATTGCGTCCCGATTCAATACATCGTCCTCCAGCAGACTTTACTCCATGGGTCTATTGCTGCCTCTGGCACCTTATGGCCTTTCTGCTGTGAGTCTAGATTATCGAATGGGACAAATAACTGATAGTGAATTGTAACGTTCAGGGCCTCCTAATGACGATGGATCACTCAAATTGCGTCCCGATTCAATACATCGTCCTCCAGCAGACTTGTCTCCATGGGTCGATTGCTGCCTCGGGCACCTTATGGCCGTTCTGCTGTGAGTCTAGATTATCGAATGGGACGAAAAACTGATAGTGAATTGTAACGTTCAGGGCCACCTAATGACGATGGATCTCTCAAATTGCGTCCCGATTCAATACATCGTCCTCCAGCCGACTTGACTCCATGGGTCTATTGCTGCCTCGGGCACCTTATGGCCGTTCTGCTGTGAGTCTAGATTATCGAATGGGATGAAAAACTGATAGTGAATTGTAACGTTCAGGGCCACCTAATGACGATGGATCACTCAAATTGCGTCCCGATTCAATACATCGTCCTCCAGTTGACTTGACTCCATGGGTCTATTGCTGCCTCGGGCACCTTATGGCCGTTCTGCTGTGAGTCTAGATTATCGAATGGGACGAAAAACTGATAGTGAATTGTAACGTTCAGGGCCTCCTAATGACGATGGATCACTCAAATTGCGTCCCGATTCAATACATCGTCCTCCAGCAGACTTGTCTCCATGGGTAGATTGCTGCCTCGGTCACCTAATGGCCGTTCTGCTGTGAGTCAAAGATTTTCGAATCGGACGAAAAACTGATAGTGAATTGTAACATTCAGGGCCACCTAATGACGATGGACCACGCAAATTGCGTCCCGATTCAATACATCGTCCTCCAGCCGAGTTGACTCCATGGGTCTATTGCTGCCTCGGGCACCTTATGACCGTTCTGCTGTGAATCTAGATTATCGAATGGGACGAAAAACTGATAGTGAATTGTAACGTTCAGGGCCACCTAATGACGATGGATCACTCAAATTGCGTCCCGATTCAATACATCGTCCTCCAGCAGACTTGTCTCCATGGGTCTATTGCTGCCTCGGGCACTTTATGGAAGGCCTGCTGTGACTCAAAGATTTTCGAATCGGACGAAAAACTGATAGTGAATTGTAACGTTCAGGGCCTCCTAATGACGATGGAACACTCAAATTGCGTCCCGAATCAATACATCGTCCTCCAGCAGACTTGTCTCCATGCACCTATTGCTGCCTCGGGCACCTTATGGCCGTTCTGTTGTGAGTCAAAGATTTTCGAATCGGACGAAAGACTGATAGTGAATTGTAACGTTCAGGGCCACCTAATGACGATGGATCACTCAAATTGCGTCCTGATTCAATACATCGTCCTCCAGCAGACTTGACTTCATGGGTCTATTGCTGCCTCGGGCACCTTATGGCCGTTCTGCTGTGAGTCAGAGATTTTCGAATCGGACGAAAAACTGATAGTGATTTGTAACATTCAGGGCCACCTAATGACGATGGACCATACAAATTGCGTCCCGATTCAGTACATCGTCCACTAGCCGACTTGACTCCATGGGACTATTGCTGCCTCGGGCACCTTATGGCCTTTCTGCTGTGAGTCTAGATTATAGAATGGGATTAAAAACTGATAGTGAATTGTAACGTTCAGGGCCACCTAATGACGATGGATCACTCAAATTGCGTCCCGATTCAATACATCGTCCTCCAGCAGACTTGTCTCCATGGGTCTATTGCTGCCTCGGGCACCTTATGGAAGGCCTGCTGTGACTCAAGGATTTTCGAATCGGACGAAAAACTGATAGTGAATTGTAACGTTCAGGGCCTCCTAATGACGATGGAACACTCAAATTGCGTCCCGAATCAATACATCGTCCTCCAGCAGACTTGTCTCCATGCGTCTATTGCTGCCTCGGGCACCTTATGGCCGTTCTGCTGTGAGTCAAAGATTTTCGAATCGGACGAGAAACTGATAGAGAATTGTAACTTTCAGGGCCACCTAATGACGATGGATCACTCAAATTGCGTCCCGATTCAATACATCGTCCTCCAGCAGACTTGTCTCCATTGGTCGATTGCTGCCTCGGGCACCTTATGGCCGTTCTGCTGTGAGTCAGAGAATTTCGAATCGGACGAAAAACTGATAGTGATTTGTAACATTCAGGGCCACCTAATGACGATGGACCATACAAATTGCGTCCTGATTCAATACATCGTCCTCCAGCAGACTTGACTCCATGGGTCTATTGCTGCCTCGGGCACCTTATGGCCGTTCTGCTGTGAGTCAAAGATTTTCGAATCGGACGAGAAACTGATTGAGAATTGTAACTTTCAGGGCCACCTAATGACGATGGATCACTCAAATTGCGTCCCGATTCAATACATCGTCCTCCAGCAGACTTGTCTCCATGGGTCGATTGCTGCCTCGCGCACCTTATGGCCGTTCTGCTGTGAGTCAAAGATTTTCGAATCGGACGAAAAACTGATAGTGATTTGTAACATTCAGGGCCACCTAATGACGATGGACCATACAAATTGCGTCCCGATTCAGTACATCGTCCACTAGCCGACTTGACTCCATGGGACTTTTGCTGCCTCGGGCACCTTATGGCCTTTCTGCTGTGAGTCTAGATTATAGAATGGGATTAAAAACTGATAGTGAATTGTAACGTTCAGGGCCACCTAATGACGATGGATCACTCAAATTGCGTCCCGATTCAATACATCGTCCTCCAGCAGACTTGTCTCCATGGGTCGATTGCTGCCTCGGGCACCTAATGGCCGTTCTGCTGTGAGTCAAAGATTTTCGAATCGGACGAAAAACTGATAGTGAATTGTAACATTCAGGGCCACCTAATGAAGATGGACCACGCAAATTGTGTCCCGATTCAATACATCGTCCTCCAGCCGAGTTGACTCCATGGGTCTATTGCTGCCTCGGGCACCTTATGGCCGTTCTGCTGTGAATCTAGATTATCGAATGGGACGAAAAACTGATAGTGAATTGTAACGTTCAGGGCCACCTAATGACGATGAATCACTCAAATTGCGTCCGATTCAATACATCGTCCCCAGCCGACTTGTCTCCTTGGGTCTATTGCTGCCTCGGGCACCTTATGACCGTTCTGCTGTGGGTCTAGATTATCGAATGGGACGAAAAACTGATAGTTAATTGTAACGTTCAGGGCCACATAATGACGATGGACCACACAAATTGCGTCCCGATTCAGTACATCGTCCAGTAGCCGACTTAAATCCATGGGACTATTGCTGCCTCGGGCACCTTATGGCCGTTCTGCTGTGAGTCTAGATTATCGAATGGGATGAAAAACTGATAGTGAATTGTAACGTTCAGGGCCTCCTAATGACGATGGATCACTCAAATTGCGTCCCGATTCAATACATCGTCCTCCAGCCGACTTGACTCCATGGGTCTATTGCTGCCTCGGGCAACTTATGGCCGTTCTGCTGTGAGTCTAGATTATCGAATGGGACGAAAACTGATAGTGAATTGTAACGTTCAGGGCCTCCTAATGACGATGGATCACTCAAATTGCGTCCCGATTCAATACATCGTCCTCCAGCAGACTTGTCTCCATGGGTCGATTGCTGCCTCGGGCACCTTATGGCCGTTCTGCTGTGAATCTAGATTATCGAATGGGACGAAAAACTGATAGTGAATTGTAACGTTCAGGGCCAGCTAATGACGATGGATCACTCAAATTGCGTCCCGATTCAATACATCGTTCTCCAGCAGACTTGTCTCCATGGGTCTATTGCTGCCTCGGGCACCTTATGGCAGGCCTGCTGTGACTCAAAGATTTTCGAATCGGACGAAAAACTGATAGTGAATTGTAACGTTGAGGGCCTCCTAATGACGATGGAACACTCAAATTGCGTCCCGATTCAATACATCGTCCTCCAGCAGACTTGTCTCCATGCGTCTATTGCTGCCTCGGGCACCTTATGGCCGTTCTGCTGTGAGTCAAATATTTTCGAATCGGTCGAAAGACTGATAGTGAATTGTAACGTTCAGGGCCACCTAATGACGATGGATCACTCAAATTGCGTCCCGATTCAATACATCGTCCTCCAGCCGACTTGACTCCATGGGTCTATTGCTGCCTCGGGCACCTTATGGCCGTTCTGCTGTGAGTCTAGATTATCGAATGGGACAAAAAACTGATAGTGAATTGTAACGTTCAGTGCCTCCTAATGACGATGGATCACTCAAATTGCGTCCCGATTCAATACATCGTCCTCCAGCAGACTTGTCTCCATGGGTCTATTGCTGCCTCGGGCACCTTATGGCCGTTCTGCTGTGAGTCTAGATTATCGAATGGGACGAAAAACTGATAGTGAATTGTAACGTTCAGGGCCACCTAATGACGATGGATCTCTCAAATTGCGTCCCGATTCAATACATCGTCCTCCAGCCGACTTGACTCCATGTGTCTATTGCTGCCTCGGGCACCTTATGGCCGTTCTGCTGTGAGTCTAGATTATCGAATGGGACGAAAAACTGATAGTGAATTGTAACGTTCAGGGCCTCCTAATGACGATGGATCACTCAAATTGCGTCCCGATTCAATACATCGTCCTCCAGCCGAATTGACTCCATGGAACTATTGCTGCCTCGGGCACCTTATGGCCGTTCTGCTGTGAATCTAGATGATCGAATGGGACGAAAAACTGATAGTGAATTGTAACGTTCAGGGCCACCTAATGACGATGGATCACTCAAATTGCGTCCCGATTCAATACATCGTCCTCCAGCCGAGTTGACTCCATGGGTCTATTGCTGCCTCGGGCACCTTATGGCCGTTCTGCTGTGAATCTAGATTATCGAATGGGACGAAAAACTGATAGTGAATTGTAACGTTCAGGGCCACCTAATGACGATGGATCACTCAAATTGCGTCCCGATTCAATACATCGTCCTCCAGCAGACTTGTCTCCATGGGTCTATTGCTGCCTCGGGCACCTTATGGCAGGCCTGCTGTGACTCAAAGATTTTCGAATCGGACGAAAAACTGATAGTGAATTGTAACGTTCAGGGCCTCCTAATGACGATGGATCACTCAAAATTGCGTCCCGATTCAATACATCGTCCTCCAGCCGACTTGACTCCATGGGTCTATTGCTGCCTCGGGCACCTTATGGCCGTTCTGCAGTGAGTCTAGATTATCGAATGGGACAAAAAACTGATAGTGAATTGTAACGTTCAGGGCCTCCTAATGACGATGGATCACTCAAATTGCGTCCCGATTCAATACATCGTCCCCAGCCGACTTGACTCCATGGGACTATTGCTGCCTCGGGCACCTTATGGCCGTTCTGTTGTGAGTCTAGATTATCGAATGGGACAAAAAACTGATAGTGAATTGTAACGTTCAGTGCCTCCTAATGACGATGGATCACTCAAAATTGCGTCCCGATTCAATACATCGTCCTCCAGCCGACTTGACTCCATGGGTCTATTGCTGCCTCGGGCACCTTATGGCCGTTCTGCAGTGAGTCTAGATTATCGAATGGGACAAAAAACTGATAGTGAATTGTAACGTTCAGGGCCTCCTAATGACGATGGATCACTCAAATTGCGTCCCGATTCAATACATCGTCCCCAGCCGACTTGACTCCATGGGACTATTGCTGCCTCGGGCACCTTATGGCCGTTCTGCTGTGAGTCTAGATTATAGAATGGGATGAAAAACTGATAGTGAATTGTAACGTTCAGGGCCACCTAATGACGATGGATCACTCAAATTGCGTCCCGATTCAATACATCGTCCTCCAGCAGATTTGTCTCCATGGGTCTATTGCTGCCTCGGGCACTTTACGGCAGGCCTGCTGTGACTCAAAGATTTTCGAATCGGACGAAAAACTGATAGTGAATTGTAACGTTCAGGGCCTCCTAATGACGATGGAACACTCAAATTGCGTCCCGATTCAATACTTCGTCCTCCAGCAGACTTGTCTCCATGCGTCTATTGCGGCCTCGGGCACCTTATGGCCGTTCTGCTGTGAGTCAAAGATTTTCGAATCGGACGAAAGACTGATAGTGAATTGTAACGATCAGGCCACCTAATGACGATGGATCACTCAAATTGCGTCCCGATTCAATACATCGTCCTCCAGCAGACTTGACTCCATGGGTCTATTGCTGCCTCGGGCACCTTATGGCCGTTCTGCTGTGAGTCTAGATTATCGAATGGGACGAAAAACTGATAGTGAATTGTAACGTTCAGGGCCACCTAATGACGATGGATCTCTCAAATTGCGTCCCGATTCAATACATCGTCCTCCAGCCGACTTGACTCCATGGGTCTATTGCTGCCTCGGGCACCTTATGGCCGTTCTGCTGTGAGTCTAGATTATCGAATGGGATGAAAAACTGATAGTGAATTGTAACGTTCAGGGCCACCTAATGACGATGGATCACTCAAATTGCGTCCCGATTCAATACATCGTCCTCCAGTTGACTTGACTCCATGGGTCTATTGCTGCCTCGGGCACCTTATGGCCGTTCTGCTGTGAGTCTAGATTATCGAATGGGACGAAAAACTGATAGTGAATTGTAACGTTCAGGGCCTCCTAATGACGATGGATCACTCAAATTGCGTCCCGATTCAATACATCGTCCTCCAGCAGACTTGTCTCCATGGGTCGATTGCTGCCTCGGTCACCTAATGGCCGTTCTGCTGTGAGTCAAAGATTTTCGAATCGGACGAAAAACTGATAGTGATTTGTAACATTCAGGGCCACCTAATGACGATGGACCATACAAATTGCGTCTCGATTCAGTACATCGTCCACTAGCCGACTTGACTCCATGGGACTATTGCTGCCTCGGGCACCTTATGGCCTTTCTGCTGTGAGTCTAGTTTATAGAATGGGATTAAAAACTGATAGTGAATTGTAACGTTCAGGGCCACATAATGACGATGGATCACACAAATTGCGTCCTGATTCAATACATCGTCCTCCAGCAGACTTGACTTCATGGGTCTATTGCTGCCTCGGGCACCTTATGGCCGTTCTGCTGTGAGTCAAAGATTTTCGAATCGGACGAAAAACTGATAGTGAATTGTAACTTTCAGGGCCAAATAATGACGATGGATCACTCAAATTGCGTCCCGATTCAATACATCGTCCTCCAGCAGACTTGTCTCCATGGGTCGATTGCTGCCTCGGGCACCTTATGGCCGTTCTGCTGTGAGTCAAAGATTTTCGAACTGGACGAAAAACTGATAGTGATTTGTAACATTCAGGGCCACCTAATGACGATAAACCACACAAATTGCGTCCCGATTCAGTACATCGTCCAGTAGCCGACTTAAATCCATGGGACTATTGCTGCCTCGGGCACCTTATGGCCGTTCTGCTGTGAGTCTAGATTATCGAATGGGATGAAAAACTGATAGTGAATTGTAACGTTCAGGGCCTCCTAATGACGATGGATCACTCAAATTGCGTCCCGATTCAATACATCGTCCTCCAGCCGACTTGACTCCATGGGTCTATTGCTGCCTCGGGCACCTTATGGCCGTTCTGCTGTGAGTCTAGATTATCGAATGGGACGAAAAACTGATAGTGAATTGTAACGTTCAGGGCCTCCTGATGACGATAGATCACTCAAATTGCGTCCCGATTCAATACATCGTCCTCCAGCAGACTTGTCTCCATGGGTCGATTGCTGCCTCGGGCACCTAATGGCCGTTCTGCTGTGAGTCAAAGATTTTCGAATCGGACGAAAAACTGATAGTGAATTGTAACATTCAGGGCCACCTAATGACGATGGACCACGCAAATTGCGTCCCGATTCAATACATCGTCCTCCAGCCGAGTTGACTCCATGGGTCTATTGCTGCCTCGGGCACCTTATGGCCGTTCTGCTGTGAATCTAGATTATCGAATGGGACGAAAAACTGATAGTGAATTGTAACGTTCAGGGCCAGCTAATGACGATGGATCACTCAAATTGCGTCCCGATTCAATACATCGTCCTCCAGCCGACTTGACTCCATGGGTCTATTGCTGCCTCGGGCACCTTATGGCCGTTCTGCTGTGAGTCTCGATTATCGAATGGGACGAAAAAATGATAGTGAATTGTAACGTTCAGGGCCTCCTAATGACGATGGATCACTCAAATTGAGTCCCGATTCAATACATCGTCCCCAGCCGACTTGTCTCCATTGGTCTATTGCTGCCTCGGGCACGTTATGGCCGTTCTGCTGTGAGTCTAGATTATCGAATGGGACGAAAAACTGATAGTGAATTGTAACGTTCAGGGCCACCTAATGACGATGGATCACTCAAATTGCGTCCTGATTCAATACATCGTCCTCCAGCAGACTTGACTTCATGGGTCTATTGCTGCCTCGGGCACCTTATGGCCGTTCTGCTGTGAGTCAAAGATTTTCGAATCGGACGAGAAACTGATAGTGAATTGTAACATTCAGGGCCACCTAATGACGATGGACCTTACAAATTGCGTCCCGATTCAGTACATCGTCCACTAGCCGACTTGACTCCATGGGACTATTGCTGCCTCGGGCGCCTTATGGCCTTTCTGCTGTGAGTCTAGATTATAGAATGGGATTAAAAACTGATAGTGAATTGTAACGTTCAGGGCCACCTAATGACGATGGATCACTCAAATTGCGTCCCGATTCAATACATCGTCCTCCAGCAGATTTGTCTCCATGGGTCGATTGCTGCCTCGGGCACCTAATGGCCGTTCTGCTGTGAGTCAAAGATTTTCGAATCGGACGAAAAACTGATAGTGAATTGTAACATTCAGGGCCACCTAATGACGATGGACCACGCAAATTGCGTCCCGATTCAATACATCGTCCTCCAGCCGAGTTGACTCCATGGGTCTATTGCTGCCTCGGGCACCTTATGGCCGTTCTGCTGTGAATCTAGATTATCGAATGGGACGAAAAACTGATAGTGAATTGTAACGTTCAGGGCCACCTATTGACGATGGATCACTCAAATTGCGTCCCGATTCAATACATCGTCCCCAGCCGACTTGTCTCCTTGGGTCTATTGCTGCCTCGGGCACCTTATGGCCGTTCTGCTGTGAGTCTAGATTATCGAATGGGACGAAAAACTGATAGTGAATTGTAACGTTCAGGGCCACATAATGACGATGGATCACACAAATTGCGTCCTGATTCAATACATCGTCCTCCAGCAGACTTGACTTCATGGGGCATATTGCTGCCTCGGGCACCTTATGGCCGTTCTGCTGTGAGTCAAAGATTTTCGAATCGGACGAAAAACTGATAGTGAATTGTAACTTTCAGGGCCACCTAATGACGATGGATCACTCAAATTGCGTCCCGATTCAATACATCGTCCTCCAGCAGACTTGTCTCCATGGGTCGATTGCTGCCGCGGGCACCTTATGGCCGTTCTGCTGTGAGTCAAAGATTTTCGAACTGGACGAAAGACTGATAGTGATTTGTAACATTCAGGGCCACCTAATGACGATGGACCACACAAATTGCGTCCCGATTCAGTACATCGTCCAGTAGCCGACTTAAATCCATGGGACTATTGCTGCCTCGGGCACCTTATGGCCGTCCTGCTGTGAGTCTAGATTATCGAATGGGATGAAAAACTGATAGTGAATTGTAACGTTCAGGGCCTCCTAATGAAGATGGATCACTGAAATTGCGTCCCGATTCAATACATCGTCCTCCAGCCGACTTCACTCCATGGGTCTATTGCTGCCTCGGGCACCATATGGCCGTTCTGCTGTGAGTCTAGATTATCGAATGGGACGAAAAACTGATAGTGAATTGTAACGTTCAGGGCCTCCTAATGACGATGGATCACTCAAATTGCGTCCCGATTCAATACATCGTCCTGCAGCAGACTTGTCTCCATGGGTCGATTGCTTCCTCGGGCACCTAATGGCCGTTCTGCTGTGAGTCAAAGATTTTCGAATCGGACGAAAAACTGATAGTGAATTGTAACATTCAGGGCCACCTAATGACGATGGACCACGCAAATTGCGTCCCGATTCAATACATCGTCCTGCAGCCGAGTTGACTCCATGGGTCTATTGCTGCCTCGGGCACCTTATGGCCGTTCTGCTGTGAATCTAGATTATCGAATGGGACGAAAAACTGATAGTGAATTGTAACGTTCAGGGCCACCTAATGACGATGGATCACTCAAATTGCGTCCCGATTCAATACATCGTCCTCCAGCAGACTTGTCTCCATGGGTCTATTGCTGCCTCGGGCACCTCATGGCAGGCCTGCTGTGACTCAAAGATTTTCGAATCGGACGAAAAACTGATAGTGAATTGTAACGTTCAGGGCATCCTAATGACGATGGAACACTCAAATTCCGTCCTGATTCAATACATCGTCCTCCAGCAGACTTGTCTCCATGCGTCTATTGCTGCCTCGGGCACATTATGGCCGTTCTGCTGTGAGTCAAAGATTTTCGAATCGGACGAAAGACTGATAGTGAATTGTAACGTTCAGGGCCACCTAATGACGATGGATCACTCAAATTGCGTCCCGATTCAATACATCGTCCTCCAGCCGACTTGACTCCATGGGTCTATTGCTGCCTCGGGCACCTTATGGCCGTTCTGCTGTGAGTCTAGATTATCGAATGGGACAAAAAACTGATAGTGAATTGTAACGTTCAGTGCCTCCTAATGACGATGGATCACTCAAATTGCGTCCCGATTCAATACATCGTCCTCCAGCAGACTTGTCTCCATGGGTCTATTGCTGCCTCGGGCACTTTATGGCCGTTCTGCTGTGAGTCTAGATTATCGAATGGGACGAAAAACTGATAGTGAATTGTAACGTTCAGGGCCACCTAATGACGATGGATCTCTCAAATTGCGTCCCGATTCAATACATCGTCCTCCAGCCGACTTGACTCCATGTGTCTATTGCTGCCTCGGGCACCTTATGGCCGTTCTGCTGTGAGTCTAGATTATCGAATGGGACGAAAAACTGATAGTGAATTGTAACGTTCAGGGCCTCCTAATGACGATGGATCACTCAAATTGCGTCCCGATTCAATACATCGTCCTCCAGCCGACTTGACTCCATGATTCTATTGCTGCCTCGGGCACCTTATGGCCGTTCTGCTGTGAATCTAGATTATCGAATGGGACGAAAAACTGATAGTGAATTGTAACGTTCAGGGCCACCTAATGACGATGGATCACTCAAATTGCGTCCCGATTCAATACATCGTCCTCCAGCCGAGTTGACTCCATGGGTCTATTGCTGCCTCGGGCACCTTATGGCCGTTCTGCTGTGAATCTAGATTATCGAATGGGACGAAAAACTGATAGTGAATTGTAACGTTCAGGGCCACCTAATGACGATGGATCACTCAAATTGCGTCCCGATTCAATACATCGTCCTCCAGCCGACTTGACTCCATGGGTCTATTGCTGCCTCGGGCACCTTATGGCCGTTCTGTTGTGAGTCTAGATTATCGAATGGGACGAAAAACTGATAGTGAATTGTAACGTTCAGGGCCACCTAATGACGATGGATCACTCAAATTGCGTCCTGATTCAATACATCGTCCTCCAGCAGACTTGACTTCATGGGTCTATTGCTGCCTCGGGCACCTAATGGCCGTTCTGCTGTGAGTCAAAGATTTTCGAATCGGACGAAAAACAGATAGTGAATTGTAACATTCAGGGCCACCTAATGACGATGGACCACGCAAATTGCGTCCCGATTCAATACATCGTCCTCCAGCCGAGTTGACTCCATGGGTCTATTGCTGCCTCGGGCACCTTATGGCCGTTCTGCTGTGAGGCTAGATTTTCGAATGGGACAAAAAACTGATAGTGAATTGTAACGTTCAGGGCCACCTAATGACGATGGACCACGCAAATTGCGTCCCGATTCAATACATCGTCCTCCAGCCGACTTGACTCCATGGGTCTATTGCTGCCTCGGGCACGTTATGGCCGTTCTGCTGTGAGTATAGATTATCGAATGGGACAAAAAACTGATAGTGAATTGTAACGTTCAGGGCCACCTAATGACGATGGATCACTCAAATTGCGTCCCGATTCAATACATCGTCCTCCAGCCGACTTGACTCCATGGGTCTATTGCTGCCTCGGGCACCTTATGGCCGTTCTGCTGTGAGTCTAGATTATCGAATGGGACAAAAAACTGATAGTGAATTGTAACGTTCAGGGCCTCCTAATGACGATGGATCACTCAAATTGCGTCCCGATTCAATACATCGTCCTCCAGCCGACTTGACTCCATGGGTCTATTGCTGCCTCGGGCACCTTATGGCCGTTCTGCTGTGAGTCTAGATTATCGAATGGGACGAAAAACTGATAGTGAATTGTAACGTTCAGGGCCACCTAATGACGATGGATCACTCAAATTGCGTCCCGATTCAATACATCGTCCCCAGCCGACTTGTCTCCATGGGTCTATTGCTGCCTCGGGCACCTTATGGCCGTTCTGCTGTGAGTCTAGATTATCGAATGGGACGAAAAACTGATAGTGAATTGTAACGTTCAGGGCCACCTAATGACGATGGATCACTCAAATTGCGTCCTGATTCAATACATCGTCCTCCAGCAGACTTGACTTCATGGGTCTATTGCTGCCTCGGGCACCTTATGGCAGGGTTGCTGTGACTCAAAGATTTTCGAATCGGACGAAAAACTGATAGTGAATTGTAACGTTCAGGGCCTCCTAATGACGATGGAACACTCAAATTGCGTCCCGATTCAATACATCGTCCTCCAGCAGACTTGTCTCCATGTGTCTATTGCTGCCTCGGGCACCTTATGGCCGTTCTGCTGTGAGTCAAAGATTTTCGAATCGGACGAAAGACTGATAGTTAATTGTAACGTTCAGGGCCACCTAATGACGATGGATCACTCAAATTGCGTCCTGATTCAATACATCGTCCTCCAGCCGACTTGACTCCATGGGTCTATTGCTGCCTCGGGCACCTTATGGCCGTTCTGCTGTGAGTCTAGATTATCGAATGGGACAAAAAACTGATAGTGAATTGTAACGTTCAGTGCCTCCTAATGACGATGGATCACTCAAATTGCGTCCCGATTCAATACATCGTCCTCCAGCAGACTTGTCTCCATGGGTCTATTGCTGCCTCGGGCACCTTATGGCCGTTCTGCTGTGAGTCTAGATTATCGAATGGGACGAAAAACTGATAGTGAATTGTAACGTTCAGGGCCACCTAATGACGATGGATCTCTCAAATTGCGTCCCGATTCAATACATCGTCCTCCAGCAGACTTGTCTCCATGGGTCGATTGCTGCCTCGGGCACCTTATGGCCGTTCTGCTGTGAATCTAGATTATCGAATGGGACGAAAAACTGATAGTGAATTGTAACGTTCAGGGCCACCTAATGACGATGGATCACTCAAATTGCGTCCCGATTCAATACATCGTCCTCCAGCAGACTTGTCTCCATGGGTCTATTGCTGCCTCGGGCACCTTATGGCAGGCCTGCTGTGACTCAAAGATTTTCGAATCGGACGAAAAACTGATAGTGAATTGTAACGTTCAGGGCATCCTAATGACGATGGAACACTCAAATTCCGTCCTGATTCAATACATCGTCCTCCAGCAGACTTGTCTCCATGCGTCTATTGCTGCCTCGGGCACATTATGGCCGTTCTGCTGTGAGTCAAAGATTTTCGAATCGGACGAAAGACTGATAGTGAATTGTAACGTTCAGGGCCACCTAATGACGATGGATCACTCAAATTGCGTCCCGATTCAATACATCGTCCTCCAGCCGACTTGACTCCATGGGTCTATTGCTGCCTCGGGCACCTTATGGCCGTTCTGCTGTGAGTCTAGATTATCGAATGGGACAAAAAACTGATAGTGAAATGTAACGTTCAGTGCCTCCTAATGACGATGGATCACTCAAATTGCGTCCCGATTCAATACATCGTCCTCCAGCAGACTTGTCTCCATGGGTCTATTGCTGCCTCGGGCACCTTATGGCCGTTCTGCTGTGAGTCTAGATTATCGAATGGGACGAAAAACTGATAGTGAATTGTAACGTTCAGGGCCACCTAATGACGATGGATCTCTCAAATTGCGTCCCGATTCAATACATCGTCCTCCAGCCGACTTGACTCCATGTGTCTATTGCTGCCTCGGGCACCTTATGGCCGTTCTGCTGTGAGTCTAGATTATCGAATGGGACGAAAAACTGGTAGTGAATTGTAACGTTCAGGGCCTCCTAATGACGATGGATCACTCAAATTGCGTCCCGATTCAATACATCGTCCTCCAGCCGACTTGACTCCATGGGTCTATTGCTGCCTCGGGCACCTTATGGCCGTTCTGCTGTGAATCTAGATTATCGAATGGGACGAAAAACTGATAGTGAATTGTAACGTTCAGGGCCACCTAATGACGATGGATCACTCAAATTGCGTCCCGATTCAATACATCGTCCTCCAGCCGAGTTGACTCCATGGTTCTATTGCTGCCTCGGGCACCTTATGGCCGTTCTGCTGTGAATCTAGATTATCGAATGGGACGAAAAACTGATAGTGAATTGTAACGTTCAGGGCCACCTAGTGACGATGGATCACTCAAATTGCGTCCCGATTCAATACATCGTCCTCCAGCCGACTTGACTCCATGGGTCTATTGCTGCCTCGGGCACCTTATGGCCGTTCTGTTGTGAGTCTAGATTATCGAATGGGACGAAAAACTGATAGTGAATTGTAACGTTCAGGGCCACCTAATGACGATGGATCACTCAAATTGCGTCCCGATTCAATACATCGTCCTCCAGCCGAGTTGACTCCATGGGTCTATTGCTGCCTCGGGCACCTTATGTCCGTTCTGCTGTGAATCTAGATTATCGAATGGGACGAAAAACTGATAGTGAATTGTAACGTTCAGGGCCACCTAATGACGATGGATCACTCAAATTGCGTCACGATTCAATACATCGTCCTGCAGCAGAGTTGACTCCATGGGTCTATTGCTGCCTCGGGCACCTTATGGCCGTTCTGCTGTGAATCTAGATTATCGAATGGGACGAAAAACTGATAGTGAATTGTAACGTTCAGGGCCACCTAATGACGATGGATCACTCAAATTGCGTCCCGATTCAATACATCGTCCTCCAGCCGACTTGACTCCATGTGTCTATTGCTGCCTCGGGCACCTTATGGCCGTTCTGCTGTGAGTCTAGATTATCGAATGGGACGAAAAACTGATAGTGAATTGTAACGTTCAGGGCCTCCTAATGACGATGGATCACTCAAATTGCGTCCCGATTCAATACATCGTCCTCCAGCCGACTTGACTCCATGGGTCTATTGCTGCCTCGTGCACCTTATGGCCGTTCTGCTGTGAATCTAGATTATCGAATGGGACGAAAAACTGATAGTGAATTGTAACGTTCAGGGCCACCTATTGACGATGGATCACTCAAATTGCGTCCCGATTCAATACATCGTCCCCAGCCGACTTGACTCCATGGGTCTATTGCTGCCTCGGGCACCTTATGGCCGTTCTGCTGTGAGTCTAGATTATCGAATGGGACAAAAAACTGATAGTGAATTGTAACGTTCAGTGCCTCCTAATGACGATGGATCACTCAAATTGCGTCCCGATTCAATACATCGTCCTCCAGCAGACTTGTCTCCATGGGTCTATTGCTGCCTCGGGCACCTTATGGCCGTTCTGCTGTGAGTCTAGATTATCGAATGGGACGAAAAACTGATAGTGAATTGTAACGTTCAGGGCCACCTAATGACGATGGATCTCTCAAATTGCGTCCCGATTCAATACATCGTCCTCCAGCCGACTTGACTCCATGTGTCTATTGCTGCCTCGGGCACCTTATGGCCGTTCTGCTGTGAGTCTAGATTATCGAATGGGACGAAAAACTGATAGTGAATTGTAACGTTCAGGGCCTCCTAATGACGATGGATCACTCAAATTGCGTCCCGATTCAATACATCGTCCTCCAGCCGACTTGACTCCATGATTCTATTGCTGCCTCGGGCACCTTATGGCCGTTCTGCTGTGAATCTAGATTATCGAATGGGACGAAAAACTGATAGTGAATTGTAACGTTCAGGGCCACCTAATGACGATGGATCACTCAAATTGCGTCCCGATTCAATACATCGTCCTCCAGCCGAGTTGACTCCATGGGTCTATTGCTGCCTCGGGCACCTTATGGCCGTTCTGCTGTGAATCTAGATTATCGAATGGGACGAAAAACTGATAGTGAATTGTAACGTTCAGGGCCACCTAATGACGATGGATCACTCAAATTGCGTCCCGATTCAATACATCGTCCTCCAGCCGACTTGACTCCATGGGTCTATTGCTGCCTCGGGCACCTTATGGCCGTTCTGTTGTGAGTCTAGATTATCGAATGGGACGAAAAACTGATAGTGAATTGTAACGTTCAGGGCCACCTAATGACGATGGATCACTCAAAATGCGTCCTCATTCAATACATCGTCCTCCAGCAGACTTGACTTCATTAGTCTATTGCTGCCTCGGGCACCTAATGGCCGTTCTGCTGTGAGTCAAAGATTTTCGAATCGGACGAAAAACAGATAGTGAATTGTAACATTCAGGGCCACCTAATGACGATGGACCACGCAAATTGCGTCCCGATTCAATACATCGTCCTCCAGCCGACTTGACTCCATGGGTCTATTGCTGCCTCGGGCACGTTATGGCCGTTCTGCTGTGAGTATAGATTATCGAATGGGACAAAAAACTGATAGTGAATTGTAACGTTCAGGGCCACCTAATGACGATGGATCACTCAAATTGCGTCCCGATTCAATACATCGTCCTCCAGCCGACTTGACTCCATGGGTCTATTGCTGCCTCGGGCACCTTATGGCCGTTCTGCTGTGAGTCTAGATTATCGAATGGGACAAAAAACTGATAGTGAATTGTAACGTTCAGGGCCTCCTAATGACGATGGATCACTCAAATTGCGTCCCGATTCAATACATCGTCCTCCAGCCGACTTGACTCCATGGGTCTATTGCTGCCTCGGGCACCTTATGGCCGTTCTGCTGTGAGTCTAGATTATCGAATGGGACGAAAAACTGATAGTGAATTGTAACGTTCAGGGCCACCTAATGACGATGGATCACTCAAATTGCGTCCCGATTCAATACATCGTCCCCAGCCGACTTGTCTCCATGGGTCTATTGCTGCCTCGGGCACCTTACGGCCGTTCTGCTGTGAGTCAAAGATTTTCGAATCGGACGAAAAACAGATAGTGAATTGTAACATTCAGGGCCACCTAATGACGATGGACCACGCAAATTGCGTCCCGATTCAATACATCGTCCTCCAGCAGACTTGTCTCCATGGGTCGATTGCTGCCTCGGGCACCTTATGGCCGTTCTGCTGTGAATCTAGATTATCGAATGGGACGAAAAACTGATAGTGAATTGTAACGTTCAGGGCCACCTAATGACGATGGATCACTCAAATTGCGTCCCGATTCAATACATCGTCCTCCAGCAGACTTGTCTCCATGGGTCTATTGCTGCCTCGGGCACCTTATGGCAGGCCTGCTGTGACTCAAAGATTTTCGAATCGGACGAAAAACTGATAGTGAATTGTAACGTTCAGGGCATCCTAATGACGATGGAACACTCAAATTCCGTCCTGATTCAATACATCGTCCTCCAGCAGACTTGTCTCCATGCGTCTATTGCTGCCTCGGGCACATTATGGCCGTTCTGCTGTGAGTCAAAGATTTTCGAATCGGACGAAAGACTGATAGTGAATTGTAACGTTCAGGGCCACCTAATGACGATGGATCACTCAAATTGCGTCCCGATTCAATACATCGTCCTCCAGCCGACTTGACTCCATGGGTCTATTGCTGCCTCGGGCACCTTATGGCCGTTCTGCTGTGAGTCTAGATTATCGAATGGGACAAAAAACTGATAGTGAAATGTAACGTTCAGTGCCTCCTAATGACGATGGATCACTCAAATTGCGTCCCGATTCAATACATCGTCCTCCAGCAGACTTGTCTCCATGGGTCTATTGCTGCCTCGGGCACCTTATGGCCGTTCTGCTGTGAGTCTAGATTATCGAATGGGACGAAAAACTGATAGTGAATTGTAACGTTCAGGGCCACCTAATGACGATGGATCTCTCAAATTGCGTCCCGATTCAATACATCGTCCTCCAGCGGACTTGACTCCATGTGTCTATTGCTGCCTCGGGCACCTTATGGCCGTTCTGCTGTGAGTCTAGATTATCGAATGGGACGAAAAACTGATAGTGAATTGTAACGTTCAGGGCCTCCTAATGACGATGGATCACTCAAATTGCGTCCCGATTCAATACATCGTCCTCCAGCCGACTTGACTCCATGGGTCTATTGCTGCCTCGGGCACCTTATGGCCGTTCTGCTGTGAATCTAGATTATCAAATGGGACGAAAAACTGATAGTGAATTGTAACGTTCAGGGCCACCTAATGACGATGGATCACTCAAATTGCGTCCCGATTCAATAGATCGTCCTCCAGCCGAGTTGACTCCATGGTTCTATTGCTGCCTCGGGCACCTTATGGCCGTTCTGCTGTGAATCTAGATTATCGAATGGGACGAAAAACTGATAGTGAATTGTAACGTTCAGGGCCACCTAGTGACGATGGATCACTCAAATTGCGTCCCGATTCAATACATCGTCCTCCAGCCGACTTGACTCCATGGGTCTATTGCTGCCTCGGGCACCTTATGGCCGTTCTGTTGTGAGTCTAGATTATCGAATGGGACGAAAAACTGATAGTGAATTGTAACGTTCAGGGCCACCTAATGACGATGGATCACTCAAATTGCGTCCCGATTCAATACATCGTCCTCCAGCCGAGTTGACTCCATGGGTCTATTGCTGCCTCGGGCACCTTATGTCCGTTCTGCTGTGAATCTAGATTATCGAATGGGACGAAAAACTGATAGTGAATTGTAACGTTCAGGGCCACCTAATGACGATGGATCACTCAAATTGCGTCACGATTCAATACATCGTCCTGCAGCAGAGTTGACTCCATGGGTCTATTGCTGCCTCGGGCACCTTATGGCCGTTCTGCTGTGAATCTAGATTATCGAATGGGACGAAAAACTGATAGTGAATTGTAACGTTCAGGGCCACCTAATGACGATGGATCACTCAAATTGCGTCCCGATTCAATACATCGTCCTCCAGCCGACTTGACTCCATGTGTCTATTGCTGCCTCGGGCACCTTATGGCCGTTCTGCTGTGAGTCTAGATTATCGAATGGGACGAAAAACTGATAGTGAATTGTAACGTTCAGGGCCTCCTAATGACGATGGATCACTCAAATTGCGTCCCGATTCAATACATCGTCCTCCAGCCGACTTGACTCCATGGGTCTATTGCTGCCTCGTGCACCTTATGGCCGTTCTGCTGTGAATCTAGATTATCGAATGGGACGAAAAACTGATAGTGAATTGTAACGTTCAGGGCCACCTATTGACGATGGATCACTCAAATTGCGTCCCGATTCAATACATCGTCCCCAGCCGACTTGTCTCCTTGGGTCTATTGCTGCCTCGGGCACCTTATGGCCGTTCTGCTGTGAGTCTAGATTATCGAATGGGACGAAAAACTGATAGTGAATTGTAACGTTCAGGGATACATAATGACGATGGATCACACAAATTGCGTCCTGATTCAATACATCGTCCTCCAGCAGACTTCACTTCATGGGGCATATTGCTGCCTCGGGCACCTTATGGCCGTTCTGCTGTGAGTCAAAGATTTTCGAATCGGACGAAAAACTGATAGTGAATTGTAACTTTCAGGGCCACCTAATGACGATGGATCACTCAAATTGCGTCCCGATTCAATACATCGTCCTCCAGCAGACTTGTCTCCATGGGTCGATTGCTGCCTCGGGCACCTTATGGCCGTTCTGCTGTGAGTCAAAGATTTTCGAACTGGACGAAAAACTGATAGTGATTTGTAACATTCAGGGCCACCTAATGACGATGGACCACACAAATTGCGTCCCGATTCAGTACATCGTCCAGTAGCCGACTTAAATCCATGGGACTATTGCTGCCTCGGGCACCTTATGGCCGTTCTGCTGTGAGTCTAGATTATCGAATGGGATGAAAAACTGATAGTGAATTGTAACGTTCAGGGCCTCCTAATGAAGATGGATCACTGAAATTGCGTCCCGATTCAATACATCGTCCTCCAGCCGACTTCACTCCATGGGTCTATTGCTGCCTCGGGCACCTTATGGCCGTTCTGCTGTGAGTCTAGATTATCGAATGGGACGAAAAACTGATAGTGAATTGTAACGTTCAGGGCCTCCTAATGACGATGGATCACTCAAATTGCGTCCCGATTCAATACATCGTCCTCCAGCAGACTTGTCTCCATGGGTCGATTGCTGCCTCGGGCACCTAATGGCCGTTCTGCTGTGAGTCAAAGATTTTCGAATCGGACGAAAAACTGATAGTGAATTGTAACATTCAGGGCCACCTAATGACGATGGACCACGCAAATTGCGTCCCGATTCAATACATCGTCCTGCAGCCGAGTTGACTCCATGGGTCTATTGCTGCCTCGGGCACCTTATGGCCGTTCTGCTGTGAATCTAGATTATCGAATGGGACGAAAAACTGATAGTGAATTGTAACGTTCAGGGCCACCTAATGACGATGGATCACTCAAATTGCGTCCCGATTCAATACATCGTCCTCCAGCAGACTTGTCTCCATGGGTCTATTGCTGCCTCGGGCACCTTATGGCAGGCCTGCTGTGACTCAAAGATTTTCGAATCGGACGAAAAACTGATAGTGAATTGTAACGTTCAGGGCATCCTAATGACGATGGAACACTCAAATTCCGTCCTGATTCAATACATCGTCCTCCAGCAGACTTGTCTCCATGCGTCTATTGCTGCCTCGGGCACATTATGGCCGTTCTGCTGTGAGTCAAAGATTTTCGAATCGGACGTAAGACTGATAGTGAATTGTAACGTTCAGGGCCACCTAATGACGATGGATCACTCAAATTGCGTCCCGATTCAATACATCGTCCTCCAGCCGACTTGACTCCATGGGTCTATTGCTGCCTCGGGCACCTTATGGCCGTTCTGCTGTGAGTCTAGATTATCGAATGGGACAAAAAACTGATAGTGAATTGTAACGTTCAGTGCCTCTTAATGACGATGGATCACTCAAATTGCGTCCCGATTCAATACATCGTCCTCCAGCAGACTTGTCTCCATGGGTCTATTGCTGCCTCGGGCATCTTATGGCCGTTCTGCTGTGAGTCTAGATTATCGAATGGGACGAAAAACTGATAGTGAATTGTAACGTTCAGGGCCACCTAATGACGATGGATCTTTCAAATTGCGTCCCGATTCAATACATCGTCCTCCAGCCGACTTGACTCCATGTGTCTATTGCTGCCTCGGGCACCTTATGGCCGTTCTGCTGTGAGTCTAGATTATCGAATGGGACGAAAAACTGATAGTGAATTGTAACGTTCAGGGCCTCCTAATGACGATGGATCACTCAAATTGCGTCCCGATTCAATACATCGTCCTCCAGCCGACCTGACTCCATGGGTCTATTGCTGCCTCGGGCACCTTATGGCCGTTCTGCTGTGAATCTAGATTATCGAATGGGACGAAAAACTGATAGTGAATTGTAACGTTCAGGGCCACCTAATGACGATGGATCACTCAAATTGCGTCCCGATTCAATACATCGTCCTCCAGCCGACTTGACTCCATGGGTCTATTGCTGCCTCGGGCACCTTATGGCCGTTCTGCTGTGAATCCAGATTATCGAATGGGACGAAAAACTGATAGTGAATTGTAACGTTCAGGGCCACCTAATGACGATGGATCACTCAAATTGCGTCCTGATTCAATACATCGTCCTCCAGCAGACTTGACTTCATGGGTCTATTGCTGCCTCGGGCACCTAATGGCCGTTCTGCTGTGAGTCAAAGATTTTAGAATCGGACGAAAAACTGATAGTGAATTGTAACATTCAGGGCCACCTAATGATGATGGACCACGCAAATTGCGTCCCGATTCAATACATCGTCCTCCAGCCGAGTTGACTCCATGGGTCTATTGCTGCCTCGGGCACCTTATGGCCGTTCTGCTGTGAGTCTAGATTTTCGAATGGGACAAAAAACTGATAGTGAATTGTAACGTTCAGGGCCACCTAATGACGATGGACCACGCAAATTGCGTCCCGATTCAATACATCGTCCTCCAGCCGACTTGACTCCATGGGTCTATTGCTGCCTCGGGCACGTTATGGCCGTTCTGCTGTGAGTATAGATTATCGAATGGGACAAAAAACTGATAGTGAATTGTAACGTTCAGGGCCACCTAATGACGATGGATCACTCAAATTGCGTCCCGATTCAATACATCGTCCTCCAGCCGACTTGACTCCATGGGTCTATTGCTGCCTCGGGCACCTTATGGCCGTTCTGCTGTGAGTCTAGATTATCGAATGGGACAAAAAACTGATAGTGAATTGTAACGTTCAGGGCCTCCTAATGACGATGGATCACTCAAATTGCGTCCCGATTCAATACATCGTCCTCCAGCCGACTTGACTCCATGGGTCTATTGCTGCCTCGGGCACCTTATGGCCGTTCTGCTGTGAGTCTAGATTATCGAATGGGACGAAAAACTGATAGTGAATTGTAACGTTCAGGGCCACCTAATGACGATGGATCACTCAAATTGCGTCCCGATTCAATACATCGTCCCCAGCCGACTTGTCTCCATGGGTCTATTGCTGCCTCGGGCACCTTATGGCCGTTCTGCTGTGAGTCTAGATTATCGAATGGGACGAAAAACTGATAGTGAATTGTAACGTTCAGGGCCACCTAATGACGATGGATCACTCAAATTGCGTCCTGATTCAATACATCGTCCTCCAGCAGACTTGACTTCATGGGTCTATTGCTGCCTCGGGCACCTTATGGCAGGGTTGCTGTGACTCAAAGATTTTCGAATCGGACGAAAAACTGATAGTGAATTGTAACGTTCAGGGCCTCCTAATGACGATGGATCACTCAAATTGCGTCCCGATTCAATACATCGTCCTCCAGCAGACTTGTCTCCATGTGTCTATTGCTGCCTCGGGCACCTTATGGCCGTTCTGCTGTGAGTCAAAGATTTTCGAATCGGACGAAAGACTGATAGTTAATTGTAACGTTCAGGGCCACCTAATGACGATGGATCACTCATATTGCGTCCTGATTCAATACATCGTCCTCCAGCCGACTTGACTCCATGGGTCTATTGCTGCCTCGGGCACCTTATGGCTGTTCTGCTGTGAGTCTAGATTATCGAATGGGACAAAAAACTGATAGTGAATTGTAACGTTCAGTGCCTCCTAATGACGATGGATCACTCAAATTGCGTCCCGATTCAATACATCGTCCTCCAGCAGACTTGTCTCCATGGGTCTATTGCTGCCTCGGGCACCTTATGGCCGTTCTGCTGTGAGTCTAGATTATCGAATGGGACGAAAAACTGATAGTGAATTGTAACGTTCAGGGCCACCTAGTGACGATGGATCTCTCAAATTGCGTCCCGATTCAATACATCGTCCTCCAGCGGACTTGACTCCATGTGTCTATTGCTGCCTCGGGCACCTTATGGCCGTTCTGCTGTGAGTCTAGATTATCGAATGGGACGAAAAACTGATAGTGAATTGTAACGTTCAGGGCCTCCTAATGACGATGGATCACTCAAATTGCGTCCCGATTCAATACATCGTCCTCCAGCCGACTTGACTCCATGGGTCTATTGCTGCCTCGGGCACCTTATGGCCGTTCTGCTGTGAATCTAGATTATCAAATGGGACGAAAAACTGATAGTGAATTGTAACGTTCAGGGCCACCTAATGACGATGGATCACTCAAATTGCGTCCCGATTCAATAGATCGTCCTCCAGCCGAGTTGACTCCATGGTTCTATTGCTGCCTCGGGCACCTTATGGCCGTTCTGCTGTGAATCTAGATTATCGAATGGGACGAAAAACTGATAGTGAATTGTAACGTTCAGGGCCACCTAGTGACGATGGATCACTCAAATTGCGTCCCGATTCAATACATCGTCCTCCAGCCGACTTGACTCCATGGGTCTATTGCTGCCTCGGGCACCTTATGGCCGTTCTGTTGTGAGTCTAGATTATCGAATGGGACGAAAAACTGATAGTGAATTGTAACGTTCAGGGCCACCTAATGACGATGGATCACTCAAATTGCGTCCCGATTCAATACATCGTCCTCCAGCCGAGTTGACTCCATGGGTCTATTGCTGCCTCGGGCACCTTATGTCCGTTCTGCTGTGAATCTAGATTATCGAATGGGACGAAAAACTGATAGTGAATTGTAACGTTCAGGGCCACCTAATGACGATGGATCACTCAAATTGCGTCACGATTCAATACATCGTCCTGCAGCAGAGTTGACTCCATGGGTCTATTGCTGCCTCGGGCACCTTATGGCCGTTCTGCTGTGAATCTAGATTATCGAATGGGACGAAAAACTGATAGTGAATTGTAACGTTCAGGGCCACCTAATGACGATGGATCACTCAAATTGCGTCCCGATTCAATACATCGTCCTCCAGCCGACTTGACTCCATGTGTCTATTGCTGCCTCGGGCACCTTATGGCCGTTCTGCTGTGAGTCTAGATTATCGAATGGGACGAAAAACTGATAGTGAATTGTAACGTTCAGGGCCTCCTAATGACGATGGATCACTCAAATTGCGTCCCGATTCAATACATCGTCCTCCAGCCGACTTGACTCCATGGGTCTATTGCTGCCTCGTGCACCTTATGGCCGTTCTGCTGTGAATCTAGATTATCGAATGGGACGAAAAACTGATAGTGAATTGTAACGTTCAGGGCCACCTATTGACGATGGATCACTCAAATTGCGTCCCGATTCAATACATCGTCCCCAGCCGACTTGTCTCCTTGGGTCTATTGCTGCCTCGGGCACCTTATGGCCGTTCTGCTGTGAGTCTAGATTATCGAATGGGACGAAAAACTGATAGTGAATTGTAACGTTCAGGGCCACATAATGACGATGGATCACACAAATTGCGTCCTGATTCAATACATCGTCCTCCAGCAGACTTCACTTCATGGGGCATATTGCTGCCTCGGGCACCTTATGGCCGTTCTGCTGTGAGTCAAAGATTTTCGAATCGGACGAAAAACTGATAGTGAATTGTAACTTTCAGGGCCACCTAATGACGATGGATCACTCAAATTGCGTCCCGATTCAATACATCGTCCTCCAGCAGACTTGTCTCCATGGGTCGATTGCTGCCTCGGGCACCTTATGGCCGTTCTGCTGTGAGTCAAAGATTTTCGAACTGGACGAAAAACTGATAGTGATTTGTAACATTCAGGGCCACCTAATGACGATGGACCACACAAATTGCGTCCCGATTCAGTACATCGTCCAGTAGCCGACTTAAATCCATGGGACTATTGCTGCCTCGGGCACCTTATGGCCGTTCTGCTGTGAGTCTAGATTATCGAATGGGATGAAAAACTGATAGTGAATTGTAACGTTCAGGGCCTCCTAATGAAGATGGATCACTGAAATTGCGTCCCGATTCAATACATCGTCCTCCAGCCGACTTCACTCCATGGGTCTATTGCTGCCTCGGGCACCTTATGGCCGTTCTGCTGTGAGTCTAGATTATCGAATGGGACGAAAAACTGATAGTGAATTGTAACGTTCAGGGCCTCCTAATGACGATGGATCACTCAAATTGCGTCCCGATTCAATACATCGTCCTCCAGCAGACTTGTCTCCATGGGTCGATTGCTGCCTCGGGCACCTAATGGCCGTTCTGCTGTGAGTCAAAGATTTTCGAATCGGACGAAAAACTGATAGTGAATTGTAACATTCAGGGCCACCTAATGACGATGGACCACGCAAATTGCGTCCCGATTCAATACATCGTCCTGCAGCCGAGTTGACTCCATGGGTCTATTGCTGCCTCGGGCACCTTATGGTTGTTCTGCTGTGAATCTAGATTATCGAATGGGACGAAAAACTGATAGTGAATTGTAACGTTCAGGGCCACCTAATGACGATGGATCACTCAAATTGCGTCCCGATTCAATACATCGTCCTCCAGCAGACTTGTCTCCATGGGTCTATTGCTGCCTCGGGCACCTTATGGCAGGCCTGCTGTGACTCAAAGATTTTCGAATCGGACGAAAAACTGATAGTGAATTGTAACGTTCAGGGCATCCTAATGACGATGGAACACTCAAATTCCGTCCTGATTCAATACATCGTCCTCCAGCAGACTTGTCTCCATGCGTCTATTGCTGCCTCGGGCACATTATGGCCGTTCTGCTGTGAGTCAAAGATTTTCGAATCGGACGTAAGACTGATAGTGAATTGTAACGTTCAGGGCCACCTAATGACGATGGATCACTCAAATTGCGTCCCGATTCAATACATCGTCCTCCAGCCGACTTGACTCCATGGGTCTATTGCTGCCTCGGGCACCTTATGGCCGTTCTGCTGTGAGTCTAGATTATCGAATGGGACAAAAAACTGATAGTGAATTGTAACGTTCAGTGCCTCTTAATGACGATGGATCACTCAAATTGCGTCCCGATTCAATACATCGTCCTCCAGCAGACTTGTCTCCATGGGTCTATTGCTGCCTCGGGCACCTTATGGCCGTTCTGCTGTGAGTCTAGATTATCGAATGGGACGAAAAACTGATAGTGAATTGTAACGTTCAGGGCCACCTAATGACGATGGATCTTTCAAATTGCGTCCCGATTCAATACATCGTCCTCCAGCCGACTTGACTCCATGTGTCTATTGCTGCCTCGGGCACCTTATGGCCGTTCTGCTGTGAGTCTAGATTATCGAATGGGACGAAAAACTGATAGTGAATTGTAACGTTCAGGGCCTCCTAATGACGATGGATCACTCAAATTGCGTCCCGATTCAATACATCGTCCTCCAGCCGACCTGACTCCATGGGTCTATTGCTGCCTCGGGCACCTTATGGCCGTTCTGCTGTGAATCTAGATTATCGAATGGGACGAAAAACTGATAGTGAATTGTAACGTTCAGGGCCACCTAATGACGATGGATCACTCAAATTGCGTCCCGATTCAATACATCGTCCTCCAGCCGACTTGACTCCATGGGTCTATTGCTGCCTCGGGCACCTTATGGCCGTTCTGCTGTGAATCCAGATTATCGAATGGGACGAAAAACTGATAGTGAATTGTAACGTTCAGGGCCACCTAATGACGATGGATCACTCAAATTGCGTCCTGATTCAATACATCGTCCTCCAGCAGACTTGACTTCATGGGTCTATTGCTGCCTCGGGCACCTAATGGCCGTTCTGCTGTGAGTCAAAGATTTTAGAATCGGACGAAAAACTGATAGTGAATTGTAACATTCAGGGCCACCTAATGATGATGGACCACGCAAATTGCGTCCCGATTCAATACATCGTCCTCCAGCCGAGTTGACTCCATGGGTCTATTGCTGCCTCGGGCACCTTATGGCCGTTCTGCTGTGAGTCTAGATTTTCGAATGGGACAAAAAACTGATAGTGAATTGTAACGTTCAGGGCCACCTAATGACGATGGACCACGCAAATTGCGTCCCGATTCAATACATCGTCCTCCAGCCGACTTGACTCCATGGGTCTATTGCTGCCTCGGGCACGTTATGGCCGTTCTGCTGTGAGTATAGATTATCGAATGGGACAAAAAACTGATAGTGAATTGTAACGTTCAGGGCCACCTAATGACGATGGATCACTCAAATTGCGTCCCGATTCAATACATCGTCCTCCAGCCGACTTGACTCCATGGGTCTATTGCTGCCTCGGGCACCTTATGGCCGTTCTGCTGTGAGTCTAGATTATCGAATGGGACAAAAAACTGATAGTGAATTGTAACGTTCAGGGCCTCCTAATGACGATGGATCACTCAAATTGCGTCCCGATTCAATACATCGTCCTCCAGCAGACTTGTCTCCATGTGTCTATTGCTGCCTCGGGCACCTTATGGCCGTTCTGCTGTGAGTCAAAGATTTTCGAATCGGACGAAAGACTGATAGTGAATTGTAACGTTCAGGGCCACCTAATGACGATGGATCACTCATATTGCGTCCTGATTCAATACATCGTCCTCCAGCCGACTTGACTCCATGGGTCTATTGCTGCCTCGGGCACCTTATGGCTGTTCTGCTGTGAGTCTAGATTATCGAATGGGACAAAAAACTGATAGTGAATTGTAACGTTCAGTGCCTCCTAATGACGATGGATCACTCAAATTGCGTCCCGATTCAATACATCGTCCTCCAGCAGACTTGTCTCCATGGGTCTATTGCTGCCTCGGGCACCTTATGGCCGTTCTGCTGTGAGTCTAGATTATCGAATGGGACGAAAAACTGATAGTGAATTGTAACGTTCAGGGCCACCTAATGACGATGGATCTCTCAAATTGCGTCCCGATTCAATACATCGTCCTCCACCAGACTTGTCTCCATGGGTCGATTGCTGCCTCGGGCACCTTATGGCCGTTCTGCTGTGAATCTAGATTATCGAATGGGACGAAAAACTGATAGTGAATTGTAACGTTCAGGGCCACCTAATGACGATGGATCACTCAAATTGCGTCCCGATTCAATACATCGTCCTCCAGCAGACTTGTCTCCATGGGTCTATTGCTGCCTCGGGCACCTTATGGCAGGCCTGCTGTGACTCAAAGATTTTCGAATCGGACGAAAAACTGATAGTGAATTGTAACGTTCAGGGCATCCTAATGACGATGGAACACTCAAATTCCGTCCTGATTCAATACATCGTCCTCCAGCAGACTTGTCTCCATGCGTCTATTGCTGCCTCGGGCACATTATGGCCGTTCTGCTGTGAGTCAAAGATTTTCGAATCGGACGAAAGACTGATAGTGAATTGTAACGTTCAGGGCCACCTAATGACGATGGATCACTCAAATTGCGTCCCGATTCAATACATCGTCCTCCAGCCGACTTGACTCCATGGGTCTATTGCTGCCTCGGGCACCTTATGGCCGTTCTGCTGTGAGTCTAGATTATCGAATGGGACAAAAAACTGATAGTGAAATGTAACGTTCAGTGCCTCCTAATGACGATGGATCACTCAAATTGCGTCCCGATTCAATACATCGTCCTCCAGCAGACTTGTCTCCATGGGTCTATTGCTGCCTCGGGCACCTTATGGCCGTTCTGCTGTGAGTCTAGATTATCGAATGGGACGAAAAACTGATAGTGAATTGTAACGTTCAGGGCCACCTAATGACGATGGATCTCTCAAATTGCGTCCCGATTCAATACATCGTCCTCCAGCCGACTTGACTCCATGTGTCTATTGCTGCCTCGGGCACCTTATGGCCGTTCTGCTGTGAGTCTAGATTATCGAATGGGACGAAAAACTGATAGTGAGTTGTAACGTTCAGGGCCTCCTAATGACGATGGATCACTCAAATTGCGTCCCGATTCAATACATCGTCCTCCAGCCGACTTGACTCCATGGGTCTATTGCTGCCTCGGGCACCTTATGGCCGTTCTGCTGTGAATCTAGATTATCGAATGGGACGAAAAACTGATAGTGAATTGTAACGTTCAGGGCCACCTAATGACGATGGATCACTCAAATTGCGTCCCGATTCAATACATCGTCCTCCAGCCGAGTTGACTCCATGGGTCTATTGCTGCCTCGGGCACCTTATGGCCGTTCTGCTGTGAATCTAGATTATCGAATGGGACGAAAAACTGATAGTGAATTGTAACGTTCAGGGCCACCTAGTGACGATGGATCACTCAAATTGCGTCCCGATTCAATACATCGTCCTCCAGCCGACTTGACTCCATGGGTCTATTGCTGCCTCGGGCACCTTATGGCCGTTCTGTTGTGAGTCTAGATTATCGAATGGGACGAAAAACTGATAGTGAATTGTAACGTTCAGGACCACCTAATGACGATGGATCACTCAAATTGCGTCCCGATTCAATACATCGTCCTCCAGCCGAGTTGACTCCATGGGTCTATTGCTGCCTCGGGCACCTTATGGCAGGCCTGCTGTGACTCAAAGATTTTCGAATCGGACGAAAAACTGATAGTGAATTGTAACGTTCAGGGCATCCTAATGACGATGGAACACTGAAATTCCGTCCTGATTCAATACATCGTCCTCCAGCAGACTTGTCTCCATGCGTCTATTGCTGCCTCGGGCACATTATGGCCGTTCTGCTGTGAGTCAAAGATTTTCGAATCGGACGAAAGACTGATAGTGAATTGTAACGTTCAGGGCCACCTAATGACGATGGATCACTCAAATTGCGTCCCGATTCAATACATCGTCCTCCAGCCGACTTGACTCCATGGGTCTATTGCTGCCTCGGGCACCTTATGGCCGTTCTGCTGTGAGTCTAGATTATCGAATGGGACAAAAAACTGATAGTGAATTGTAACGTTCAGTGCCTCCTAATGACGATGGATCACTCAAATTGCGTCCCGATTCAATACATCGTCCTCCAGCAGACTTGTCTCCATGGGTCTATTGCTGCCTCGGGCACCTTATGGCCGTTCTGCTGTGAGTCTAGATTATCGAATGGGACGAAAAACTGATAGTGAATTGTAACGTTCAGGGCCACCTAATGACGATGGATCTCTCAAATTGCGTCCCGATTCAATACATCGTCCTCCAGCCGACTTGACTCCATGTGTCTATTGCTGCCTCGGGCACCTTATGGCCGTTCTGCTGTGAGTCTAGATTATCGAATGGGACGAAAAACTGATAGTGAGTTGTAACGTTCAGGGCCTCCTAATGACGATGGATCACTCAAATTGCGTCCCGATTCAATACATCGTCCTCCAGCCGACTTGACTCCATGGGTCTATTGCTGCCTCGGGCACCTTATGGCCGTTCTGCTGTGAATCTAGATTATCGAATGGGACGAAAAACTGATAGTGAATTGTAACGTTCAGGGCCACCTAATGACGATGGATCACTCAAATTGCGTCCCGATTCAATACATCGTCCTCCAGCCGAGTTGACTCCATGGGTCTATTGCTGCCTCGGGCACCTTATGGCCGTTCTGCTGTGAATCTAGATTATCGAATGGGACGAAAAACTGATAGTGAATTGTAACGTTCAGGGCCACCTAGTGACGATGGATCACTCAAATTGCGTCCCGATTCAATACATCGTCCTCCAGCCGACTTGACTCCATGGGTCTATTGCTGCCTCGGGCACCTTATGGCCGTTCTGTTGTGAGTCTAGATTATCGAATGGGACGAAAAACTGATAGTGAATTGTAACGTTCAGGACCACCTAATGACGATGGATCACTCAAATTGCGTCCCGATTCAATACATCGTCCTCCAGCCGAGTTGACTCCATGGGTCTATTGCTGCCTCGGGCACCTTATGGCAGGCCTGCTGTGACTCAAAGATTTTCGAATCGGACGAAAAACTGATAGTGAATTGTAACGTTCAGGGCATCCTAATGACGATGGAACACTGAAATTCCGTCCTGATTCAATATATCGTCCTCCAGCAGACTTGTCTCCATGCGTCTATTGCTGCCTCGGGCACATTATGGCCGTTCTGCTGTGAGTCAAAGATTTTCGAATCGGACGAAAGACTGATAGTGAATTGTAACGTTCAGGGCCACCTAATGACGATGGATCACTCAAATTGCGTCCCGATTCAATACATCGTCCTCCAGCCGACTTGACTCCATGGGTCTATTGCTGCCTCGGGCACCTTATGGCCGTTCTGCTGTGAGTCTAGATTATCGAATGGGACAAAAAACTGATAGTGAATTGTAACGTTCAGTGCCTCCTAATGACGATGGATCACTCAAATTGCGTCCCGATTCAATACATCGTCCTCCAGCAGACTTGTCTCCATGGGTCTATTGCTGCCTCGGGCACCTTATGGCCGTTCTGCTGTGAGTCTAGATTATCGAATGGGACGAAAAACTGATAGTGAATTGTAACGTTCTGGGCCACCTAATGACGATGGATCACTCAAATTGCGTCCCGATTCAATACATCGTCCTACAGCCGAGTTGACTCCATGGGTCTATTGCTGCCTCGGGCACCTTATGGCCGTTCTGCTGTGAATCTAGATTATCGAATGGGACGAAAAACTGATAGTGAATTGTAACGTTCAGGGCCACCTAATGACGATGGATCACTCAAATTGCGTCCCGATTCAATACATCGTCTTCCAGCCGACTTGACTCCATGGGTCTATTGCTGCCTCGGGCACCTTATGGCCGTTCTGTTGTGAGTCTAGATTATCGAATGGGACGAAAAACTGATAGTGAATTGTAACGTTCAGGGCCACCTAATGACGATGGATCACTCAAATTGCGTCCTGATTCAATACATCGTCCTCCAGCAGACTTGACTTCATGGGTCTATTGCTGCCTCGGGCACCTTATGGCAGGGTTGCTGTGACTCAAAGATTTTCGAATCGGACGAAAAACTGATAGTGAATTGTAACGTTCAGGGCCTCCTAATGACGATGGAACACTCAAATTGCGTCCCGATTCAATACATCGTCCTCCAGCAGACTTGTCTCCATGTGTCTATTGCTGCCTCGGGCACCTTATGGCCGTTCTGCTGTGAGTCAAAGATTTTCGAATCGGACGAAAGACTGATAGTGAATTGTAACGTTCAGGGCCACCTAATGACGATGGATCACTCAAATTGCGTCCCGACTCAATACATCGTCCTCCAGCCGACTTGACTCCATGGGTCTATTGCTGCCTCGGGCACCTTATGGCCGTTCTGCTGTGAGTCTAGATTATCGAATGGGACAAAAAACTGATAGTGAATTGTAACGTTCAGTGCCTCCTAATGACGATGGATCACTCAAATTGCGTCCCGATTCAATACATCGTCCTCCAGCAGACTTGTCTCCATGGGTCTATTGCTGCCTCGGGCACCTTATGGCCGTTCTGCTCTGAGTCTAGATTATCGAATGGGACGAAAAACTGATAGTGAATTGTAACGTTCAGGGCCACCTAATGACGATGGATCTCTGAAATTGCGTCCCGATTCAATGCATCGTCCTCCAGCAGACTTGTCTCCATGGGTCGATTGCTGCCTCGGGCACCTAATGGCCGTTCTGCTGTGAGTCAAAGATTTTCGAATCGGACGAAAAACTGATAGTGAATTGTAACATTCAGGGCCACCTAATGACGATGGACCACGCAAATTGCGTCCCGATTCAATACATCGTCCTCCAGCCGAGTTGACTCCATGGGTCTATTGCTGCCTCGGGCACCTCATGGCCGTTCTGCTGTGAATCTAGATTATCGAATGGGACGAAAAACTGATAGTGAATTGTAACGTTCAGGGCCACCTAATGACGATGGATCACTCAAATTGCGTCCCGATTCAATACATCGTCCCCAGCCGACTTGTCTCCTTGGGTCTATTGCTGCCTCGGGCACCTTATGGCCGTTCTGGTGTGAGTCTAGATTATCGAATGGGACGAAAAACTGATAGTGAATTGTAACGTTCAGGGCCACATGATGACGATGGATCACACAAATTGCGTCCTGATTCAATACATCGTCCTCCAGCAGACTTGACTTGATGGGTCTATTGCTGCCTCGGGCACCTTATGGCCGTTCTGCTGTGAGTCAAAGATTTTCGAATCGGACGAAAAACTGATAGTGAATTGTAACTTTCAGGGCCACCTAATGACGATGGATCACTCAAATTGCGTCCCGATACATCGTCCTCCAGCAGACTTGTCTCCATGGGTCGATTGCTGCCTCGGGCACCCTATGGCCGTTCTGCTGTGAGTCAAAGTTTTTCGAATCGGACGAAAAACTGATAGTGATTTGTAACATTCAGGGCCACCTAATGACGATGGACCACACAAATTGCGTCCCGATTCAGTACATCGTCCAGTAGCCGACTTAAATCCATGGGACTATTGCTGCCTCGGGCACCTTATGGCCGTTCTGCTGTGAGTCTAGATTATAGAATGGGATGAAAAACTGATAGTGAATTGTAACGTTCAGGGCCACCTAATGACGATGGATCACTCAAATTGCGTCCCGATTCAATACATCGTCCTCCAGCAGACTCTTCTCCATGTGTCTATTGCTGCCTCGGGCACTTTATGGCAGGCCTGCTGTGACTCAAAGATTTTCGAATCGGACGAAAAACTGATAGTGAATTGTAACGTTCAGGGCCTCCTAATGACGATGGAACACTCAAATTGCGTCCCGATTCAATACATCGTCCTCCAGCAGACTTGTCTCCAAGTGTCTATTGCTGCCTCGGGCACCTTATGGCCGTTCTGCTGTGAGTCAAAGATTTTCGAATCGGACGAAAAGCTGATAGTGAATTGTAACGTTCAGGGCCACCTAATGACGATGGATCACTCAAATTGCGTCCCGATTCAATACATCGTCCTCCAGCCGACTTGACTCCATGGGTCTATTGCTGCCTCGGGCGCCTTATGGCCGTCCTGCTGTGAGTCTAGATTATCGAATGGGACAAAAAACTGATAGTGAATTGTAACGTTCAGGGCCTCCTAATGACGATGGATCACTCAAATTGCGTCCCGATTCAATACATCGTCCTCCAGCAGACTTGTCTCCATGGGTCTATTGCTGCCTCGGGCACATTATGGCCGTTATGCTGTGAGTCTAGATTATCGAATGGGACGAAAAACTGATAGTGAATTGTAACGTTCAGGGCCACCTAATGACGATGGATCTCTCAAATTGCGTCCCGATTCAATACATCGTCCTCCAGCCGACTTGAATCCATGGGTCTATTGCTGCCTCGGGCAACTTATGGCCGTTCTGCTGTGAGTCTAGATTATCGAATGGGACGAAAAACTGATAGTGAATTGTAACGTTCTGGGCCTCCTAATGACGATGGATCACTCAAATTGCGTCCCGATTCAATACATCGTCCTCCAGCCGACTTGACTCAATGGGTCTATTGCTGCCTCGGGCACCTTATGGCCGTTCTGCTGTGAGTCTAGATTATCGAATGGGACGAAAAACTGATAGTGAATTGTAACGTTCAGGGCCTCCTAATGACGATGGATCACTCAAATTGCGTCCCGATTCAATACATCGTCCTCCAGCACACTTGTCTCCATGGGTCGATTGCTGCCTCGGGCACCTAATGGCCGTTCTGCTGTGAGTCAAAGATTTTCGAATCGGACGAAAAACTGAATGTGAATTGTAACATTCAGGGCCACCTAATGACGATGGACCACGCACATTGCGTCCCGATTCAATACATCGTCCTCCAGCCGAGTTGACTCCATGGGTCTATTGCTGCCTCGGGCACCTTATGGCCGTTCTGCTGTGAATCTAGATTATCGAATGGGACGAAAAACTGATAGTGAATTGTAACGTTCAGGGCCACCTAATGACGATGGATCACTCAAATTGCGTCCCGATTCAATACATCGTCCCCAACCGACTTGACTCCATGGGACTATTGCTGCCTCGGGTACCTTATGGCCGTTCTGCTGTGACTCTAGATTATAGAATGGGATGAAAAACTGATAGTGAATTGTAACGTTCAGGGCCACCTAATGACGATGGATCACTCAAATTGCGTCCCGATTCAATACATCGTCCTCCAGCAGACTTGTCTCCATGGGTCTATTGCTGCCTCGGGCACCTTATGGCAGGCCTGCTGTGACTCAAAGATTTTCGAATGGGACGAAAAACTGATAGTGAATTGTAACGTTCAGGGCCTCCTAATGACGATGGAACACTCAAATTGCGTCCCGAATCAATACATCGTCCTCCAGCAGACTTGTCTCCATGCGTCTATTGCTGCCTCGGGCACCTTATGGCCGTTCTGCTGTGAGTCAAAGATTTTCGAATCGGACGAAAGACTGATAGTGAATTGTAACGTTCAGGGCCACCTAATGACGATGGATCACTCAAATTGCGTCCCGATTCAATACATCGTCCTCCAGGAGACTTGACTCCATGGGTCTATTGCTGCCTCGGGCACCTTATGGCCGTTCTGCTGTGAGTCTAGATTATCGAATGGGACAAAAAACTGATAGTGAATTGTAACGTTCAGGGCCTCCTAATGACGATGGATCACTCAAATTGCGTCCCGATTCAATACATTGTCCTCCAGCAGACTTTTCTCCATGGGTCGATTGCTGCCTCGGGCACCTAATGGCCGTTCTGCTGTGAGTCAAAGATTTTCGAATCGGACGAAAAACTGATAGTGAATTGTAACATTCAGGGCCACCTAATGACGATGGACCACGCAAATTGCGTCCCGATTCAATACATCGTCCTCCAGCCGAGTTGACTCCATGGGTCTATTGCTGCCTCGGGCACCTTATGGCCGTTCTGCTGTGAATCTTGATTATCGAATGGGACGAAAAACTGATAGTGAATTGTAACGTTCAGGGCCACCTAATGACGATGGATCACTCAAATTGCGTCCCGATTCAATACATCGTCCCCAGCCGACTTGTCTCCATGGGTCTATTTTTGCCTCGGGCACCTTATGGCCCTTCTGCTGTGAGTCTAGATTATCGAATGGGACGAAAAACTGATAGTGAATTGTAACGTTCAGGGCCACCTAATGACGATGGATCACTCAAATTGCGTCCTGATTCAATACATCGTCCTCCAGCAGACTTGTCTTCATGGGTCTATTGCTGCCTCGGGCACCTTATGGCAGGCCTGCTGTGACTCAAAGATTTTCGAATCGGACGCAAAACTGATAGTGAATTGTAACGTTCAGGGCCACCTAATGACGATGGATCACTCAAATTGCGTCCCGATTCAATACATCGTCCTCCAGCCGAGTGTACTCCATGGGTCTATTGCTGCCTCGGGCACCTTATGGCCGTTCTGCTGTGAATCTAGATTATCGAATGGGACGAAAAACTGATAGTGAATTGTAACGTTCAGGGCCACCCAATGACGATGGATCACTCAAATTGCGTCCCGATTCAATCCATCGTCCTCCAGCAGACTTGTCTCCATGGGTCTATTGCTGCCTCGGGCACCTTATGGCAGGCCTGCTGTGAATCAAAGATTTTCGAATCGGACGAAAAACTGATAGTGAATTGTAACGTTCAGGGCCTCCTAATGACGATGGAACACTCAAATTGCGTCCCGATTCAATACATCGTCCTCCAGCAGACTTGTCTCCATGCGTCTATTGCTGCCTCGGGCACCTTATGGCCGTTCTGCTGTGGGTCAACGATTTTCGAATCGGACGAGAAACTGATAGTGAATTGTATCTTTCAGGTCCACCTAATGACGATGGATCACTCAAATTGCGTCCCGATTCAATACATCGTCCTCCAGCAGACTTGTCTCCATGGGTCGATTGCTGCCTCGGGCACCTTATGGCCGTTCTGCTGTGAGTCAAAGATTTTCGAATCGGACGAAAAACTGATAGTGGTTTGTAACATTCAGGGCCACCTAATGACGATGGATCACTCAAATTGCGTCCCGATTCAATACATCGTCCTCCAGCCGACTTGACTCCCTGGGTCTATTGCTGCCTCGGGCACCTTATGGCCGTTCTGCTGTGAGTCTAGATTATCGAATGGGACGAAAAACTGATAGTGAATTGTAACGTTCAGGGCCACCTAATGACGATGGATCACTCAAATTGCGTCCCGATTCAATACATCGTCCCCAGCCGACTTGTCTCCATGGGTCTATTGCTGCCTCGGGCACCTTATGGCCGTTCTGCTGTGAGTCTAGATTATCGAATGGGACGAAAAACTGATAGTGAATTGTAACTTTCAGGGCCACCTAATGACGATGGATCACTCAAATAGCGTCCCGATTCAATACATCGTCCTCCAGCAGACTTGTCTCCATGGGTCGATTGCTGCCTCGGGCACCTAATGGCCGTTCTGCTGTGAGTCAAAGATTTTCGAATCGGACGAAAAACTGATAGTGAATTGTAACATTCAGGGCCACCTAATGACGATGGACCACGCAAATTGCGTCCCGATTCAATACATCGTCCTCCAGCCGAGTTGACTCCATGGGTCTATTGCTGCCTCGGGCACCTTATGGCCGTTCTGCTGTGAGTACTAGATTATCGAATGGGACGAAAAACTGATAGTGAATTGTAACGTTCAGGGCCACCTAATGACGATGGATCACTCAAATTGCGTCCCGATTCAATACATCGTCCTCCAGCCGACTTGACTCCATGGGTCTATTGCTGCCTCGGGCACCTTATGGCCGTTCTGCTGTGAGTCTAGATTATCGAATGGGATGAAAAACTGATAGTGAATTGTAACATTCAGGGCCACCTAATGACGATGGATCACTCAAATTGCGTCCCGATTCAATACATCGTCCTCCAGTTGACTTGACTCCATGGGTCTATTGCTGCCTCGGGCACCTTATGGCCGTTCTGCTGTGAGTCTAGATTATCGAATGGGACGAAAAACTGATAGTTAATTGTAACGTTCAGGGCCACCTAATGACGATGGATCACTCAAATTGCGTCCCGATTCAATACATCGTCCTCCAGCAGACTTGTCTCCATGGGTCGATTGCTGCCTCGGGCACCTAATGGCCGTTCTGCTGTGAGTCAAAGATTTTCGAATCGGACGAAAAACTGATAGTGAATTGTAACATTCAGGGCGACCTAATGACGATGGACCACGCAAATTGCGTCCCGATTCAATACATCGTCCTCCAGCCGAGTTGACTCCATGGGTCTATTGCTGCCTCGGGCACCTTATGGCCGTTCTGCTGTGAATCTAGATTATCGAATGGGACGAAAAACTGATAGTGAATTGTAACGTTCAGGACCACCTAATGACGATGGATCACTCAAATTGCGTCCCGATTCAATACATCGTCCTCCAGCAGACTTGTCTCCATGGGTCGATTGCTGCCCCGGGCACCTAATGGCCGTTCTGCTGTGAGTCAAAGATTTTCGAATCGGACGAAAAACTGATAGTGAATTGTAACATTCAGGGCCACCTAATGACGATGGACCACGCAAATTGCGTCCCGATTCAATACATCGTCCTCCAGCCGAGTTGACTCCATGGGTCCATTGCTGCCTCGGGCACCTTATGGCCGTTCTGCTGTGAATCTAGATTATCGAATGGGACGAAAAACTGATAGTGAATTGTAACGTTCAGAGCCACCTAATGACGACGGATCACTCAAATTGAGTCCCGATTCAATACATCGTCCCCAGCCGACTTGTCTCCATGGGTCTATTGCTGCCTCGGGCACCTTATGGCCGTTCTGCTGTGAGTCTAGATTATCGAATGGGACGAAAAACTGATAGTGAATTGTAACGTTCAGGGCCACCTAATGACGATGGATCACTCAAATTGCGTCCTGATTCAATACATCGTCCTCCAGCAGACTTGACTTCATGGGTCTATTGCTGCCTCGGGCACCTTATGGCCGTTCTGCTGTGAGTCAAAGATTTTCGAATCGGACGAGAAACTGATAGTGAATTGTAAGTTTCAGGGCCACGTAATGACGATGGATCACTCAAATTGCGTCCCGATGCATTACATCGTCCTCCAGCAGACTTGTCTCCATGGGTCGATTGCTGCCTCGGGCACCTTATGGCCGTTCTGCTGTGAGTCAAAGATTTTCGAATCGGACGAAAAACTGATAGTGATTTGTAAAATTCAGGGCCACCTAATGACGATGGACCATACAAATTGCGTCCCGATTCAGTACATCGTCCACTAGCCGACTTGACTCCATGGGACTATTGCTGCCTCGGGCACCTTATGGCCTTTCTGCTGTGAGTCTAGATTATAGAATGGGATTAAAAACTGATAGTGAATTGTAACGTTCAGGGCCACCTAATGACGATGGATCACTCAAATTGCGTCCCGATTCAATACATCGTCCTCCAGCAGACTTGTCTCCATGGGTCGATTGCTGCCTCGGGCACCTAATGGCCGTTCTGCTGTGAGTCAAAGATTTTCGAATCGGACGAAAAACTGATAGTGAATTGTAACATTCAGGGCCACCTAATGACGATGGACCACGCAAATTGCGTCCCGATTCAATACATCGTCCTCCAGCCGACTTGACTCCATGGGTCTATTGCTGCCTCGGGCACCTTATGGCCGTTCTGCTGTGAGTCTAGATTGTCGAATGGGACGAAAAACTGATAGTGAATTGTAACGTTCAGGGCCTCCTAATGACGATGGAACACTCAAATTGCGTCCCGATTTAATACATCGTCCTCCAGCAGACTTGTCTCCATGCGTCTATTGCTGCCTCGGGCACCTTATGGCCGTTCTGCTGTGAGTCAAAGATTTTCGAATCGGACGAAAGACTGATAGTGAATTGTGACGTTCAGGGCCACCTAATGACGATGGATCACTCAAATTGCGTCCCGATTCAATACATCGTCCTCCAGCCGACTTGACTCGATGTGTCTATTGCTGCCTCGGGCACCTTATGGCCGTTCTGCTGCGAGTCTAGATTATCGAATGGGACGAAAAACTGATAGTGATTTGTAACGTTCAGGGCCACCTAATGACGACGGATCACTCAAATTGAGTCCCGATTCAATACATCGTCCCCAGCCGACTTGTCTCCATGGGTCTATTGCTGCCTCGGGCACCTTATGGCCGTTCTGCTGTGAGTCTAGATTATCGAATGGGACGAAAAACCGGTAGTGAATTGTAACGTTCAGGGCTACCTAATGACGATGGATCACTCAAATTGCGTCCTGATTCAATACATCGTCCTCCAGCAGACTTGACTTCATGGGTCTATTGCTGCCTCGGGCACCTTATGGCCGTTCTGCTGTGAGTCAAAGATTTTCGAATCGGACGAGAAACTGATAGTGAATTGTAAGTTTCAGGGCCACCTAATGACGATGGATCACTCAAATTGCGTCCCGATGCAATACATCGTCCTCCAGCAGACTTGTCTCCATGGGTCGATTGCTGCCTCGGGCACCTTATGGCCGTTCTGCTGTGAGTCAAAGATTTTCGAATCGGACGAAAAACTGATAGTGATTTGTAACATTCAGGGCCACCTAATGACGATGGACCATACAAATTGCGTCCCGATTCAGTACATCGTCCACTAGCCGACTTGACTCCATGGGACTATTGCTGCCTCGGGCACCTTATGGCCTTTCTGCTGTGAGACTAGATTATAGAATGGGATTAAAAACTGATAGTGAATTGTAACGTTCAGGGCCACCTAATGACGATGGATCACTCAAATTGCGTCCCGATTCAATACATCGTCCTCCAGCAGACTTGTCTCCATGGGTCGATTGCTGCCTCGGGCACCTAATGGCCGTTCTGCTGTGAGTCAAAGATTTTCGAATCGGACGAAAAACTGATAGTGAATTGTAACATTCAGGGCCACCTAATGACGATGGACCACGCAAATTGCGTCCCGATTCAATACATCGTCCTCCAGCCGACTTGACTCCATGGGTCTATTGCTGCCTCGGGCACCTTATGGCCGTTCTGCTGTGAGTCTAGATTGTCGAATGGGACGAAAAACTGATAGTGAATTGTAACGTTCAGGGCCTCCTAATGACGATCGAACACTCAAATTACGTCCCGATTCAATACATCGTCCGCCAGCAGACTTGTCTCCATGCGTCTATTGCTGCCTCGGGCACCTTATGGCCGTTCTGCTGTGAGTCAAAGATTTTCGAATCGGACGAAAGACTGATAGTGAATTGTAACGTTCAGGGCCACCTAATGACGATGGATCACTCAAATTGCGTCCCGATTCAATACATCGTCCTCCAGCCGACTTGACTCCATGGGTCTATTGCTGCCTCGGGCACCTTATGGCCGTTCTGCTGTGAGTCTAGATTATCGAATGGGACGAAAAACTAATAGTGAATTGTAACGTTCAGGGCCACCTAATGACGATGGATCTCTCAAATTGCGTCCCGATTCAATACATCGTCCTCCAGCCGACTCGACTCCATTTGTCTATTGCTGCCTCGGGCACCTTATGGCCGTTCTGCTGTGAGTCTAGATTATCGAATGGGACGAAAAACTGATAGTGAATTGTAACGTTCAGGGCCTCCTAATGACGATGGATCACTCAAATTGCGTCCCGATTCAATACATCGTCCTCCAGCCGACTTGACTCCTTGGGTCTATTGCTGCCTCGGGCACCTTATGGCCGTTCTGCTGTGAATCTAGATTATCGAATGGGACGAAAAACTGATAGTGAATTGTAACGTTCAGGGCAACCTAATGACGATGGATCACTCAAATTGTGTCCCGATTCAATACATCGTCCCCAGCCGACTTGTCTCCATGGGTCTATTGCTGCCTCGGGCACCTTATGGCCGTTCTGCTGTGAGTCTAGATTATCGAATGGGACGAAAAACTGATAGTGAATTGTAACGTTCAGGGCCACCTAATGACGATGGATCACTCAATTTGCGTCCTGATTCAATACATCGTCCTCCAGCAGACTTGACTTTATGGGTCTATTGCTGCCTCGGGCACTTTATGGCCGTTCTGCTGTGAATCTAGATTATCGAATGGGACGAAAAACTGATAGTGAATTGTAACGTTCAGGGCCTCCTAATGACGATGGATCACTCAAATTGCGTCCCGATTCAATACATCGTCCTCCAGCAGACTTGTCTCCATGGGTCTATTGCTGCCTCGGGCACCTTATGGCAGGCCTGCTGTGACTCAAAGATTTTCGAATCGGACGAAAAACTGATAGTGAATTGTAACATTCAGGGCCACCTAATGACGATGGACCACGCAAATTGCGTCCCGATTCAATACATCGTCCTCCAGCCGAGTTGACTCCATGGGTCTATTGCTGCCTCGGGCACCTTATGGCCGTTCTGCTGTGAATCTAGATTATCAAATGGGACGAAAAACTGATAGTGAATTGTAACGTTCAGGGCCACATAATGACGATGGATCACACAAATTGCGTCCTGATTCAATACATCGTCCTCCAGCAGACTTGTTTCCATGGGTCGATTGCTGCCTCGGGCACCTAATGGCCGTTCTGCTGTGAGTCAAAGATTTTCGAATCGGACGAAAAACTGATAGTGAATTGTAACGTTCAGGGCCACATAATGACGATGGATCACACAAATTGCGTCCTGATTCAATACATCGTCCTCCAGCAGACTTGACTTCATGGGTCTATTGCTGCCTCGGGCACCTTATGGCCGTTCTGCTGTGAATCTAGATTATCGAATGGGACGAGAAACTGATAGTGAATTGTAACGTTCAGGGCCACCTAATGACGATGGACCACACAAATTGCGTCCCGATTCAGTACATCGTACAGTAGCCGACTTAAATCCATGGGACTATTGCTGCCTCGGGCACCTTATGGCCGTTCTGCTGTGAGTCTAGATTATCGAATGGGACGAAAAACTGATAGTGAATTGTAACTTTCAGGGCCACCTAATGACGATGGATCACTCAAATTGCGTCCCGATTCAATACATCGTCCTCCAGCACACTTGTCTCCATGGGTCTATTGCTGCCTCGGGCACCTTATGGCCGTTCTGCTGTGAGTCAAAGATTTTCGAATCGGACGAAAAACTGATAGTGAATTGTAACGTTCAGGGCCTCCTAATGACGATGGAACACTGAAATTGCATCCCGATTCAATACATCGTCCTCCAGCAGACTTGTCTTCATGGGTCTGTTGCTGCCTCGGGCACCTTATGGCTGTTCTGCTGTGAGTCAAAGATTTTCGAATCTGACGAAAAACTGATAGTGAATTGTAACATTCAGGGCCTCCTAATGACGATGGATCACTCAAATTGCGTCCCGATTCAATACATCGTCCTCCAGCCGACTTGTCTCCATGGGTCTATTGCTGCCTCGGGCACCTTATGGCCGTTCTGCTGTGAGTCAAAGATTTTAGAATCGGACGAAAAACTGATAGTGAATTGTAACGTTCAGGGCCTCCTAATGACGATGGAACACTGAAATTGCATCCCGATTCAATACATCGTCCTCCAGCAGACTTGTCTTCATGAGTCTGTTGCTGCCTCGGGCACCTTATGGCCGTTCTGCTGTGAGTCAAAGATTTTCGAATCGGACGAGAAACTGATAGTGAATTGTAACTTTCAGGGCCACCTAACGACGATGGATCACTCAAATTGCGTCCCGATTCAATACATCGTCCTCCAGCAGACTTGTCTCCATGGGTCGATTGCTGCCTCGGGCACCGTATGGCCGTTCTGCTGTGAGTCAAAGATTTTCGAATCGGACGAAAAACTGATAGTGATTTGTAACATTCAGTTCCACCTAATGACGATGGACCACACAAATTGCGTCCCGATTCAGTACATCGTCCACTAGCCGACTTGACTCCATGGGACTATTGCTGCCTCGGGCACCTTATGGCCGTTCTGCTGTGAGTCTAGATTATCGAATGGGACGAAAAACTGATAGTGATTTGTAACGTTCAGGGCCTCCTAATGACGATGGATCACTCAAATTGCGTCCCGATTCAATACATCGTCCTCCAGCAGACTTGTCTCCATGGGTCGATTGCTGCCTCGGGCACCTAATGGCCGTTCTGCTGTGAGTCAAAGATTTTCGAATCGGACGAAAAACTGATAGTGAATTGTAACATTTAGGGCCACCTAATGACGATGGACCACGCAAATTGCGTCCCGATTCAATACATCGTCCTCCAGCCGAGTTGACTGCATGGGTCTATTGCTGCCTCGGGCACCTTATGGCCGTTCTGCTGTGAATCTAGATTATCGAATGGGACGAAAAACTGATAGTGAATTGTAACGTTCAGGGCCACCTAATGACGATGGATCACTCAAATTGCGTCCCGATTCAATACATCGTCCTCCAGCCGACGTGACTCCATGGGTCTATTGCTGCCTCGGGCACCTTATGGCCGTTCTGCTGTGAGTCTAGATTGCCGAATGGGACGAAAAACTGATAGTGAATTGTAACGTTCAGGGCCACCTAATGACGATGGATCACTCAAATTGCGTCCCGATTCAATACATCGTCCTCCAGCAGACTTGTCTCCATGGGTCGATTGCTGCCTCGGGCACCTAATGGCCGTTCTGCTGTGAGTCAAAGATTTTCGAATCGGACGAAAAACTGATAGTGAATTGAAACATTCAGGGCCACCTAATGACGATGGACCACGCAAATTGCGTCCCGATTCAATACATCGTCCTCCAGCCGAGTTGACTCCATGGGTCTATTGCTGCCTCGGGCACCTTATGGCCGTTCTGCTGTGAATCTAGATTATCGAATGTGACGAAAAACTGATAGTGAATTGGAACGTTCAGGGCCACCTAATGACGATGGATCACTCAAATTGCGTCCCGATTCAATACATCGTCCTCCAGCAGACTTGTCTCCATGGGTCTATTGCTGCCTCGGGCACCTTATGGCAGGTCTGCTGTGACTCAAAGATTTTCGAATCGGACGAAAAACTGATAGTGAATTGTAACGTTCAGGGCCTCCTAATGACGATGGAACACTCAAATTGCGACCCGATTCAATACATCGTCCTCCAGCAGACTTGTCTCCATGCGTCTATTGCTGCCTCGGGCACCTTATGGCCGTTCTGCTGTGAGTCAAAGATTTTCGAATCGGACGAAAGACTGATAGTGAATTGTAACGTTCAGGGCCACCTAATGACGATGGATCACTCAAATTGCGTCCCGATTCAATACATCGTCCTCCAGCCGACTTGACTCCATGTGTCTATTGCTGCCTCGGGCACCTTATGGCCGTTCTGCTGCGAGTCTAGATTATCGAACGGGACGAAAAACTGATAGTGAATTGTAACGTTCAGGGCCTCCTAATGACGATGGATCACTCAAATTGCGTCCCGATTCAATACATCGTCCTCCAGCCGACTTGACTCCATGGGTCTATTGCTGCCTCGGGCACCTTATGGCCGTTCTGCTGTGAATCTAGATTATCGAATGGGACGAAAAACTGATAGTGAATTGTAACGTTCAGGGCCACCTAATGACGATGGATCACTCAAATTGCGTCCCGATTCAATACATCGTCCCCAGCCGACTTGTCTCCATGGGTCTATTGCTGCCTCGGGCACCTTATGGCCGTTCTGCTGTGAGTCTAGATTATCGAATGGGACGAAAAACTGATAGTGAATTGTAACGTTCAGGGCCACCTAATGACGATGGACCACTCAAATTGCGTCCTGATTCAATACATCGTCCTCCAGCAGACTTTACTTCATGGGTCTATTGCTGCCTCGGGCACCTTATGGCCGTTCTGCTGTGAGTCAAAGATTTTCGAATCGGACGAGAAACTGATAGTGAATTGTAACTTTCAGGGCCACCTAATGACGATGGATCACTCAAATTGCGTCCCGATTCAATACATCGTCCTCCAGCAGACTTGTCTCCATGGGTCGATTGCTGCCTCGGGCACCGTATGGCCGTTCTGCTGTGAGTCAAGGATTTTCGAATCGGACGAAAAACTGATAGTGATTTGTAACATTCAGGGCCACCTAATGACGATGGACCACACAAATTGCGTCCCGATTCAGTACATCGTCCACTAGCCGACTTGACTCCATGGGACTATTGCTGCCTCGGGCACCTTATGGCCGTTCTGCTGTGAGTCTAGATTATCGAATGGGACGAAAAAGTGATAGTGAATTGTAACGTTCAGGGCCTCCTAATGACGATGGATCACTCAAATTGCGTCCCGATTCTATACATCGTCCTCCAGCAGACTTGTCTCTATGGGTCGATTGCTGCCTCGGGCACCTAATGGCCGTTCTGCTGTGAGTCAAAGATTTTCGAATCGGACGAAAAACCGATAGTGAATTGTAACATTCAGGGCCACCTAATGACGATGGACCACGCAAATTGCGTCCCGATTCAATACATCGTCCTCCAGCCGAGTTGACTCCATGGGTCTATTGCTGCCTCGGGCACCTTATGGCCGTTCTGCTGTGAATCTAGATTATCGAATGGGACGAAAAACTGATAGTGAATTGTAACGTTCAGGGCCACCTAATGACGATGGATCACTCAAATTGCGTCCCGATTCAATACATCGTCCTCCAGCAGACTTGTCTCCATGGGTCTATTACTGCCTCGGGCACCTTATGGCAGGCCTGCTGTGACTCAAAGATTTTCGAATGGGACGAAAAACTGATAGTGAATTGTAACGTTCAGGGCCTCCTAATGACGATGGAACACTCAAATGGCGTCCCGATTCAATACATCGTCCTCCAGCAGACTTGTCTCCATGCGTCTATTGCTGCCCCGGGCACCTTATGGCCGTTCTGCTGTGAGTCAAAGATTTTCGAATCGGACGAGAAACTGATAGTGAATTGTATGTTTCAGGGCCACCTAATGACGATGGATCACTCAAATTGCGTCCCGATGCAATACATCGTCCTCCAGCAGACTTGTCTCCATGGGTCGATTGCTGCCTCGGGCACCTTATGGCCGTTCTGCTGTGAGTCAAAGATTTTCGAATCGGACGAAAAACTGATAGTGATTTGTAACATTCAGGGCCACCTAATGACGATGGACCATACAAATTGCGTCCCGATTCAGTACATCGTCCACTAGCCGACTTGACTCCATGGGACTATTGCTGCCTCGGGCACCTTATGGCCTTTCTGCTGTGAGACTAGATTATAGAATGGGATTAAAAACTGATAGTGAATTGTAACGTTCAGGGCCACCTAATGACGATGGATCACTCAAATTGCGTCCCGATTCAATACATCGTCCTCCAGCAGACTTGTCTCCATGGGTCGATTGCTGCCTCGGGCACCTAATGGCCGTTCTGCTGTGAGTCAAAGATTTTCGAATCGGACGAAAAACTGATAGTGAATTGTAACATTCAGGGCCACCTAATGACGATGGACCACGCAAATTGCGTCCCGATTCAATACATCGTCCTCCAGCCGACTTGACTCCATGGGTCTATTGCTGCCTCGGGCACCTTATGGCCGTTCTGCTGTGAGTCTAGATTGTCGAATGGGACGAAAAACTGATAGTGAATTGTAACGTTCAGGGCCTCCTAAAGACGATGGAACACTCAAATTGCGTCCCGATTCAATACATCGTCCTCCAGCAGACTTGTCTCCATGCGTCTATTGCTGCCTCGGGCACCTTATGGCCGTTCTGCTGTGAGTCAAAGATTTTCGAATCGGACGAAAGACTGATAGTGAATTGTAACGTTCAGGGCCACCTAATGACGATGGATCACTCAAATTGCGTCCCGATTCAATACATCGTCCTCCAGCCGACTTGACTCCATGGGTCTATTGCTGCCTCGGGCACCTTATGGCCGTTCTGTTGTGAGTCTAGATTATCGAATGGGACAAAAAACTGATAGTGAATTGTAACGTTCAGTGCCTCCTAATGACGATGGATCACTCAAATTGCGTCCCGATTCAATACATCGTCCTCCAGCAGACTTGTCTCCATGGGTCTATTGCTGCCTCGGGCACCTTATGGCCGTTCTGCTGTGAGTCTAGATTATCGAATGGGACGAAAAACTAATAGTGAATTGTAACGTTCAGGGCCACCTAATGACGATGGATCTCTCAAATTGCGTCCCGATTCAATACATCGTCCTCCAGCCGACTCGACTCCATTTGTCTATTGCTGCCTCGGTCACCTTATGGCCGTTCTGCTGTGAGTCTAGATTATCGAATGGGACGAAAAACTGATAGTGAATTGTAACGTTCGGGGCCTCCTAATGACGATGGATCACTCAAATTGCGTCCCGATTCAATACATCGTCCTCCAGCCGACTTGACTCCATGGGTCTATTGCTGCCTCGGGCACCTTATGGCCGTTCTGCTGTGAATCTAGATTATCGAATGGGACGAAAAACTGATAGTGAATTGTAACGTTCAGGGCAACCTAATGACGATGGATCACTCAAATTGCGTCCCGATTCAATACATCGTCCCCAGCCGACTTGTCTCCATGGGTCTATTGCTGCCTCGGGCACCTTATGGCCGTTCTGCTGTGAGTCTAGATTATCGAATGGGACGAATAACTGATAGTGAATTGTAACGTTCAGGGCCACCTAATGACGATGGATCACTCAAATTGCGTCCTGATTCAATACATCGCCCTCCAGCAGACTTGACTTCATGGGTCTATTGCTGCCTCGGGCACCTTATGGCCGTTCTGCTGTGAGTCAAAGATTTTCGAATCGGACGAGAAACTGATAGTGAATTGTAACTTTCAGGGCCACCTAATGACGATGGATCACTCAAATTGCGTCCCGATTCAATACATCGTCCTCCAGCAGACTTGTCTCCATGGGTCGATTGCTGCCTCGGGCACCGTATGGCCGTTCTGCTGTGAGTCAAAGATTTTCGAATCGGACGAAAAACTGATAGTGATTTGTAACATTCAGGGCCACCTAATGGCGATGGACCACACAAATTGCGTCCCGATTCAGTACATCGTCCACTAGCCGACTTGACTCCATGGGACTATTGCTGCCTCGGGCACCTTATGGCCGTTCTGCTGTGAATCTAGATTATCGAATGGGACGAAAAACTGATAGTGAATTGTAACGTTCAGGGCCTCCTAATGACGATGGATCACTCAAATTGCGTCCCGATTCAATACATCGTCCTCCAGCAGACTTGTCTCCATGGGTCTATTGCTGCCTCGGGCACCTTATGGCAGGCCTGCTGTGACTCAAAGATTTTCGAATCGGACGAAAACCTGATAGTGAATTGTAACATTCAGGGCCACCTAATGACGATGGACCACGCAAATTGCGTCCCGATTCAATACATCGTCCTCCAGGCGAGTTGACTCCATGGGTCTATTGCTGCCTCGGGCACCTTATGGCCGTTCTGCTGTGAATCTAGATTATCGAATGGGACGAAAAACTGATAGTGAATTGTAACGTTCAGGGCCACATAATGACGATGGATCACACAAATTGCGTCCTCATTCAATACATCGTCCTCCAGCAGACTTGACTTCATGGGTCTATTGCTGCCTCGGGCACCTTATGGCCGTTCTGCTGTGAATCTAGATTATCGAATGGGACGAAAAACTGATAGTGAATTGTAACGTTCAGGGCCACCTAATGACGAAGGACCACACAAATTGCGTCCCGATTCAGTACATCGTCCAGTAGCCGACTTAAATCCATGGGACTATTGCTGCCTCGGGCACCTTATGGCCGTTCTGCTGTGAGTCTAGATTATCGAATGGGATGAAAAACTGATAGTGAATTGTAACGTTCAGGGCCTCCTAATGACGATGGATCACTCAAATTGCGTCCCGATTCAATACATCGTCCTCCAGCACACTTGTCTCCATGGGTCTATTGCTGCCTCGGGCACCTTATGGCCGTTCTGCTGTGAGTCAAAGATTTTCGAATCGGACGAAAAACTGATAGTGAATTGTAACGTTCAGGGCCTCCTAATGACGATGGAACACTGAAATTGCATCCCGATTCAATACATCGTCCTCCAGCAGACTTGTCTTCATGGGTCTGTTGCTGCCTCGGGCACCTTATGGCTGTTCTGCTGTGAGTCAAAGATTTTCGAATCTGACGAAAAACTGATAGTGAATTGTAACATTCAGGGCCTCCTAATGACGATGGATCACTCAAATTGCGTCCCGATTCAATACATCGTCCTCCAGCCGACTTGTCTCCATGGGTCTATTGCTGCCTCGGGCACCTTATGGCCGTTCTGCTGTGAGTCAAAGATTTTAGAATCGGACGAAAAACTGATAGTGAATTGTAACGTTCAGGGCCTCCTAATGACGATGGAACACTGAAATTGCATCCCGATTCAATACATCGTCCTCCAGCAGACTTGTCTTCATGGGTCTGTTGCTGCCTCGGGCACCTTATGGCTGTTCTGCTGTGAGTCAAAGATTTTCGAATCTGACGAAAAACTGCTAGTGAATTGTAACATTCAGGGCCTCCTAATGACGATGGATCACTCAAATTGCGTCCCGATTCAATACATCGTCCTCCAGCCGACTTGTCTCCATGGGTCTATTGCTGCCTCGGGCACCTTATGGCCGTTCTGCTGTGAGTCTAGATTATCGAATGGGACGAAAAACTAATAGTGAATTGTAACGTTCAGGGCCACCTAATGACGATGGATCTCTCAAATTGCGTTCCGATTCAATACATCGTCCTCCAGCCGACTCGACTCCATTTGTCTATTGCTGCCTCGGGCACCTTATGGCCGTTCTGCTGTGAGTCTAGATTATCGAATGGGACGAAAAACTGATAGTGAATTGTAACGTTCAGGGCCTCCTAATGACGATGGATCACTCAAATTGCGTCCCGATTCAATACATCGTCCTCCAGCCGACTTGACTCCATGGGTCTATTGCTGCCTCGGGCACCTTATGGCCGTTCTGCTGTGAATCTAGATTATCGAATGGGACGAAAAACTGATAGTGAATTGTAACGTTCAGGGCAACCTAATGACGATGGATCACTCAAATTGCGTCCCGATTCAATACATCGTCCCCAGCCGACTTGTCTCCATGGGTCTATTGCTGCCTCGGGCACCTTATGGCCGTTCTGCTGTGGGTCTAGATTATCGAATGGGACGAAAAACTGATAGTGAATTGTAACGTTCAGGGCCACCTAATGACGATGGATCACTCAAATTGCGTCCTGATTCAATACATCGCCCTCCAGCAGACTTGACTTCATGGGTCTATTGCTGCCTCGGGCACCTTATGGCCGTTCTGCTGTGAGTCAAAGATTTTCGAATCGGACGAGAAACTGATAGTGAATTGTAACCTTCAGGGCCACCTAATGACGATGGATCACTCAAATTGCGTCCCGATTCAATACATCGTCCTCCAGCAGACTTGTCTCCATGGGTCGATTGCTGCCTCGGGCACCGTATGGCCGTTCTGCCGTGAGTCAAAGATATTCGAATCGGACGAAAAACTGATAGTGATTTGTAACATTCAGGGCCACCTAATGACGATGGACCACACAAATTGCGTCCCGATTCAGTACATCGTCCACTAGACGACTTGACTCCATGGGACTATTGCTGCCTCGGGCACCTTATGGCCGTTCTGCTGTGAATCTAGATTATCGAATGGGACGAAAAACTGATAGTGAATTGTAACGTTCAGGGCCTCCTAATGACGATGGATCACTCAAATTGCGTCCCGATTCAATACATCGTCCTCCAGCAGACTTGTCTCCATGGGTCTATTGCTGCCTCGGGCACCTTATGGCAGGCCTGCTGTGACTCAAAGATTTTCGAATCGGACGAAAAACTGATAGTGAATTGTAACATTCAGGGCCACCTAATGACGATGGACCACGCAAATTGCGTCCCGATTCAATACATCGTCCTCCAGCCGAGTTGACTCCATGGATCTATTGCTGCCTCGGGCACCTTATGGCCGTTCTGCTGTGAATCTAGATTATCGAATGGGACGAAAAACTGATAGTGAATTGTAACGTTCAGGGCCACATAATGACGATGGATCACACAAATTGCGTCCTGATTCAATACATCGTCCTCCAGCAGACTTGTTTCCATGGGTCGATTGCTGCCTCGGGCACCTAATGGCCGTTCTGCTGTGAGTCAAAGATTTTCGAATCGGACGATTAACTGATAGTGAATTGTAACGTTCAGGGCCACATAATGACGATGGATCACACAAATTGCGTCCTGATTCAATACATCGTCCTCCAGCAGACTTGACTTCATGGGTCTATTGCTGCCTCGGGCACCTTATGGCCGTTCTGCTGTGAATCTAGATTATCGAATGGGACGAAAAACTGATAGTGAATTGTAACGTTCAGGGCCACCTAATGACGATGGACCACACAAATTGTGTCCCGATTCAGTACATCGTCCAGTAGCCGACTTAAATCCATGGGACTATTGCTGCCTCGGGCACCTTATGGCCGTTCTGCTGTGAGTCTAGATTATCGAATGGGATGAAAAACTGATAGTGAATTGTAACGTTCAGGGCCTCCTAATGACGATGGACCACACTAATTGCGTCCCGATTCAATACATCGTACTCCAGCCGACTTGACTCCATGGGTCTATTGCTGCCTCGGGCACCTTATGGCCGTTCTGCTGTGAGTCTAGATTATCGAATGGGACGAAAAACTGATAGTGAATTGTAACTTTCAGGGCCACCTAATGACGATGGATCACTCAAATTGCGTCCCGATTCAATACATCGTCCTCCAGCACACTTGTCTCCATGGGTCTATTGCTGCCTCGGGCACCTTATGGCCGTTCTGCTGTGAGTCAAAGATTTTCGAATCGGACGAAAAACTGATAGTGAATTGTAACGTTCAGGGCCTCCTAATGACGATGGAACACTGAAATTGCATCCCGATTCAATACATCGTCCTCCAGCAGACTTGTCTTCATTGGTCTGTTGCTGCCTCGGGCACCTTATGGCTGTTCTGCTGTGAGTCAAAGATTTTCGAATCTGACGAAAAACTGATAGTGAATTGTAACATTCAGGGCCTCCTAATGACGATGGATCACTCAAATTGCGTCCCGATTCAATACATCGTCCTCCAGCCGACTTGTCTCCATGGGTCTATTGCTGCCTTGGGCACCTTATGGCCGTTCTGCTGTGAGTCAAAGATTTTAGAATCGGACGAAAAACTGATAGTGAATTGTAACGTTCAGGGCCTCCTAATGACGATGGAACACTGAAATTGCATCCCGATTCAATACATCGTCCTCCAGCAGACTTGTCTTCATGGGTCTGTTGCTGCCTCGGGCACCTTATGGCCGTTCTGCTGTGAGTCAAAGATTTTCGAATCTGACGAAAAAGTGATAGTGAATTGTAACATTCAGGGCCACCTAATGACGATGGATCACTCAAATTGCGTCCCGATTCAATACATCGTCCTCCAGCCGACTTGACTCCATGGGTCTATTGCTGCCTCGGGCACCTTATGGCCGTTCTGCTGTGAATCTAGATTATCGAATGGGACGAAAAACTGATAGTGAATTGTAACGTTCAGGGCCACCTAATGACGATGGATCACTCAAATTGCGTCCCGATTCAATACATCGTCCCCAGCCGACTTGTCTCCATGGGTCTATTGCTGCCTCGGGCACCTTATGGCAGTTCTGCTGTGAGTCTAGATTATCGAATGGGACGAAAAACTGATAGTGAATTGTAACGGTCAGGGCCACCTAATGACGATGGATCACTCAAATTGCGTCCTGATTCAATACATCGTCCTCCAGCAGACTTGACTTCATGGGTCTATTGCTGCCTCGGGCACCTTATGGCCGTTCTGCTGTGAGTCAAAGATTTTCGAATCGGACGAGAAACTGATAGTGAATTGTAACTTTCAGGGCCACCTAATGACGATGGATCACTCAAATTGCGTCCCGATTCAATACATCGTCCTCCAGCAGACTTGTCTCCATGGGTCGATTGCTGCCTCGGGCACCGTATGGCCGTTCTGCTGTGAGTCAAAGATTTTCGAATCGGACGAAAAACTGATAGTGATTTGTAACATTCAGGGCCACCTAATGACGATGGACCACACAAATTGCGTCCCGATTCAGTACATCGTCCACTAGCCGACTTGACTCCATGGGACTATTGCTGCCTCGGGCACCTTATGGCCGTTCTGCTGTGAGTCTAGATTATCGAATGGGACGAAAAACTGATAGTGATTTGTAACGTTCAGGGCCTCCTAATGACGATGGATCACTCAAATTGCGTCCCGATTCAATACATCGTCCTCCAGCAGACTTGTCTCCATGGGTCGATTGCTGCCTCGGGCACCTAATGGCCGTTCTGCTGTGAGTCAAAGATTTTCGAATCGGACGAAAAACTGATAGTGAATTGTAACATTTAGGGCCACCTAATGACGATGGACCACGCAAATTGCGTCCCGATTCAATACATCGTCCTCCAGCCAAGTTGACTGCATGGGTCTATTGCTGCCTCGGGCACCTTATGGCCGTTCTGCTGTGAATCTAGATTATCGAATGGGACGAAAAACTGATAGTGAATTGTAACGTTCAGGGCCACCTAATGACGATGGATCACTCAAATTGCGTCCCGATTCAATACATCGTCCTCCAGCCGACGTGACTCCATGGGTCTATTGCTGCCTCGGGCACCTTATGGCCGTTCTGCTGTGAATCTAGATTATCGAATGGGACGAAAAACTGATAGTGAATTGTAACGTTCAGGTCCACCTAATGACGATGGATCACTCAAATTGCGTCCCGATTCAATACATCGTCCTCCAGCCGACTTGACTCCATGGGTCTATTGCTGCCTCGGGCACCTTATGGCCGTTCTGCTGTGAGTCTAGATTATCGAATGGGACGAAAAACTGATAGTGAATTGTAACGTTCAGGGCCACCTAATGACGATGGATCACTCAAATTGCGTCCCGATTCAATACATCGTCCTCCAGCAGACTTGTCTCCATGGGTCTATTGCTGCCTCGGCACCTTATGGCAGGCCTGCTGTGACTCAAAGATTTTGGAATCGGACGAAAAACTGATAGTGAATTGTAACGTTCAGGGCCTCCTAATGACGATGGAACACTCAAATTGCGTCCCGATTCAATACATCGTCCTCCAGCAGACTTGTCTCCATGCGACTATTGCTGCCTCGGGCACCTTATGGCCGTTCTGCTGTGAGTCAAAGATTTTCGAATCGGACGAAAGACTGATAGTGAATTGTAACGTTCAGGGCCACCTAATGACGATGGATCACTCAAATTGCGTCCCGATTCAATACATCGTCCTCCAGCCGACTTGACTCCATGTGTCTATTGCTGCCTCGGGCACCTTATGGCCGTTCTGCTGTGAGTCTAGATTATCGAATGGGACGAAAAACTAATAGTGAATTGTAACGTTCAGGGCCTCCTAATGACGATGGATCACTCAAATTGCGTCCCGATTCAATACATCGTCCTCCAGCCGACTTGACTCCATGGGTCTATTGCTGCCTCGGGCACCTTATGGCCGTTCTGCTGTGAGTCTAGATTATCGAATGGGACGAAAAACTGATAGTGAATTGTAACGTTCAGGGCCTCCTAATGACGATGGATCACTCAAATTGCGTCCCGATTCAATACATCGTCCTCCAGCAGACTTGTCTCCATGGGTCGATTGCTGCCTCGGGCACCTAATGGCCGTTCTGCTGTGAGTCAAAGATTTTCGAATCGGACGAAAAACTGATAGTGAATTGTAACATTCAGGGCCACCTAATGACGATGGACCACGCAAATTGCGTCCCGATTCAATACATCGTCCTCCAGCCGAGTTGACTCCATGGGTCTATTGCTGCCTCGGGCACCTTATGGCCGTTCTGCTGTGAATCTAGATTATCGAATGGGACGAAAAACTGATAGTGAATTGTAACGTTCAGGGCCACCTAATGACGATGGATCACTCAAATTGCGTCCCGATTCAATACATCGTCCTCCAGCAGACTTGTCTCCATGGGTCTATTGCTGCCTCGGGCACCTTATGGCAGGTCTGCTGTGACTCAAAGATTTTCGAATCGGACGAAAAACTGATAGTGAATTGTAACGTTCAGGGCCTCCTAATGACGATGGAACACTCAAATTGCGTCCCGATTCAATACATCGTCCTCCAGCAGACTTGTCTCCATGCGTCTATTGCTGCCTCGGGCACCTTATGGCCGTTCTGCTGTGAGTCAAAGATTTTCGAATCGGACGAAAGACTGATAGTGAATTGTAACGTTCAGGGCCACCTAATGACGATGGATCACTCAAATTGCGTCCCGATTCAATACATCGTCCTCCAGCCGACTTGACTCCATGTGTCTATTGCTGCCTCGGGCACCTTATGGCCGTTCTGCTGCGAGTCTAGATTATCGAACGGGACGAAAAACTGATAGTGAATTGTAACGTTAAGGGCCTCCTAATGACGATGGATCACTCAAATTGCGTCCCGATTCAATACATCGTCCTCCAGCCGACTTGACTCCATGGGTCTATTGCTGCCTCGGGCACCTTATGGCCGTTCTGCTGTGAATCTAGATTATCGAATGGGACGAAAAACTGATAGTGAATTGTAACGTTCAGGGCCACCTAATGACGATGGATCACTCAAATTGCGTCCCGATTCAATACATCGTCCCCAGCCGACTTGTCTCCATGGGTCTATTGCTGCCTCGGGCACCTTATGGCCGTTCTGCTGTGAGTCTAGATTATCGAATGGGACGAAAAACTGATAGTGAATTGTAACGTTCAGGGCCACCTAATGACGATGGACCACTCAAATTGCGTCCTGATTCAATACATCGTCCTCCAGCAGACTTTAATTCATGTTTCTATTGCTGCCTCGGGCACCTTATGGCCGTTCTGCTGTGAGTCAAAGATTTTCGAATCGGACGAGAAACTGATAGTGAATTGTAACTTTCAGGGCCACCTAATGACGATGGATCACTCAAATTGCGTCCCGATTCAATACATCGTCCTCCAGCAGACTTGTCTCCATGGGTCGATTGCTGCCTCGGGCACCGTATGGCCGTTCTGCTGTGAGTCAAGGATTTTCGAATCGGACGAAAAACTGATAGTGATTTGTAACATTCAGGGCCACCTAATGACGATGGACCACACAAATTGCGTCCCGATTCAGTACATCGTCCACTAGCCGACTTGACTCCATGGGACTATTGCTGCCTCGGGCACCTTATGGCCGTTCTGCTGTGAGTCTAGATTATCGAATGGGACGAAAAACTGATAGTGAATTGTAACGTTCAGGGCCTCCTAATGACGATGGATCACTCAAATTGCGTCCCGATTCTATACATCGTCCTCCAGCAGACTTGTCTCCATGGGTCGATTGCTGCCTCGGGCACCTAATGGCCGTTCTGCTGTGAGTCAAAGATTTTCGAATCGGACGAAAAACTGATAGTGAATTGTAACATTCTGGGCCACCTAATGACGATGGACCACGCAAATTGCGTCCCGATTCAATACATCGTCCTCCAGCCGAGTTGACTCCATGGGTCTATTGCTGCCTCGGGCACCTTATGGCCGTTCTGCTGTGAATCTAGATTATCGAATGGGACGAAAAACTGATAGTGAATTGTAACATTCAGGGCCACCTAATGACGATGGATCACTCAAATTGCGTCCCGATTCAATACATCGTCCTCCAGCAGACTTGTCTCCATGGGTCTATTACTGCCTCGGGCACCTTATGGCAGGCCTGCTGTGACTCAAAGATTTTCGAATCGGACGAAAAACTGATAGTGAATTGTAACGTTCAGGGCCTCCTAATGACGATGGAACACTCAAATTGCGTCCCGATTCAATACATCGTCCTCCAGCAGACTTGTCTCCATGCGTCTATTGCTGCCTCGGGCACCTTATGGCCGTTCTGCTGTGAGTCAAAGATTTTCGAATCGGACGAAAGACTGATAGTGTATTGTAACGTTCAGGGCCACCTAATGCCGATGGATCACTCAAATTGCGTCCCGATTCAATACATCGTCCTCCAGCCGACTTGACTCCATGGGTCTATTGCTGCCTCGGGCACCTTATGGCCGTTCTGCTGTGAGTCTAGATTATCGAATGGGACAAAAAACTGATAGTGAATTGTAACGTTCAGTGCCTCCTAATGACGATGGATCACTCAAATTGCGTCCCGATTCAATACATCGTCCTCCAGCAGACTTGTCTCCATGGGTCTATTGCTGCCTCGGGCACCTTATGGCCGTTCTGCTGTGAGTCTAGATTATCGAATGGGACGAAAAACTAATAGTGAATTGTAACGTTCAGGGCCACCTAATGACGATGGATCTCTCAAATTGCGTCCCGATTCAATACATCGTCCTCCAGCCGACTTGACTCCAAGTGTCTATTGCTGCCTCGGGCACCTTATGGCCATTCTGCTGTGAGTCTAGATTATCGAATGGGACGAAAAACTGATAGTGAATTGTAACGTTCAGGGCCTCCTAATGACGATGGATCACTCAAATTGCGTCCCGATTCAATACATCGTCCTCCAGCCGACTTGACTCCATGGGTCTATTGCTGCCTCGGGCACATTATGGCCGTTCTGCTGTGAATCTAGATTATCGAATGGGACGAAAAACTGATAGTGAATTGTAACGTTCAGGGCAACCTAATGACGATGGATCACTCAAATTGCGTCCCGATTCAATACATCGTCCCCAGCCGACTTGTCTCCATGGGTCTATTGCTGCCTCGGGCACCTTATGGCCGTTCTGCTGTGAGTCTAGATTATCGAATGGGACGAAAAACTGATAGTGAATTGTAACGTTCAGGGCCACCTAATGACGATGGATCACTCAAATTGCGTCCTGATTCAATACATCGTCCTCCAGCAGACTTGACTTCATGGGTCTATTGCTCCCTCGGGCACCTTATGGCCGTTCTGCTGTGAGTCAAAGATTTTCGAATCGGGCGAGAAACTGATAGTGAATTGTAACTTTCAGGGCCACCTAATGACGATGGATCACTCAAATTGCGTCCCGATTCAATACATCGTCCTCCAGCAGACTTGTCTCCATGGGTCGATTGCTGCCTCGGGCACCGTATGGCCGTTCTGCTGTGAGTCAAAGACTTTCGAATCGGACGAAAAACTGATAGTGATTTGTAACATTCAGGGCCACCTAATGACGATGGACCACACAAATTGCGACCCGATTCAGTACATCGTCCACTAGCCGACTTGACTCCATGGGACTATTGCTGCCTCGGGCACCTTATGGCCGTTCTGCTGTGAGTCTAGATTATCGAATGGGACGAAAAACTGATAGTGAATTGTATCGTTCAAGGCCTCCTAATGACGATGGATCACTCAAATTGCGTCCCGATTCAATACATCGTCCTCCAGCAGACTTGTCTCCATGGGTCTATTGCTGCCTCGGGCACCTTATGGCAGGCCTGCTGTAACTCAAAGATTTTCGAATCGGACGAAAAACTGATAGTGAATTGTAACGTTCAGGGCCTCCTAATGACGATGGAACACTCAAATTGCGTCCCGATTCAATACATCGTCCTCCAGCAGACTTGTCTCCATGCGTCTATTGCTGCCTCGGGCACTTTATGGCCGTTCTGCTGTGAGTCAAAGATTTTCGAATCGGACGAAAGACTGATAGTGAATTGTAACGTTCAGGGCCACCTAATGACGATGGATCACTCAAATTGCGTCCCGATTCAATACATCGTCCTCCAGCCGACTTGACTCCATGGGTCTATTGCTGCCTCGGGCACCTTATGGCCGTTCTGCTGTGAGTCTAGATTATCGAATGGGACGAAAAACTGATAGTGAATTGTAACGTTCAGGGCCACCTAATGACGATGGATCACTCAAATTGCGTCCTGATTCAATACATCGTCCTCCAGCAGACTTGACTTCATGGGTCTATTGCTGCCTCGGGCACCTTATGGCCGTTCTGCTGTGAGTCAAAGATTTTCGAATGGGACGAGAAACTGATAGTGAATTGTAACTTTCAGGGCCACCTAATGACGATGGATCACTCAAATTGCGTCCCGAATCAATACATCGTCCTCCAGCAGACTTGTCTCCATGGGTCGATTGCTGCCTCGGGCACCGTATGGCCGTTCTGCTGTGAGTCAAAGATTTTCGAATCGGACGAAAAACTGATAGTGATTTGTAACATTCAGGGCCACCTAATGACGATGGACCACACAAATTGCGTCCCGATTCAGTACATCGTCCTCCAGCCGAGTTGACTCCATGGGTCTATTGCTGCCTCGGGCACCTTATGGCCGTTCTGCTGTGAATCTAGATTATCGAATGGGACGAAAAACTGATAGTGAATTGTAACGTTCAGGGCCACCTAATGACGATGGATCACTCAAATTGCGTCCCGATTCTATACATCGTCCTCTAGCAGACTTGTCTCCATGGGTCTATTGCTGCCTCGGGCACCTTATGGCCGTTCTGCTGTGAATCTAGATTATCGAATGGGACGAAAAACTGGTAGTGAATTGTAACGTTCAGGGCCACCTAATGACGATGGATCACTCAAATTGCGTCCCGATTCAATACATCGTCCTCTAGCAGACTTGTTTCCATGGGTCTATTGCTGCCTCGGGCACCTTATGGCCGTTCTGCTGTGAATCTAGATTATCGAATGGGACGAAAAACTGGTAGTGAATTGTAACGTTCAGGGCCACCTAATGACGATGGATCACTCAAATTGCGTCCCGATTCAATACATCGTCCTCCAGCAGACTTGTCTCCATGGGTCTATTACTGCCTCGGGCACCTTATGGCAGGCCTGCTGTGACTCAAAGATTTTCGAATCGGACGAAAAACTGATAGTGAATTGTAACGTTCAGGGCCTCCTAATGACGATGGAACACTCAAATTGCGTCCCGATTCAATACATCGTCCTCCAGCAGACTTGTCTCCATGCGTCTATTGCTGCCTCGGGCACCTTATGGCCGTTCTGCTGTGAGTCAAAGATTTTCGAATCGGACGAAAGACTGATAGTGAATTGTAACGTTCAGGGCCACCTAATGCCGATGGATCACTCAAATTGCGTCCCGATTCAATACATCGTTCTCCAGCCGACTTGACTCCATGGGTCTATTGCTGCCTCGGGCACCTTATGGCCGTTCTGCTGTGAGTCTAGATTATCGAATGGGACAAAAAACTGATAGTGAATTGTAACGTTCAGTGCCTCCTAATGACGATGGATCACTCAAATTGCGTCCCGATTCAATACATCGTCCTCCAGCAGACTTGTCTCCATGGGTCTATTGCTGCCTCGGGCACCTTATGGCCGTTCTGCTGTGAGTCTAGATTATCGAATGGGACGAAAAACTAATAGTGAATTGTAACGTTCAGGGCCACCTAATGACGATGGATCTCTCAAATTGCGTCCCGATTCAATACATCGTCCTCCAGCCGACTTGACTCCAAGTGTCTATTGCTGCCTCGGGCACCTTATGGCCATTCTGCTGTGAGTCTAGATTATCGAATGGGACGAAAAACTGATAGTGAATTGTAACGTTCAGGGCCTCCTAATGACGATGGATCACCCAAATTGCGTCCCGATTCAATACATCGTCCTCCAGCCGACTTGACTCCATGGGTCTATTGCTGCCTCGGGCACCTTATGGCCGTTCTGCTGTGAATCTAGATTATCGAATGGGACGAAAAACTGATAGTGAATTGTAACGTTCAGGGCAACCTAATCACGATGGATCACTCAAATTGCGTCCCGATTCAATACATCGTCCCCAGCCGACTTGTCTCCATGGGTCTATTGCTGCCTCGGGCACCTTATGGCCGTTCTGCTGTGAGTCTAGATTATCGAATGGGACGAAAAACTGATAGTGAATTGTAACGTTCAGCTCCACCTAATGACGATGGATCACTCAAATTGCGTCCTGATTCAATACATCGTCCTCCAGCAGACTTGACTTCATGGGTCTATTGCTCCCTCGGGCACCTTATGGCCGTTCTGCTGTGAGTCAAAGATTTTCGAATCGGACGAGAAACTGATAGTGAATTGTAACTTTCAGGGCCACCTAATGACGATGGATCACTCAAATTGCGTCCCGATTCAATACATCGTCCTCCAGCAGACTTGTCTCCATGGGTCGATTGCTGCCTCGGGCACCGTATGGCCGTTCTGCTGTGAGTCAAAGACTTTCGAATCGGACGAAAAACTGATAGTGATTTGTAACATTCAGGGCCACCTAATGACGATGGACCACACAAATTGCGACCCGATTCAGTACATCGTCCACTAGCCGACTTGACTCCATGGGACTATTGCTGCCTCGGGCACCTTATGGCCGTTCTGCTGTGAGTCTAGATTATCGAATGGGACGAAAAACTGATAGTGAATTGTAACGTTCAAGGCCTCCTAATGACGATGGATCACTCAAATTGCGTCCCGATTCAATACATCGTCCTCCAGCAGACTTGTCTCCATGGGTCTATTGCTGCCTCGGGCACCTTATGGCAGGCCTGCTGTGACTCAAAGATTTTCGAATCGGACGAAAAACTGATAGTGAATTGTAACGTTCAGGGCCTCCTAATGACGATGGAACACTCAAATTGCGTCCCGATTCAATACATCGTCCTCCAGCAGACTTGTCTCCATGCGTCTATTGCTGCCTCGGGCACTTTATGGCCGTTCTGCTGTGAGTCAAAGATTTTCGAATCGGACGAAAGACTGATAGTGAATTGTAACGTTCAGGGCCACCTAATGACGATGGATCACTCAAATTGCGTCCCGATTCAATACATCGTCCTCCAGCCGACTTGACTCCATGGGTCTATTGCTGCCTCGGGCACCTTATGGCCGTTCTGCTGTGAGTCTAGATTATCGAATGGGACGAAAAACTGATAGTGAATTGTAACGTTCAGGGCCACCTAATGACGATGGATCACTCAAATTGCGTCCTGATTCAATACATCGTCCTCCAGCAGACTTGACTTCATGGGTCTATTGCTGCCTCGGGCACCTTATGGCCGTTCTGCTGTGAGTCAAAGATTTTCGAATGGGACGAGAAACTGATAGTGAATTGTAACTTTCAGGGCCACCTAATGACGATGGATCACTCAAATTGCGTCCCGAATCAATACATCGTCCTCCAGCAGACTTGTCTCCATGGGTCGATTGCTGCCTCGGGCACCGTATGGCCGTTCTGCTGTGAGTCAAAGATTTTCGAATCGGACGAAAAACTGATAGTGATTTGTAACATTCAGGGCCACCTAATGACGATGGACCACACAAATTGCGTCCCGATTCAGTACATCGTCCTCCAGCCGAGTTGACTCCATGGGTCTATTGCTGCCTCGGGCACCTTATGGCCGTTCTGCTGTGAATCTAGATTATCGAATGGGACGAAAAACTGATAGTGAATTGTAACGTTCAGGGCCACCTAATGACGATGGATCACTCAAATTGCGTCCCGATTCAATACATCGTCCTCTAGCAGACTTGTCTCCATGGGTCTATTGCTGCCTCGGGCACCTTATGGCCGTTCTGCTGTGAATCTAGATTATCGAATGGGACGAAAAACTGGTAGTGAATTGTAACGTTCAGGGCCACCTAATGACGATGGATCACTCAAATTGCGTCCCGATTCAATACATCGTCCTCCAGCAGACTTGTTTCCATGGGTCTATTGTTGCCTCGGGCACCTTATGGCCGTTCTGCTGTGAGTCAAAGATTTTCGAATCGGACGAAAAACTGATAGTGAATTGTAACTTTCAGGGCCACCTAATGACGATGGATCACTCAAATTGCGTCCCGATTCAATACATCGTCCTCTAGCAGACTTGTTTCCATGGGTCTATTGTTGCCTTGGGCACCTTATGGCCGTTCTGCTGTGAGTCAAAGATTTTCGAATCGGACGAAAAACTGATAGTGAATTGTAACTTTCAGGGCCACCTAATGACGATGGATCACTCAAATTGCGTCCCGATTCAATACATCGTCCTCCAGCAGACTTGTCTCCATGGGTCTATTCCTGACTCGGGCACCTTATGGCAGTCCTGCTGTGACTCAAAGATTTTCGAATCGGACGAAAAACTGATAGTGATCTGTAACGTTCAGGGCCTCCTAATGACGATGGAACACTCAAATTGCGTCCCGATTCAATACATCGTCCTCCAGCAGACTTGTCTCCATGGGTCTATTGCTGCCTCGGCACCTTACGGCCGTTCTGCTGTGAGTCAAAGATTTTCGAATCGGACGAAAAACTGATAGTGAATTGTAACATTCAGGGCCACCTAATGACGATGGACCACACAAATTGCGTCCCGATTCAGTACATCGTCCTCCAGCCGACCTGACTCCATGGGTCTATTGCTGCCTCGGGCACCTTATGGCCGTTCTGCTGTGAGTCTAGATTATCGAACGGGACGAAAAACTGATAGTGAATTGTAACGTTCAGGGCCTCCTAATGACGATGGATCACTCAAATTGCGTCCCGATTCAATACATCGTCCTCCAGCCGACTTGACTCCATGGGTCTATTGCTGCCTCGGGCACCTTATGGCCGTTCTGCTGTGAATCTAGATTATCGAATGGGACGAAAAACTGATAGTGAATTGTAACGTTCAGGGCCACCTAATGACGATGGATCACTCAAATTGCGTCCCGATTCAATACATCGTCCCCAGCCGACTTGTCTCCATGGGTCTATTGCTGCCTCGGGCACCTTATGGCCGTTCTGCTGTGAGTCTAGATTATCGAATGGGACGAAAAACTGATAGTGAATTGTAACGTTCAGGGCCACCTAATGACGATGGACCACTCAAATTGCGTCCTGATTCAATACATCGTCCTCCAGCAGACTTTACTTCATGGGTCTATTGCTGCCTCGGGCACCTTATGGCCGTTCTGCTGTGAGTCAAAGATTTTCGAATCGGACGAGAAACTGATAGTGAATTGTAACTTTCAGGGCCACCTAATGACGATGGATCACTCAAATTGCGTCCCGATTCAATACATCGTCCTCCAGCAGACTTGTCTCCATGGGTCGATTGCTGCCTCGGGCACCGTATGGCCGTTCTGCTGTGAGTCAAGGATTTTCGAATCGGACGAAAAACTGATAGTGATTTGTAACATTCAGGGCCACCTAATGACGATGGACCACACAAATTGCGTCCCGATTCAGTACATCGTCCACTAGCCGACTTGACTCCATGGGACTATTGCTGCCTCGGGCACCTTATGGCCGTTCTGCTGTGAGTCTAGATTATCGAATGGGACGAAAAACTGATAGTGAATTGTAACGTTCAGGGCCTCCTAATGACGATGGATCACTCAAATTGCGTCCCGATTGTATACATCGTCCTCCAGCAGACTTGTCTCCATGGGTCGATTGCTGCCTCGGGCACCTAATGGCCGTTCTGCTGTGGGTCAAAGATTTTCGAATCGGACGAAAAACTGATAGTGAATTGTAACATTCAGGGCCACCTAATGACGATGGACCACGCAAATTGCGTCCCGATTCAATACATCGTCCTCCAGCCGAGTTGACTCCATGGGTCTATTGCTGCCTCGGGCACCTTATGGCCGTTCTGCTGTGAATCTAGATTATCGAATGGGACGAAAAACTGATAGTGAATTGTAACGTTCAGTGCCACCTAATGATGATGGATCACTCAAATTGCGTCCCGATTCAATACATCGTCCTCCAGCAGACTTGTCTCCATGGGTCTATTACTGCCTCGGGCACCTTATGGCAGGCCTGCTGTGACTCAAAGATTTTCGAATCGGACGAAAAACTGATAGTGAATTGTAACGTTCAGGGCCTCCTAATGACGATGGAACACTCAAATTGCGTCCCGATTCAATACATCGTCCTCCAGCAGACTTGTCTCCATGCGTCTATTGCTGCCCCGGGCACCTTATGGCCGTTCTGCTGTGAGTCAAAGATTTTCGAATCGGACGAAAGACTGATAGTGAATTGTAACGTTCAGGGCCACCTAATGACGATGGATCACTCAAATTGCGTCCCGATTCAATACATCGTCCTCCAGCCGACTTGACTCCATGGGTCTATTGCTGCCTCGGGCACCTTATGGCCGTTCTGCTGTGAGTCTAGATTATCGAATGGGACAAAAAACTGATAGTGAATTGTAACGTTCAGTGCCTCCTAATGACGATGGATCACTCAAATTTGCGTCCCGATTCAATACATCGTCCTCCAGCAGACTTGTCTCCATGGGTCTATTGCTGCCTCGGGCACGTTATGGCCGTTCTGCTGTGAGTCTAGATTATCGAATGGAACGAAAAACTAACAGTGAATTGTAACGTTCAGGGCCACCTAATGACGATGGATCTCTCAAATTGCGTCCCGATTCAATACATCGTCCTCCAGCCGACTTGACTCCATGTGTCTATTGCTGCCTCGGGCACCTTATGGCCGTTCTGCTGTGAGTCTAGATTATCGAATGGGACGAAAAACTGATAGTGAATTGTAACGTTCAGGGCCTCCTAATGACGATGGATCACTCAAATTGCGTCCCGATTCAATACATCGTCCTCCAGCCGACTTGACTCCATGGGTCTATTGCTGCCTCGGGCACCTTATGGCCGTTCTGCTGTGAATCTAGATTATCGAATGGGACGAAAAACTGATAGTGAATTGTAACGTTCAGGGCCACCTAATGACGATGGATCACTCAAATTGCGTCCCGATTCAATACATCGTCCTCCAGCAGACTTGTCTCCATGGGTCGATTGCTGCCTCGGGCACCGTATGGCCGTTCTGCTGTGAGTCAAAGATTTTCGAATCGGACGAAAAACTGATAGTGAATTGTAACGTTCAGGGCCTCCTAATGACGATGGACCACACAAATTGCGTCCCGATTCAGTACATCGTCCACTAGCCGACTTGACTCCATGGGACTATTGCTGCCTCGGGCACCTTATGGCCGCTCTGCTGTGAGTCTAGATTATCGAATGGGACGAAAAACTGATAGTGAATTGTAACGTTCAGGGCCTCCTAATGACGATGGATCACTCAAATTGCGTCCCGATTCAATACATCGTCCTCCAGCAGACTTGTCTCCATGGGTCTATTGCTGCCTCGGGCACCTTATGGCAGGCCTGCTGTGACTCAAAGATTTTCGAATCGGACGAAAAACTGATAGTGAATTGTAACGTTCAGGGCCTCCTAATGACGATGGAACACTCAAATTGCGTCCCGATTCAATACATCGTCCTCCAGCAGACTTGTCTCCATGCGTCTATTGCTGCCTCGGGCACCTTATGGCCGTTCTGCTGTGAGTCAAAGATTTTCGAGTCGGACGAAAGACTGATAGTGAATTGTAACGTTCAGGGCCACCTAATGACGATGGATCACTCAAATTGCGTCCCGATTCAATACATCGTCCTCCAGCAGACTTGTCTCCATGCGTCTATTGCTGCCTCGGGCACCTTATGGCCGTTCTGCTGTGAGTCAAAGATTTTCGAATCGGACGAAAGACTGATAGTGAATTGTAACGTTCAGGGCCACCTAATGCCGATGGATCACTCAAATTGCGTCCCGATTCAATACATCGTCCTCCAGCCGACTTGACTCCATGGGTCTATTGCTGCCTCGGGCACCTTATGGCCGTTCTGCTGTGAGTCTAGATTATCGAATGGGACAAAAAACTGATAGTGAATTGTAACGTTCAGTGCCTCCTAATGACGATGGATCACTCAAATTTGCGTCCCGATTCAATACATCGTCCTCCAGCAGACTTGTCTCCATGGGTCTATTGCTGCCTCGGGCACGTTATGGCCGTTCTGCTGTGAGTCTAGATTATCGAATGGAACGAAAAACTAACAGTGAATTGTAACGTTCAGGGCCACCTAATGACGATGGATCTCTCAAATTGCGTCCCGATTCAATACATCGTCCTCCAGCCGACTTGACTCCATGTGTCTATTGCTGCCTCGGGCACCTTATGGCCGTTCTGCTGTGAGTCTAGATTATCGAATGGGACGAAAAACTGATAGTGAATTGTAACGTTCAGGGCCTCCTAATGACGATGGATCACTCAAATTGCGTCCCGATTCAATACATCGTCCTCCAGCCGACTTGACTCCATGGGTCTATTGCTGCCTCGGGCACCTTATGGCCGTTCTGCTGTGAATCTAGATTATCGAATGGGACGAAAAACTGATAGTGAATTGTAACGTTCAGGGCCACCTAATGACGATGGATCACTCAAATTGCGTCCCGATTCAATACATCGTCCTCCAGCAGACTTGTCTCCATGGGTCGATTGCTGCCTCGGGCACCGTATGGCCGTTCTGCTGTGAGTCAAAGATTTTCGAATCGGACGAAAAACTGATAGTGAATTGTAACGTTCAGGGCCTCCTAATGACGATGGACCACACAAATTGCGTCCCGATTCAGTACATCGTCCACTAGCCGACTTGACTCCATGGGACTATTGCTGCCTCGGGCACCTTATGGCCGCTCTGCTGTGAGTCTAGATTATCGAATGGGACGAAAAACTGATAGTGAATTGTAACGTTCAGGGCCTCCTAATGACGATGGATCACTCAAATTGCGTCCCGATTCAATACATCGTCCTCCAGCAGACTTGTCTCCATGGGTCTATTGCTGCCTCGGGCACCTTATGGCAGGCCTGCTGTGACTCAAAGATTTTCGAATCGGACGAAAAACTGATAGTGAATTGTAACGTTCAGGGCCTCCTAATGACGATGGAACACTCAAATTGCGTCCCGATTCAATACATCGTCCTCCAGCAGACTTGTCTCCATGCGTCTATTGCTGCCTCGGGCACCTTATGGCCGTTCTGCTGTGAGTCAAAGATTTTCGAGTCGGACGAAAGACTGATAGTGAATTGTAACGTTCAGGGCCACCTAATGACGATGGATCACTCAAATTGCGTCCCGATTCAATACATCGTCCTCCAGCCGACTTGACTCCATGGGTCTATTGCTGCCTCGGGCACCTTATGGCCGTTCTGCTGTGAGTCTAGATTATCGAATGGGACGAAAAACTGATAGTGAATTGTAACGTTCAGGGCCACCTAATGACGATGGATCACTCAAATTGCGTCCTGATTCAATACATCGTCCTCCAGCAGACTTGACTTCATGGGTCTATTGCTGCCTCGGGCACCTTATGGCCGTTCGGCTGTGAGTCAAAGATTTTCGAATGGGACGAGAAACTGATAGTGAATTGTAACTTTCAGGGCCACCTAATGACGATGGATCACTCAAATTTCGTCCCGATTCAATACATCGTCCTCCAGCAGACTTGTCTCCATGGGTCGATTGCTGCCTCGGGCACCGTATGGCCGTTCTGCTGTGAGTCAAAGATTTTCGAATCGGACGAAAAACTGATAGTGATTTGTAACATTCAGGGCCACCTAATGACGATGGACCACACAAATTGCGTCCCGATTCAGTACATCATCCACTAGCCGACTTGACTCCATGGGACTATTGCTGCCTCGGGCACCTTATGGCCGTTCTGCTGTGAGTCTAGATTATCGAATGGGACGAAAAACTGATAGTGGATTGTAACGTTCAGGGCCTCCTAATGACGATGGATCACTCAAATTGCGTCCCGATTCAATACATCGTCCTCCAGCAGACTTGTCTCCATGGGTCGATTGCTGCCTCGGGCACCTAATGGCCGTTCTGCTGTGAGTCAAAGATTTTCGAATCGGACGAAAAACTGATAGTGAATTGTAACATTCAGGGCCACCTAATGACGATGGACCACGCAAATTGCGTCCCGATTCAATACATCGTCCTCCAGCCGAGTTGACTCCATGGGTCTATTGCTGCCTCGGGCACCTTATGGCCGTTCTGCTGTGAATCTAGATTATCGAATGGGACGAAAAACTGATAGTGAATTGTAACGTTCAGGGCCACCTAATGACGATGGATCACTCAAATTGCGTCCCGATTCAATACATCGTCCTCTAGCAGACTTGTATCCATGGGTCTATTGCTGCCTCGGGCACCTTATGTCAGGCCTGCTGTGACTCAAAGATTTTCGAATCGGACGAAAAACTGATAGTGAATTGTAACGTTCAGGGCCTCCTAATGACGATGGAACACTCAAATTGCGTCCCGATTCAATACATCGTCCTCCAGCAGACTTGTCTCCATGCGTCTATTGCTGCCTCGGGCACCTTATGGCCGTTCTGCTGTGAATCTAGATTATCGAATGGGACGAAAAACTGGTAGTGAATTATAACGTTCAGGGCCACCTAATGACGATGGATCACTCAAATTGCGTCCCGATTCAATACATCGTCCTCCAGCAGACTTGTTTCCATGGGTCTATTGTTGCCTCGGGCACCTTATGGCCGTTCTGCTGTGAGTCAAAGATTTTCGAATCGGACGAAAAACTGATAGTGAATTATAACATTCAGGGCCACCTAATGACGATGGATCACTCAAATTGCGTCCCGATTCAATACATCGTCCTCTAGCAGACTTGTTTCCATGGGTCTATTGTTGCCTCGGGCACCTTATTGCCGTTCTGCTGTGAGTCAAAGATTTTCGAATCGGACGAAAAACTGATAGTGAATTGTAACTTTCAGGGCCACCTAATGACGATGGATCACTCAAATTGCGTCCCGATTCAATACATCGTCCTCCAGCAGACTTGTCTCCATGGGTCTATTGCTGCCTCGGGCACCTTATGGCAGTCCTGCTGTGACTCAAAGATTTTCGAATCGGACGAAAAACTGATAGTGATCTGTAACGTTCAGGGCCTCCTAATGACGATGGAACACTCAAATTGCGTCCCGATTCAATACATCGTCCTCCAGCAGACTTGTCTCCATGGGTCTATTGCTGCCTCGGCACCTTACGGCCGTTCTGCTGTGAGTCAAAGATTTTCGAATCGGACGAAAAACTGATAGTGAATTGTAACATTCAGGGCCACCTAATGACGATGGACCACACAAATTGCGTCCCGATTCAGTACATCGTCCTCCAGCCGACCGGACTCCATGGGTCTATTGCTGCCTCGGGCACCTTATGGCCGTTCCGCTGTGAGTCAAAGATTTTCGAATCGGACGAAAAACTGATAGTGAATTGTAACGTTCAGGGCCACCTAATGACGATGGATCACTCAAATTGCGTCCCGATTCAATACATCGTCCTCCAGCCGACATGTCTCCATGGGTCTATTGCTGCCTTGGCACCTTATGGCCGTTCTGCTGTGAGTCAAAGATTTTTGAATCGGACGAAAAACTGATAGTGAATTGTAACGTTCAGGGCCTCCTAATGACGATGGATCATTCAAATTGCGTCCCGATTCAATACATTGTCCTCCAGCAGACTGTCTCCATGGGTCTATTGCAGCCTCGGGCACCTCATGGCCGTTCAGCTGTGACTCAAAGATTATCGAATCGGACGAAAAACTGATAGTGAATTGTAACGTTCAGGGCCTCCTAATGACGATGGAACACTCAAATTGCGTCCCGATTCAATACATCGTCCTCCAGCCGACTTGTCTCCATGGGTCTATTGCTGCCTCGGGCACCTTATGGCCGTTCTGCTGTGAGTCAAAGATTTTCGAATCGGACGAAAAACTGATAGTGAATTGTAACTTTCAGGGCCACCTAATGTCGATGGATCACTCAAATTGCGTCCCGATTAATTACATCGTCCTCCAGCCGACTTGTCTCCATGGGTCTATTGCTGCCTCGGGCACCTTATGGCCGTTCTGCTGTGAGTCAAAGATTTTCGAATCGGACGAAAAACTGATAGTGAATTGTAACATTCAGGGCCACCTAATGACGATGGACCACACAAATTGCGACCCGATTCAGTACATCGTCCACTAGCCGACTTGACTCCATGGGACTATTGCTGCCTCGGGCACCTTATGGCCGTTCTGCTGTGAGTCAAAGATTTTCGAATCGGACGAAAAACTGATAGTGAATTGTAACGTTCAGGGCCACCTAATGACGATGGTCCACACAAATTGCGTCCGATTCAGTACATCGTCCACTAGCCGACTTGACTCCATGGGACTATTGCTGCCTCGGGCACCTTATGGCCGTTCTGCTGTGAGTCTAGATTATCGAATGGGATGAAAAACTGATAGTGAATTGTAACGTTCAGGGCCACCTAATGACGATGGATCACTCAAATTGCGTCCCGATTCAATACATCGTCCTCCAGCAGACTTGTCTCCATGGGTCTATTGCTGCCTCGGGCACCTTATGGCAGTCCCGCTGTGACTCAAAGATTTTCGAATCGGACGAAAAACTGATAGTGAATTGTAACGTTCAGGGCCTCCTAATGACGATGGAACACTCAAATTGCGTCCCGATTCAATACATCGTCCTCCAGCAGACTTGTCTCCATGGGTCTATTGCTGCCTCGGGCACCTTACGGCCGTTCTGCTGTGAGTCAAAGATTTTCGAATCGGACGAAAAACTGATAGTGAATTGTAACATTCAGGGCCACCTAATGACGATGGTCCACACAAATTGCGTCCCGATTCAGTACATCGTCCTCCAGCCGACCTGACTCCATGGGTCTATTGCTGCCTCGGGCACCATATGGCCGTTCTGCTGTGAGTCTAGATTATCGAATGGGACGAAAAACTGATAGTGAATTCTAACGTTCATGGCCACCTAATGACGATGGATCACTCAAATTGCGTCCCGATTCAATACATCGTCCTCCAGCAGACTTGTCTCCATGGGTCTATTGCTGCCTCGGGCACCTTATGGCCGTTCTGCTGTGAGTCAAAGATTTTCGAATCGGACGAAAAACTGATAGTGAAATGTAACTTTCAGGGCCACCTAATGACGATGGATCACTCAAATTGCGTCCTGATTCAATACATCGTCCACCAGCCGACTTGTCTCCATGGGTCTATTGCTGCCTCGGGCACCTTATGGCCGTTCTGCTGTGAGTCAAAGGTTTTCGAATCGGACGAAAAACTGATAGTGAATTGTAACGTTCAGGGCCTCCTAATGTCGATGGAACACTCAAATTGCGTCCCGATTCAATACATCGTCCTCCAGCAGACTTGTCTCCATGCGTCTATTGCTGCCTCGGGCACCTTATGGTCGTTCTGCTGTGAGTCAAAGATTTTCGAATCGGAAGAAAATCTGATAGTGAATTGTAACTTTCAGGGCCTCCTAATGACGATGGAACACTCAAATTGCGTCCCGATTCAATACATCGTCCTAAAGCAGACTTGTCTCCATGGGTCTATTGCTGTCTCGGGCACCTTATGGCCGTTCTGCTGTGAGTCAAAGATTTTCGAATCGGACGAAAAACTGATAGTGAATTGTAACGTTCAGGGCCACCTAATGACGATGGATCACTCAAATTGCGTCCCGATTCAATACATCGTCCTCCAGCCGACATGTCTCCATGGGTCTATTGCTGCCTTGGCACCTTATGGCCGTTCTGCTGTGAGTCAAAGATTTTCGAATCGGACGAAAAACTGATAGTAAATTGTAACGTTCAGGGCCTCCTAATGACGATGGATCATTCAAATTGCGTCCCGATTCAATACATTGTCCTCCAGCAGACTGTCTCCATGGGTCTATTGCAGCCTCGGGCACCTTATGGCCGTTCAGCTGTGACTCAAAGATTTTCGAATCGGACGAAAAACTGATAGTGAATTGTAACGTTCAGGGCCACCTAATGACGATGGTCCACACAAATTGCGTCCGATTCAGTACATCGTCCACTAGCCGACTTGACTCCATGGGACTATTGCTGCCTCGGGCACCTTATGGCCGTTCTGCTGTGAGTCTAGATTATCGAATGGGATGAAAAACTGATAGTGAATTGTAACGTTCAGGGCCACCTAATGACGATGGATCACTCAAATTGCGTCCCGATTCAATACATCGTCCTCCAGCAGACTTGTCTCCATGGGTCTATTGCTGCCTCGGGCACCTTACGGCCGTTCTGCTGTGAGTCAAAGATTTTCGAATCGGACGAAAAACTGATAGTGAATTGTAACATTCAGGGCCACCTAATGACGATGGTCCACACAAATTGCGTCCCGATTCAGTACATCGTCCTCCAGCCAACCTGACTCCATGGGTCTATTGCTGCCTCGGGCACCTTATGGCCGTTCTGCTGTGAGTCTAGATTATCGAATGGGACGAAAAACTGATAGTGAATTGTAACGTTCATGGCCACCTAATGACGATGGATCACTCAAATTGCGTCCCGATTCAATACATCGTCCTCCAGCAGACTTGTCTCCATGGGTCTATTGCTGCCTCGGGCACCTTATGGCCGTTCTGCTCTGAGTCAAAGATTTTCGAATCGGACGAAAAACTGATAGTGAATTGTAACTTTCAGGGCCACCTAATGACGATGGATCACTCAAATTGCGTCCTGATTCAATACATCGTCCACCAGCCGACTTGTCTCCATGGGTCTATTGCTGCCTCGGGCACCTTATGGCCGTTCTGCTGTGAGTCAAAGGTTTTCGAATCGGACGAAAAACTGATAGTGAATTGTAACGTTCAGGGCCTCCTAATGACGATGGAACACTCAAATTGCGTCCCGATTCAATACATCGTCCTCCAGCAGACTTGTCTCCATGCGTCTATTGCTGCCTCGGGCACCTTATGGCCGTTCTGCTGTGAGTCAAAGATTTTCGAATCGGAAGAGAATCTGATAGTGAATTGTAACTTTCATGGCCTCCTAATGACGATGGAACACTCAAATTGCGTCCCGATTCAATACATCGTCCTCCAGCAGACTTGTCTCCATGGGTCTATTGCTGCCTCGGGCACCTTATGGCCGTTCTGCTGTGAGTCAAAGATTTTCGAATCGGACGAAAAACTGATAGTGAATTGTAACGTTCAGGGCCACCTTATGACGATGGATCACTCAAATTGCGTCCCGATTCAATACATCGTCCTCCAGCCGACATGTCTCCATGGGTCTATTGCTGCCTTGGCACCTTATGGCCGTTCTGCTGTGAGTCAAAGATTTTCAAATCGGACGAAAAACTGATAGTGAATTGTAACGTTCAGGGCCTCCTAATGACGATGGATCATTCAAATTGCGTCCCGATTCAATACATTGTCCTCCAGCAGACTGTCTCCATGGGTCTATTGCAGCCTCGGGCACCTTATGGCCGTTCAGCTGTGACTCAAAGATTTTCGAATCGGACGAAAAACTGATAGTGAATTGTAACGTTCACGGCCACCTAATGACGATGGACCACACAAATTGCGTCCCGATTCAGTACATCGTCCTCCAGCCGACCTGACTCCATGGGTCTATTGCTGCCTCGGGCACCTTATGGCCGTTCTGCTGTGAGTCTAGATTATCGAATGGGACGAAAAACTGATAGTGAATTGTAACGTTCATGGCCACCTAATGACGATGGATCACTCAAATTGCGTCCCGATTCAATACATCGTCCTCCAGCAGACTTGTCTCCATGGGTCTATTGCTGCCTCGGGCACCTTATGGCCGTTCTGCTGTGAGTCAAAGATTTTCGAATCGGACGAAAAACTGATAGTGAATTGTAACTTTCAGGGCCATCTAATGACGATGGATCACTCAAATTGCTTCCCGATTCAATACATCGTCCACCAGCCGACTTGTCTCCATGGGTCTATTGCTGCCTCGGGCACCTTATGGCCGTTCTGCTGTGAGTCAAAGATTTTCGAATCGGACGAAAAACTGATAGTGAATTGTAACGTTCAGGGCCTCCTAATGACGATGGAACACTCAAATTGCGTCCCGATTCAATACATCGTCCTCCAGCAGACTTGTCTCCATGCGTCTATTGCTGCCTCGGGCACCTTATGGCCGTTCTGCTGTGAGTCAAAGATTTTCGAATCGGAAGAAAATCTGATAGTGAATTGTAACTTTCAGGGCCTCCTAATGACGATGGAACACTCAAATTGCGTCCCGATTCAATGCATCGTCCTCCTGCAGACTTGTCTCCATGGGTCTATTGCTGCCTCGGGCACCTTATGGCCGTTCTGCTGTGAGTCAAAGATTTTCGAATCGGACGAAAAACTGATAGTGAATTGTAACGTTCAGGGCCACCTAATGACGATGGATCACTCAAATTGCGTCCTGATTCAATACATCGTCCTCCAGCCGACATGTCTCCATGGGTCTATTGCTGCCTTGGCACCTTATGGCCGTTCTGCTGTGAGTAAAAGATGTTCGAATCGGACGAAAAACTGATAGTGAATTGTAACGTTCAGGGCCTCCTAATGACGATGGAACATTCAAATTGCGTCCCGATTCAATACATCGTCCTCCAGCAGACTTGTCTCCATGGGTCTATTGCTGCCTCGGGCACCTTACGGCCGTTCTGCTGTGAGTCAAAGATTTTCGAATCGGACGAAAAACTGATAGTGAATTGTAACATTCAGGGCCACCTAATGACGATGGACCACACAAATTGCGTCCCGATTCAGTACATCGTCCTCCAGCCGACCTGACTCCATGGGTCTATTGCTGCCTCGGGCACCTTATGGCCGTTCTGCTGTGAGTCTTGATTATCGAATGGGACGAAAAACTGATAGTGAATTGTAACGTTCATGGCCACCTAATGACGATGGATCACTCAAATTGCGTCCCGATTCAATACATCGTCCTCCAGCAGACTTGTCTCCATGGGTCTATTGCTGCCTCGGGCACCTTATGGCCGTTCTGCTGTGAGTCAAAGATTTTCGAATCGGACGAAAAACTGATAGTGAATTGTAACTTTCAGGGCCAGCTAATGACGATGGATCACTCAAATTGCTTCGCGATTCAATACATCGTCCACCAGCCGACTTGTCTCCATGGGTCTATTGCTGCCTCGGGCACCTTATGGCCGTTCTGCTGTGAGTCAAAGATTTTCGAATCGGACGAAAAACTGATAGTGAATTGTAACGTTCAGGGCCTCCTAATGACGATGGAACACTCAAATTGCGTCCCGATTCAATACATCGTCCTCCAGCAGACTTGTCTCCATGCGTCTATTGCTGCCTCGGGCACCTTATGGCCGTTCTGCTGTGAGTCAAAGATTTTCGAATCGGAAGAAAATCTGATAGTGAATTGTAACTTTCAGGGCCTCCTAATGACGATGGAACACTCAAATTGCGTCCCGATTCAATGCATCGTCCTCCAGCAGACTTGTCTCCATGGGTCTATTGCTGCGTCGGGCACCTTATGGCCGTTCTGCTGTGAGTCAAAGATTTTCGAATCGGACGAAAAACTGATAGTGAATTGTAACGTTCAGGGCCACCTAATGACGATGGATCACTCAAATTGCGTCCCGATTCAATACATCGTCCTCCAGCCGACATGTCTCCATGGGTCTATTGCTGCCTTGGCACCTTATGGCCGTTCTGCTGTGAGTAAAAGATTTTCGAATCGGACGAAAAACTGATAGTGAATTGTAACGTTCAGGGCCTCCTAATGACGATGGAACACTCAAATTGCGTCCCGATTCAATACATCGTCCTCCAGCCGACTTGTCTCCATGGGTCTATTGCTGCCTCGGGCACCTTATGGCCGTTCTGCTGTGAGTCAAAGATTTTCGAATCGGACGAAAAACTGATAGTGAATTGTAACTTTCAGGGCCACCTAATGTCGATGGATCACTCTAATTGCGTCCCGATTAATTACATCGTCCTCCAGCCGACTTGTCTCCATGGGTCTATTGCTGCCTCGGGCACCTTATGGCCGTTCTGCTGTGAGTCAAAGATTTTCGAATCGGACGAAAAACTGATAGTGAATTGTAACGTTCAGGGCCTCCTAATGACGATGGAACACTAAAATTGCGTCCCGATTCAATACATCGTCCTCCAGCCGACTTGACTCCATGGGTCTATTGCTGCCTCGGGCACCTTATGGCCGTTCTGCTGTGAGTCTAGTTTATCGAATGGGACGAAAAACTGATAGTGAATTGTAACGTTCAGGGCCTCCTAATGACGATGGATCACTCAAATTGCGTCCCGATTCAATACATCGTCCTCCAGCCGACTTGACTCCATGGGTCTATTGCTGCCTCGGGCACCTTATGGCCGTTCTGCTGTGAGTCAAAGATTTTCGAATCGGACGAAAAACTGATAGTGATTTGTAACATTCAGGGCCACCTAATGACGATGGACCACACAAATTGCGTCCCGATTCAGTACATCGTCCACTAGCCGACTTGACTGCATGGGACTATTGCTGCCTCGGGCACCTTATGGCCGTTCTGCTGTGAGTCTAGATTATCGAATGGGATGAAAAACTGATAGTGAATTGTAACGTTCAGGGCCACCTAATGACGATGGATCACTCAAATTGCGTCCCGATTCAATACATCGTCCTCCAGCAGACTTGTCTCCATGGGTCTATTGCTGCCTCGGGCACCTTATGGCAGTCCCGCTGTGACTCAAAGATTTTCGAATCGGACGAAAAACTGATAGTGAATTGTAACGTTCAGGGCCTCCTAATGACGATGGAACACTCAAATTGCGTCCCGATTCAATACATCGTCCTCCAGCAGACTTGTCTCCATGGGTCTATTGCTGCCTCGGGCACCTTACGGCCGTTCTGCTGTGAGTCAAAGATTTTCGAATCGGACGAAAAACTGATAGTGAATTGTAACGTTCAGGGCCTCCTAATGACGATGGATCACTGAAATTGCGTCCCGATTCAATACATCGTCCTCCAGCAGACTTGTCTCCATGGGTCTATTGCTGCCTCGGGCACCTTATGGCAGGCCTGCTGTGACTCAAAGATTTTCGAATCGGACGAAAAACTGATAGTGAATTGTAACGTTCAGGGCCTCCTAATGACGATGTAACACTCAAATTGCGTCCCGATTCAATACATCGTCCTCCAGCAGACTTGTGTCCATGCGTCTATTGCTGCCTCGGGCACCTTATGGCCGTTCTGCTGTGAGTCAAAGATTTTCGAATCGGACGAAAAACTGATAGTGAATAGTAACGTTCAGGGCCACCTAATGACGATGGATCACTCAAATTGCGTCCCGATTCAATACATCGTCCTCCAGCCGACTTGACTCCATGGGTCTATTGTGCCTCGGGCACCTTATGGCCGTTCTGCTGTGAGTCTAGATTATAGAATGGGATGAAAAACTGATAGTGAATTGTAACGTTCAGGGCCACCTAATGACGATGGATCACTCAAATTGCGTCCCGATTCAATACATCGTCCTCCAGCAGACTTGTCTCCATGGGTCTATTGCTGCCTCGGGCACCTTATGGCCGTTCTGCTGTGAGTCAAAGATTTTCGAATCGGACGAAAAACTGATAGTGAATTGTAACATTCAGGGCCACCTAATGATGATGGACCACACAAATTGCGTCCCGATTCAGTACATCGTCCTCCAGCCGACCTGACTCCATGGGTCCATTGCTGCCTCAGGCACCTTATGGCCGTTCTGCTGTGAGTCTAGATTATCGAATGGGACGAAAAACTGATAGTGAATTGTAACTTTCAGGGCCACCTAATGACGATGGATCACTCAAATTGCGTCCCGATTCAATATATCGTCCTCCAGCAGACTTGTTTCCATGGGTCTATTGTTGCCTCGGGCACCTTTTGGCCGTTCTGCTGTGAGTCAAAGATTTTCGAATCGGACGAAAAACTGATAGTGAATTGTAACGTTCAGGGCCTCCTAATGACGATGGAACACTCAAATTGCGTCCCGATTCAATACATCGTCCTCCAGCAGACTAGTCTCCATGCGTCTATTGCTGCCTCGGGCACCTTATGGCCGTTCTGCTGTGAGTCAAAGATTTTCGAATCGGACGAAAAACTGATAGTGAATTGTAACTTTCAGGGCCTCCTAATGACGATGGAACACTCAAATTGCGTCCCGATTCAATACATCGTCCTCCAGCAGACTTGTCTCCATGGGTCTATTGCTGCCTCGGGCACATTATGGCCGTTCTGCTGTGAGTCAAAGATTTTCGAATCGGACGAAAAACTGATAGTGAATTGTAACGTTCAGGGCCACCTAATGACGATGGATCACTCAAAATGCGTCCCGATTCAATACATCGTCCTCCAGCAGACTTGTCTCCATGGGTCTATTGCTGCCTCGGGCACCTTACGGCAGGCCTGCTGTGACTCAAAGATTTTCGAATCGGACGAAAAACTGATAGTGAATTGTAACATTTAGGGCCACCTAATGACGATGGACCACGCAAATTGCGTCCCGATTCAATACATCGTCCTCCAGCCGAGTTGACTCCATGGGTCTATTGCTGCCTCGGGCACCTTATGGCCGTTCTGCTGTGAATCTAGATTATCGAATGGGACGAAAAACTGATAGTGAATTGTAACTTTCAGGGCCACCTAATGACGATGGACCACACAAATTGCGTCCCGATTCAGTACATCGTCCACCTGCCGACTTGACTCCATGGGACTATTGCTGCCTCGGGCACCTTATGACCGTTCTGCTGTGAGTCTAGATTATAGAATGGGATGAAAAACTGATAGTGAATTGTAACGTTCAGAGCCACCTAATGACGATGGATCACTCAAATTGCGTCCCGATTCAATACATCGTCCTCCAGCAGACTTGTCTCCATGGGTCTATAGCTGCCTCGGGCACCTTATGGCAGGCCTGCTGTGACTCAAAGATTTTCGAATCGGACGAAAAACTGATAGTGAATTGTAACGTTCAGGGCCTCCTAATGACGATGGAACACTCAAATTGCGTCCCGATTCAATACATCGTCCTCCAGCAGACTTGTCTCCATGGGTCTATTGCTGCCTCGGGCACCTTATGGCCGTTCTGCTGTGAGTCAAAGATTTTCGAATCTGACGAAAAACTGATAGTGAATTGTAACATTCAGGGCTACCTAATGATGATGGACCACACAAATTGCGTCCCGATTCAATATATCGTCCTCCAGCAGACTTGATTCCATGCGTCTATTGTTGCCTCGGGCACCTTTTGGCCGTTCTGCTGTGAGTCAAAGATTTTCGAATCGGACGAAAAACTGATAGTGAATTGTAACGTTCAGGGCCTCCTAATGACGATGGAACACTCAAATTGCGTCCCGATTCAATACATCGTCCTCCAGCAGACTAGTCTCCATGCGACTATTGCTGCCTCGGGCACCTTATGGCCGTTCTGCTGTGAGTCAAAGATTTTCGAATCGGACGAAAAACTGATAGTGAATTGTAACTTTCAGGGCCTCCTAATGACGATGGAACACTCAAATTGCGTCCCGATTCAATACATCGTCCTCCAGCAGACTTGTCTCCATGGGTCTATTGCTGCCTCGGGCACCTTATGGCCGTTCTGCTGTGAGTCAAAGATTTTCGAATCGGACGAAAAACTGATAGTGAATTGTAACGTTCAGGGCCACCTAATGACGATGGATCACTCAAAATGCGTCCCGATTCAATACATCGTCCTCCAGCAGACTTGTCTCCATGGGTCTATTGCTGCCTCGGGCACCTTACGGCAGGCCTGCTGTGACTCAAAGATTTTCGAATCGGACGAAAAACTGATAGTGTATTGTAACGTTCAGGGCCACCTAATGACGATGGATCACTCAAATTGCGTCCCGATTCAATACATCGTCCTCCAGCAGACTTGTCTCCATGGGTCGATTGCTGCCTCGGGCACCTAATGGCCGTTCTGCTGTGAGTCAAAGATTTTCGAATCGGACGAAAAACTGATAGTGAATTGTAACATTCAGGGCCACCTAATGACGATGGACCACGCAAATTGCGTCCCGATTCAATACATCGTCCTCCAGCCGAGTTGACTCCATGGGTCTATTGCTGCCTCGGGCACCTTATGGCCGTTCTGCTGTGAATCTAGATTATCGAATGGGACGAAAAACTGATAGTGAATTGTAACTTTCAGGGCCACCTAATGACGATGGACCACACAAATTGCGTCCCGATTCAGTACATCGTCCACCTGCCGACTTGACTCCATGGGACTATTGCTGCCTCGGGCACCTTATGACCGTTCTGCTGTGAGTCTAGATTATAGAATGGGATGAAAAACTGATAGTGAATTGTAACGTTCAGGGCCACCTAATGACGATGGATCACTCAAATTGCGTCCCGATTCAATACATCGTCCTCCAGCAGACTTGTCTCCATGGGTCTATAGCTGCCTCGGGCACCTTATGGCAGGCCTGCTGTGACTCAAAGATTTTCGAATCGGACGAAAAACTGATAGTGAATTGTAACGTTCAGGGCCTCCTAATGACGATGGAACACTCAAATTGCGTCCCGATTCAATACATCGTCCTCCAGCAGACTTGTCTCCATGGGTCTATTGCTGCCTCGGGCACCTTATGGCCGTTCTGCTGTGAGTCAAAGATTTTCGAATCGGACGAAAAACTGATAGTGAATTGTAACATTCAGGGCCACCTAATGATGATGGACCACACAAATTGCGTCCCGATTCAGTACATCGTCCTCCAGCCGACCTGACTCCATGGGTCCATTGCTGCCTCAGGCACCTTATGGCCGTTCTGCTGTGAGTCTAGATTATCGAATGGGACGAAAAACTGATAGTGAATTGTAACTTTCAGGGCCACCTAATGACGATGGATCACTCAAATTGCGTCCCGATTCAATATATCGTCCTCCAGCAGACTTGTTTCCATGGGTCTATTGTTGCCTCGGGCACCTTTTGGCCGTTCTGCTGTGAGTCAAAGATTTTCGAATCGGACGAAAAACTGATAGTGAATTGTAACGTTCAGGGCCTCCTAATGACGATGGAACACTCAAATTGCGTCCCGATTCAATACATCGTCCTCCAGCAGACTAGTCTCCATGCGTCTATTGCTGCCTCGGGCACCTTATGGCCGTTCTGCTGTGAGTCAAAGATTTTCGAATCGGACGAAAAACTGATAGTGAATTGTAACTTTCAGGGCCTCCTAATGACGATGGAACACTCAAATTGCGTCCCGATTCAATACATCGTCCTCCAGCAGACTTGTCTCCATGGGTCTATTGCTGCCTCGGGCACCTTATGGCCGTTCTGCTGTGAGTCAAAGATTTTCGAATCGGACGAAAAACTGATAGTGAATTGTAACGTTCAGGGCCACCTAATGACGATGGATCACTCAAAATGCGTCCCGATTCAATTCATCGTCCTCCAGCAGACTTGTCTCCATGGGTCTATTGCTGCCTCGGGCACCTTACGGCAGGCCTGCTGTGACTCAAAGATTTTCGAATCGGACGAAAAACTGATAGTGTATTGTAACGTTCAGGGCCACCTAATGACGATGGATCACTCAAATTGCGTCCCGATTCAATACATCGTCCTCCAGCAGACTTGTCTCCATGGGTCGATTGCTGCCTCGGGCACCTAATGGCCGTTCTGCTGTGAGTCAAAGATTTTCGAATCGGACGAAAAACTGATAGTGAATTGTAACATTCAGGGCCACCTAATGACGATGGACCACGCAAATTGCGTCCCGATTCAATACATCGTCCTCCAGCCGAGTTGACTCCATGGGTCTATTGCTGCCTCGGGCACCTTATGGCCGTTCTGCTGAGAATCTAGATTATCGAATGGGACGAAAAACTGATAGTGAATTGTAACGTTCAGGGCCACCTAATGACGATGGATCTCTCAAATTGCGTCCCGATTCAATACATCGTCCTCCAGCCGACTTGACTCCATGGGTCTATTGCTGCCTCGGGCACCTTATGGCCGTTCTGCTGTGAGTCTAGATTATCGAATGGGACGAAAAACTGATAGTGAATTGTATCGTTCAGGGCCTCCTAATGACGATGGATCACTCAAATTGCGTCCCGATTCAATACATCGTCCTCCAGCAGACTTGACTTCATGGGTCTATTGCTGCCTCGGGCACCTTATGGCCGTTCTGCTGTGAGTCAAAGATTTTCGAATCGGACGAAAAACTGATAGTGAATTGTAACTTTCAGGGCCACCTAATGACGATGGATCACTCAAATTGCGTCCCGATTCAATACATCGTCCTCCAGCAGACTTGTCTCCATGTGTCGATTGCTGCCTCGGGCACCTTATGGCCGTTTTGCTGTTAGTCAAAGATTTTCGAATCGGACGAAAAACTGATAGTGATTTGTAACATTCAGGGCCACCTAATGACGATGGACCACACAAATTGCGTCCCGATTCAGTACATCGTCCACTAGCCGACTTGACTCCATGGGACTATTGCTGCCTCGGGCACCTTATGGCCGTTCTGCTGTGAGTCTAGATTATAGAATGGGATGAAAAACTGATAGTGAATTGTAACGTTTAGGGCCACCTTAATGACGATGGATCACTCAAATTGCGTCCCGATTCAATACATCGTCCTCCAGCAGACTTGTCTCCATGGGTCTATTGCTGCCTCGGGCACCTTATGGCAGGCCTGCTGTGACTCAAAGATTTTCGAATCGGACGAAAAACTGATAGTGTATTGTAACGTTCAGGGCCTCCTAATGACGATGGAACACTCAAATTGCGTCCCGATTCAATACATCGTCCTCCAGCAGACTTGTCTCCATGGGTCTATTGCTGGCTCGAGCACCTTATGGCCGTTCTGCTGTGAGTCAAATATTTTCGAATCGGACGAAAAACTGATAGTGAATTGTAACATTCAGGGCCACCTAATGACGATGGACCACACAAATTGCGTCCCGATTCAGTACATCGTCCTCCAGCCGACCTGACTCCATGGGTCTATTGCTGCATCAGGCACCTTATGGCCGTTCTGCTGTGAGTCTAGATTATCGAATGGGACGAAAAACTGATACTGAATTGTAACGTTCAGGGCCACCTAATGTCGATGGATCACTCAAATTGCGTCCCGATTCAATATATCGTCCTCCAGCAGACTTCGTTTCCATGGGTCTATTGTTGCCTCGGGCACCTTATGGCCGTTCTGCTGTGAGTCAAAGATTTTCGAATCGGACGAAAAACCTGATAGTGATTTGTAACATTCAGGGCCACCTAATGACAATGGACCAAACAAATTGCGTCCCGATTCAGTACATCGTCCACTAGCCGACTTGACTCCATGGACTATTGCTGCCTCGGGCACCTTATGGCCGTTCTGCTGTGAGTCTAGATTATCGAATGGGATGAAAAACTGATAGTGAATTGTAACGTTCAGGGCCACCTAATGACGATGGATCACTCAAATTGCGTCCCGATTCAATACATCGTCCTCCAGCAGACTTGTCTCCATGGGTCTATTGCTGCCTCGGGCACCTTATGGCCGTTCTGCTGTGAGTGAAAGATTTTCGAATCGGACGAAAAACTGATAGTGAATTGTAACGTTCAGGGCCACCTAATGACGATGGATCACTCAAATTGCGTCCCGATTCAATACATCGTCCTCCAGCCGACTTGTCTCCATGGGTCTATTGCTGCCTTGGCACCTTATGGCCGTTCTGCTGTGAGTCAAAGATTTTCGAATCGGACGAAAAACTGATAGTGAATTGTAACGTTCAGGGCCACCTAATGACGATGGATCACTCAAATTGCGTCCCCATTCAATACATTGTCCTCCAGCAGACTGTCTCCATGGGTCTATTGCAGCCTCGGGCACCTTATGGCCGTTCAGCTGTGACTCAAAGATTTTCGAATCGGACGAAAAACTGATAGTGAATTGTAACGTGCAGGGCCTCCTAATGACGATGGAACACTCAAATTGCTTCCCGATTCAATACATCGTCCTCCAGCCGACTTGTCTCCATGGGTCTATTGCTGCCTCGGGCACCTTATGGCCGTTCTGCTGTGAGTCAAAGATTTTCGAATCGGACGAAAAACTGATAGTGAATTGTAACTTTCAGGGCCACCTAATGACGATGGATCACTCAAATTGCGTCCCGATTAAATACATCGTCCTCCAGCCGACTTGTCTCCATGGGTCTATTGCTGCCTCGGGCACCTTATGGCCGTTCTGCTGTGAGTCAAAGATTTTCGAATCGGACGAAAAACTGATAGTGAATTGTAACGTTCAGGGCCTCCTAATGACGATGGAACACTATATTTGCGTCCCGATTCAATACATCGTCCTCCAGCAGACTTGACTTCATGGGTCTATTGCTGCCTCGGGCACCTTATGGCCGTTCTGCTGTGAGTCAAAGATTTTCGAATCGGACGAAAAACTGATAGTGAATTGTAACGTTCAGGGCCACCTATTTACGATGGATCACTCAAATTGCGTCACGATTCAATACATCGTCCTCCAGCCGACATCACTCCATGGGTCTATTGCTGCCTCGGGCACCTTATGGCCGTTCTGCTGTGAGTCTAGTTTATCGAATGGGACAAAAAACTGATAGTGAATTGTAACGTTCAGGGCCTCCTAATGACGATGGATCACTCAAATTGCGTCCCGATTCAATACATCGTCCTCCAGCAGACTTGTCTCCATGGGTCTATTGCTGCCTCGGGCACCTTATGGCCGTTCTGCTGTGAGTCTAGATTATCGAATGGGACGAAAAACTGGTATTGAATTGTAACGTTCAGGGCCACCTAATGACGATGGATCACTCAAATTGCGTCCCGATTCAATACATCGTCCTCCAGCCGACTTGCCTCCATGGGTCTATTGCTGCCTCGGGCACCTTATGGCCGTTCTGCTGTGAGTCTAGATTATCGAATGGGACGAAAAACTGATAGTGAATTGTAATGTTCAGGGCCTCCTAATGACGATGGATCACTCAAATTGCGTCCCGATTCAATACATCGTCCTCCAGCCGACTTGACTCCATGGGTCTATTGCTGCCTCGGGCACCTTATGGCCGTTCTGCTGTGAGTCTAGATTATCGAATGGGACGAAAAACTGATAGTGAATTGTAACGTTCAGGGCCACCTAATGACGATGGATCACTCAAAATGCGTCCCGATTCAATACATCGTCCTCCAGCAGACTTGTCTCCATGGGTCTATTGCTGCCTCGGGCACCTTACGGCAGGCCTGCTGTGACTCAAAGATTTTCGAATCGGACGAAAAACTGATAGTGAATTGTAACATTCAGGGCCACCTAATGACGATGGACCACGCAAATTGCGTCCCGATTCAATACATCGTCCTCCAGCAGACTTGTCTCCATGGGTCTATTGCTGCCTCGGGCACCTTATGGCCGTTCTGCTGTGAATCTAGATTATCGAATGGGACGAAAAACTGATAGTGAATTGTAACTTTCAGGGCCACCTAATGACGATGGACCACACAAATTGCGTCCCGATTCAGTACATCGTCCACCTGCCGACTTGACTCCATGGGACTATTGCTGCCTCGGGCACCTTATGACCGTTCTGCTGTGAGTCTAGATTATAGAATGGGATGAAAAACTGATAGTGAATTGTAACGTTCAGGGCCACCTAATGACGATGGATCACTCAAATTGCGTCCCGATTCAATACATCGTCCTCCAGCAGACTTGTCTCCATGGGTCTATAGCTGCCTCGGGCACCTTATGGCAGGCCTGCTGTGACTCAAAGATTTTCGAATCGGACGAAAAACTGATAGTGAATTGTAACGTTCAGGGCCTCCTAATGACGATGGAACACTCAAATTGCGTCCCGATTCAATACATCGTCCTCCAGCAGACTTGTCTCCATGGGTCTATTGCTGCCTCGGGCACCTTATGGCCGTTCTGCTGTGAGTCAAAGATTTTCGAATCGGACGAAAAACTGATAGTGAATTGTAACGTTCAGGGCCACCTAATGACGATGGATCACTCAAAATGCGTCCCGATTCAATACATCGTCCTCCAGCAGACTTGTCTCCATGGGTCTATTGCTGCCTCGGGCACCTTACGGCAGGCCTGCTGTGACTCAAAGATTTTCGAATCGGACGAAAAACTGATAGTGTATTGTAACGTTCAGGGCCACCTAATGACGATGGATCACTCAAATTGCGTCCCGATTCAATACATCGTCCTCCAGCAGACTTGTCTCCATGGGTCGATTGCTGCCTCGGGCACCTAATGGCCGTTCTGCTGTGAGTCAAAGATTTTCGAATCGGACGAAAAACTGATAGTGAATTGTAACATTCAGGGCCACCTAATGACGATGGACCACGCAAATTGCGTCCCGATTCAATACATCGTCCTCCAGCCGAGTTGACTCCATGGGTCTATTGCTGCCTCGGGCACCTTATGGCCGTTCTGCTGAGAATCTAGATTATCGAATGTGACGAAAAACTGATAGTGAATTGTAACGTTCAGGGCCACCTAATGACGATGGATCACTCAAATTGCGTCCCGATTCAATACATCGTCCTCCAGCAGACTTGTCTCCATGGGTCTATTGCTGCCTCGGGCACCTTATGGCCGTTCTGCTGTGGGTCTAGATTATCGAATGGGACGAAAAACTGATAGTGAATTGTAACGTTCAGGGCCACCTAATGACGATGGATCTCTCAAATTGCGTCCCGATTCAATACATCGTCCTCCAGCCGACTTGACTCCATGGGTCTATTGCTGCCTCGGGCACCTTATGGCCGTTCTGCTGTGAGTCTAGATTATCGAATGGGACGAAAAACTGATAGTGAATTGTATCGTTCAGGGCCTCCTAATGACGATGGATCACTCAAATTGCGTCCCGATTCAATACATCGTCCTCCAGCAGACTTTACTTCATGGGTCTATTGCTGCCTCGGGCACCTTATGGCCGTTCTGCTGTGAGTCAAAGATTTTCGAATCGGACGAAAAACTGATAGTGAATTGTAACTTTCAGGGCCACCTAATGACGATGGATCACTCAAATTGCGTCCCGATTCAATACATCGTCCTCCAGCAGACTTGTCTCCATGTGTCGATTGCTGCCTCGGGCACCTTATGGCCGTTCTGCTGTTAGTCAAAGATTTTCGAATCGGACGAAAAACTGATAGTGATTTGTAACATTCAGGGCCACCTAATGACGATGGACCACACAAATTGCGTCCCGATTCAGTACATCGTCCACTAGCCGACTTGACTCCATGGGACTATTGCTGCCTCGGGCACCTTATGGCCGTTCTGCTGTGAGTCTAGATTATAGAATGGGATGAAAAACTGATAGTGAATTGTAACGTTTAGGGCCACCTTAATGACGATGGATCACTCAAATTGCGTCCCGATTCAATACATCGTCCTCCAGCAGACTTGTCTCCATGGGTCTATTGCTGCCTCGGGCACCTTATGGCAGGCCTGCTGTGACTCAAAGATTTTCGAATCGGACGAAAAACTGATAGTGTATTGTAACGTTCAGGGCCTCCTAATGACGATGGAACACTCAAATTGCGTCCCGATTCAATACATCGTCCTCCAGCAGACTTGTCTCCATGGGTCTATTGCTGGCTCGAGCACCTTATGGCCGTTCTGCTGTGAGTCAAATATTTTCGAATCGGACGAAAAACTGATAGTGAATTGTAACATTCAGGGCCACCTAATGACGATGGACCACACAAATTGCGTCCCAATTCAGTACATCGTCCTCCAGCCGACCTGACTCCATGGGTCTATTGCTGCATCAGGCACCTTATGGCCGTTCTGCTGTGAGTCTAGATTATCGAATGGGACGAAAAACTGATACTGAATTGTAACGTTCAGGGCCACCTAATGTCGATGGATCACTCAAATTGCGTCCCGATTCAATATATCGTCCTCCAGCAGACTTCGTTTCCATGGGTCTATTGTTGCCTCGGGCACCTTATGGCCGTTCTGCTGTGAGTCAAAGATATTCGAATCGGACGAAAAACCTGATAGTGATTTGTAACATTCAGGGCCACCTAATGACAATGGACCAAACAAATTGCGTCCCGATTCAGTACATCGTCCACTAGCCGACTTGACTCCATGGACTATTGATGCCTCGGGCACCTTATGGCCGTTCTGCTGTGAGTCTAGATTATCGAATGGGATGAAAAACTGATAGTGAATTGTAACGTTCAGGGCCACCTAATGACGATGGATCACTCAAATTGCGTCCCGATTCAATACATCGTCCTCCAGCCGACTTGTCTCCATGGGTATATTGCTGCCTTGGCACCTTATGGCCGTTCTGCTGTGAGTCAAAGATTTTCGAATCGGACGAAAAACTGATAGTGAATTGTAACGTTCAGGGCCACCTAATGACGATGGATCACTCAAATTGCGTCCCCATTCAATACATTGTCCTCCAGCAGACTGTCTCCATGGGTCTATTGCAGCCTCGGGCACCTTATGGCCGTTCAGCTGTGACTCAAAGATTTTCGAATCGGACGAAAAACTGATAGTGAATTGTAACGTGCAGGGCCTCCTAATGACGATGGAACACTCAAATTGCTTCCCGATTCAATACATCGTCCTCCAGCCGACTTGTCTCCATGGGTCTATTGCTGCCTCGGGCACCTTATGGCCGTTCTGCTGTGAGTCAAAGATTTTCGAATCGGACGAAAAACTGATAGTGAATTGTAACTTTCAGGGCCACCTAATGACGATGGATCACTCAAATTGCGTCCCGATTAAATACATCGTCCTCCAGCCGACTTGTCTCCATGGGTCTATTGCTGCCTCGGGCACCTTATGGCCGTTCTGCTGTGAGTCAAAGATTTTCGAATCGGACGAAAAACTGATAGTGAATTGTAACGTTCAGGGCCTCCTAATGACGATGGAACACTAAAATTGCGTCCCGATTCAATACATCGTCCTCCAGCAGACTTGACTTCATGGGTCTATTGCTGCCTCGGGCACCTTATGGCCGTTCTGCTGTGAGTCAAAGATTTTCGAATCGGACGGAAAACTGATAGTGAATTGTAACGTTCAGGGCCACCTATTTACGATGGATCACTCAAATTGCGTCACGATTCAATACATCGTCCTCCAGCCGACATCACTCCATGGGTCTATTGCTGCCTCGGGCACCTTATGGCCGTTCTGCTGTGAGTCTAGTTTATCGAATGGGACAAAAAACTGATAGTGAATTGTAACGTTCAGGGCCTCCTAATGACGATGGATCACTCAAATTGCGTCCCGATTCAATACATCGTCCTCCAGCAGACTTGTCTCCATGGGTCTATTGCTGCCTCGGGCACCTTATGGCCGTTCTGCTGTGAGTCAAAGATTTTCGAATCGGACGAAAAACTGATAGTGAATTGTAACGTTCAGGGCCACCTAATGACGATGGATCACTCAAATTGCGTCCCGATTCAATACATCGTCCTCCAGCCGACTTGTCTCCATGGGTCTATTGCTGCCTTGGCACCTTATGGCCGTTCTGCTGTGAGTCAAAGATTTTCGAATCGGACGAAAAACTGATAGTGAATTGTAACGTTCAGGGCCACCTAATGACGATGGATCACTCAAATTGCGTCCCCATTCAATACATTGTCCTCCAGCAGACTTTCTCCATGGGTCTATTGCAGCCTCGGGCACCCTATGGCCGTTCAGCTGTGACTCAAAGATTTTCGAATCGGACGAAAAACTGATAGTGAATTGTAACGTGCAGGGCCTCCTAATGACGATGGAACACTCAAATTGCTTCCCGATTCAATACATCGTCCTCCAGCCGACTTGTCTCCATGGGTCTATTGCTGCCTCGGGCACCTTATGGCCGTTCTGCTGTGAGTCAAAGATTTTCGAATCGGACGAAAAACTGATAGTGAATTGTAACTTTCAGGGCCACCTAATGACGATGGATCACTCAAAATGCGTCCCGATTCAATACATCGTCCTCCAGCAGACTTGTCTCCATGGGTCTATTGCTGCCTCGGGCACCTTACGGCAGGCCTGCTGTGACTCAAAGATTTTCGAATCGGACGAAAAACTGATAGTGTATTGTAACGTTCAGGGCCACCTAATGACGATGGATCACTCAAATTGCGTCCCGATTCAATACATCGTCCTCCAGCAGACTTGTCTCCATGGGTCGATTGCTGCCTCGGGCACCTAATGGCCGTTCTGCTGTGAGTCAAAGATTTTCGAATCGGACGAAAAACTGATAGTGAATTGTAACATTCAGGGCCACCTAATGACGATGGACCACGCAAATTGCGTCCCGATTCAATACATCGTCCTCCAGCCGAGTTGACTCCATGGGTCTATTGCTGCCTCGGGCACCTTATGGCCGTTCTGCTGAGAATCTAGATTATCGAATGTGACGAAAAACTGATAGTGAATTGTAACGTTCAGGGCCACCTAATGACGATGGATCACTCAAATTGCGTCCCGATTCAATACATCGTCCTCCAGCAGACTTGTCTCCATGGGTCTATTGCTGCCTCGGGCACCTTATGGCCGTTCTGCTGTGGGTCTAGATTATCGAATGGGACGAAAAACTGATAGTGAATTGTAACGTTCAGGGCCACCTAATGACGATGGATCTCTCAAATTGCGTCCCGATTCAATACATCGTCCTCCAGCCGACTTGACTCCATGGGTCTATTGCTGCCTCGGGCACCTTATGGCCGTTCTGCTGTGAGTCTAGATTATCGAATGGGACGAAAAACTGATAGTGAATTGTATCGTTCAGGGCCTCCTAATGACGATGGATCACTCAAATTGCGTCCCGATTCAATACATCGTCCTCCAGCAGACTTTACTTCATGGGTCTATTGCTGCCTCGGGCACCTTATGGCCGTTCTGCTGTGAGTCAAAGATTTTCGAATCGGACGAAAAACTGATAGTGAATTGTAACTTTCAGGGCCACCTAATGACGATGGATCACTCAAATTGCGTCCCGATTCAATACATCGTCCTCCAGCAGACTTGTCTCCATGTGTCGATTGCTGCCTCGGGCACCTTATGGCCGTTCTGCTGTTAGTCAAAGATTTTCGAATCGGACGAAAAACTGATAGTGATTTGTAACATTCAGGGCCACCTAATGACGATGGACCACACAAATTGCGTCCCGATTCAGTACATCGTCCACTAGCCGACTTGACTCCATGGGACTATTGCTGCCTCGGGCACCTTATGGCCGTTCTGCTGTGAGTCTAGATTATAGAATGGGATGAAAAACTGATAGTGAATTGTAACGTTTAGGGCCACCTTAATGACGATGGATCACTCAAATTGCGTCCCGATTCAATACATCGTCCTCCAGCAGACTTGTCTCCATGGGTCTATTGCTGCCTCGGGCACCTTATGGCAGGCCTGCTGTGACTCAAAGATTTTCGAATCGGACGAAAAACTGATAGTGTATTGTAACGTTCAGGGCCTCCTAATGACGATGGAACACTCAAATTGCGTCCCGATTCAATACATCGTCCTCCAGCAGACTTGTCTCCATGGGTCTATTGCTGGCTCGAGCACCTTATGGCCGTTCTGCTGTGAGTCAAATATTTTCGAATCGGACGAAAAACTGATAGTGAATTGTAACATTCAGGGCCACCTAATGACGATGGACCACACAAATTGCGTCCCGATTCAGTACATCGTCCTCCAGCCGACCTGACTCCATGGGTCTATTGCTGCATCAGGCACCTTATGGCCGTTCTGCTGTGAGTCTAGATTATCGAATGGGACGAAAAACTGATACTGAATTGTAACGTTCAGGGCCACCTAATGTCGATGGATCACTCAAATTGCGTCCCGATTCAATATATCGTCCTCCAGCAGACTTCGTTTCCATGGGTCTATTGTTGCCTCGGGCACCTTATGGCCGTTCTGCTGTGAGTCAAAGATATTCGAATCGGACGAAAAACCTGATAGTGATTTGTAACATTCAGGGCCACCTAATGACAATGGACCAAACAAATTGCGTCCCGATTCAGTACATCGTCCACTAGCCGACTTGACTCCATGGACTATTGATGCCTCGGGCACCTTATGGCCGTTCTGCTGTGAGTCTAGATTATCGAATGGGATGAAAAACTGATAGTGAATTGTAACGTTCAGGGCCACCTAATGACGATGGATCACTCAAATTGCGTCCCGATTCAATACATCGTCCTCCAGCCGACTTGTCTCCATGGGTATATTGCTGCCTTGGCACCTTATGGCCGTTCTGCTGTGAGTCAAAGATTTTCGAATCGGACGAAAAACTGATAGTGAATTGTAACGTTCAGGGCCACCTAATGACGATGGATCACTCAAATTGCGTCCCCATTCAATACATTGTCCTCCAGCAGACTGTCTCCATGGGTCTATTGCAGCCTCGGGCACCTTATGGCCGTTCAGCTGTGACTCAAAGATTTTCGAATCGGACGAAAAACTGATAGTGAATTGTAACGTGCAGGGCCTCCTAATGACGATGGAACACTCAAATTGCTTCCCGATTCAATACATCGTCCTCCAGCCGACTTGTCTCCATGGGTCTATTGCTGCCTCGGGCACCTTATGGCCGTTCTGCTGTGAGTCAAAGATTTTCGAATCGGACGAAAAACTGATAGTGAATTGTAACTTTCAGGGCCACCTAATGACGATGGATCACTCAAATTGCGTCCCGATTAAATACATCGTCCTCCAGCCGACTTGTCTCCATGGGTCTATTGCTGCCTCGGGCACCTTATGGCCGTTCTGCTGTGAGTCAAAGATTTTCGAATCGGACGAAAAACTGATAGTGAATTGTAACGTTCAGGGCCTCCTAATGACGATGGAACACTAAAATTGCGTCCCGATTCAATACATCGTCCTCCAGCAGACTTGACTTCATGGGTCTATTGCTGCCTCGGGCACCTTATGGCCGTTCTGCTGTGAGTCAAAGATTTTCGAATCGGACGGAAAACTGATAGTGAATTGTAACGTTCAGGGCCACCTATTTACGATGGATCACTCAAATTGCGTCACGATTCAATACATCGTCCTCCAGCCGACATCACTCCATGGGTCTATTGCTGCCTCGGGCACCTTATGGCCGTTCTGCTGTGAGTCTAGTTTATCGAATGGGACAAAAAACTGATAGTGAATTGTAACGTTCAGGGCCTCCTAATGACGATGGATCACTCAAATTGCGTCCCGATTCAATACATCGTCCTCCAGCAGACTTGTCTCCATGGGTCTATTGCTGCCTCGGGCACCTTATGGCCGTTCTGCTGTGAGTCAAAGATTTTCGAATCGGACGAAAAACTGATAGTGAATTGTAACGTTCAGGGCCACCTAATGACGATGGATCACTCAAATTGCGTCCCGATTCAATACATCGTCCTCCAGCCGACTTGTCTCCATGGGTCTATTGCTACCTTGGCACCTTATGGCCGTTCTGCTGTGAGTCAAAGATTTTCGAATCGGACGAAAAACTGATAGTGAATTGTAACGTTCAGGGCCACCTAATGACGATGGATCACTCAAATTGCGTCCCCATTCAATACATTGTCCTCCAGCAGACTTTCTCCATGGGTCTATTGCAGCCTCGGGCACCCTATGGCCGTTCAGCTGTGACTCAAAGATTTTCGAATCGGACGAAAAACTGATAGTGAATTGTAACGTGCAGGGCCTCCTAATGACGATGGAACACTCAAATTGCTTCCCGATTCAATACATCGTCCTCCAGCCGACTTGTCTCCATGGGTCTATTGCTGCCTCGGGCACCTTATGGCCGTTCTGCTGTGAGTCAAAGATTTTCGAATCGGACGAAAAACTGATAGTGAATTGTAACTTTCAGGGCCACCTAATGACGATGGATCACTCAAATTGCGTCCCGATTAAATACATCGTCCTCCAGCCGACTTGTCTCCATGGGTCTATTGCTGCCTCGGGCACCTTATGGCCGTTCTGCTGTGAGTCAAAGATTTTCGAATCGGACGAAAAACTGATAGTGAATTGTAACGTTCAGGGCCTCCTAATGACGATGGAACACTAAAATTGCGTCCCGATTCAATACATCGTCCTCCAGCAGACTTGACTTCATGGGTCTATTGCTGCCTCGGGCACCTTATGGCCGTTCTGCTGTGAGTCAAAGATTTTCGAATCGGACGAAAAACTGATAGTGAATTGTAACGTTCAGGGCCACCTATTTACGATGGATCACTCAAATTGCGTCACGATTCAATACATCGTCCTCCAGCCGACATCACTCCATGGGTCTATTGCTGCCTCGGGCACCTTATGGCCGTTCTGCTGTGAGTCTAGTTTATCGAATGGGACAAAAAACTGATAGTGAATTGTAACGTTCAGGGCCTCCTAATGACGATGGATCACTCAAATTGCGTCCCGATTCAATACATCGTCCTCCAGCAGACTTGTCTCCATGGGTCTATTGCTGCCTCGGGCACCTTATGGCCGTTCTGCTGTGAGTCTAGATTATCGAATGGGACGAAAAACTGGTATTGAATTGTAACGTTCAGGGCCACCTAATGACGATGGATCACTCAAATTGCGTCCCGATTCAATACATCGTCCTCCAGCCGACTTGCCTCCATGGGTCTATTGCTGCCTCGGGCACCTTATGGCCGTTCTGCTGTGAGTCTAGATTATCGAATGGGACGAAAAACTGATAGTGAATTGTAATGTTCAGGGCCTCCTAATGACGATGGATCACTCAAATTGCGTCCCGATTCAATACATCGTCCTCCAGCCGACTTGACTCCATGGGTCTATTGCTGCCTCGGGCACCTTATGGCCGTTCTGCTGTGAGTCTAGATTATCGAATGGGACGAAAAACTGATAGTGAATTGTAACGTTCAGGGCCACCTAATGACGATGGATCACTCAAAATGCGTCCCGATTCAATACATCGTCCTCCAGCAGACTTGTCTCCATGGGTCTATTGCTGCCTCGGGCACCTTACGGCAGGCCTGCTGTGACTCAAAGATTTTCGAATCGGACGAAAAACTGATAGTGAATTGTAACATTCAGGGCCACCTAATGACGATGGACCACGCAAATTGCGTCCCGATTCAATACATCGTCCTCCAGCCGAGTTGACTCCATGGGTCTATTGCTGCCTCGGGCACCTTATGGCCGTTCTGCTGTGAATCTAGATTAGCGAATGGGACGAAAAACTGATAGTGAATTGTAACTTTCAGGGCCACCTAATGACGATGGACCACACAAATTGCGTCCCGATTCAGTACATCGTCCACCTGCCGACTTGACTCCATGGGACTATTGCTGCCTCGGGCACCTTATGACCGTTCTGCTGTGAGTCTAGATTATAGAATGGGATGAAAAACTGATAGTGAATTGTAACGTTCAGGGCCACCTAATGACGATGGATCACTCAAATTGCGTCCCGATTCAATACATCGTCCTCCAGCAGACTTGTCTCCATGGGTCTATAGCTGCCTCGGGCACCTTATGGCAGGCCTGCTGTGACTCAAAGATTTTCGAATCGGACGAAAAACTGATAGTGAATTGTAACGTTCAGGGCCTCCTAATGACGATGGAACACTCAAATTGCGTCCCGATTCAATACATCGTCCTCCAGCAGACTTGTCTCCATGGGTCTATTGCTGCCTCGGGCACCTTACGGCAGGCCTGCTGTGACTCAAAGATTTTCGAATCGGACGAAAAACTGATAGTGTATTGTAACGTTCAGGGCCACCTAATGACGATGGATCACTCAAATTGCGTCCCGATTCAATACATCGTCCTCCAGCAGACTTGTCTCCATGGGTCGATTGCTGCCTCGGGCACCTAATGGCCGTTCTGCTGTGAGTCAAAGATTTTCGAATCGGACGAAAAACTGATAGTGAATTGTAACATTCAGGGCCACCTAATGACGATGGACCACGCAAATTGCGTCCCGATTCAATACATCGTCCTCCAGCCGAGTTGACTCCATGGGTCTATTGCTGCCTCGGGCACCTTATGGCCGTTCTGCTGAGAATCTAGATTATCGAATGTGACGAAAAACTGATAGTGAATTGTAACGTTCAGGGCCACCTAATGACGATGGATCACTCAAATTGCGTCCCGATTCAATACATCGTCCTCCAGCAGACTTGTCTCCATGGGTCTATTGCTGCCTCGGGCACCTTATGGCCGTTCTGCTGTGGGTCTAGATTATCGAATGGGACGAAAAACTGATAGTGAATTGTAACGTTCAGGGCCACCTAATGACGATGGATCTCTCAAATTGCGTCCCGATTCAATACATCGTCCTCCAGCCGACTTGACTCCATGGGTCTATTGCTGCCTCGGGCACCTTATGGCCGTTCTGCTGTGAGTCTAGATTATCGAATGGGACGAAAAACTGATAGTGAATTCTATCGTTCAGGGCCTCCTAATGACGATGGATCACTCAAATTGCGTCCCGATTCAATACATCGTCCTCCAGCAGACTTTACTTCATGGGTCAATTGCTGCCTCGGGCACCTTATGGCCGTTCTGCTGTGAGTCAAAGATTTTCGAATCGGACGAAAAACTGATAGTGAATTGTAACTTTCAGGGCCACCTAATGACGATGGATCACTCAAATTGCGTCCCGATTCAATACATCGTCCTCCAGCAGACTTGTCTCCATGTGTCGATTGCTGCCTCGGGCACCTTATGGCCGTTCTGCTGTTAGTCAAAGATTTTCGAATCGGACGAAAAACTGATAGTGATTTGTAACATTCAGGGCCACCTAATGACGATGGACCACACAAATTGCGTCCCGATTCAGTACATCGTCCACTAGCCGACTTGACTCCATGGGACTATTGCTGCCTCGGGCACCTTATGGCCGTTCTGCTGTGAGTCTAGATTATAGAATGGGATGAAAAACTGATAGTGAATTGTAACGTTTAGGGCCACTTTAATGACGATGGATCACTCAAATTGCGTCCCGATTCAATACATCGTCCTCCAGCAGACTTGTCTCCATGGGTCTATTGCTGGCTCGAGCACCTTATGGCCGTTCTGCTGTGAGTCAAATATTTTCGAATCGGACGAAAAACTGATAGTGAATTGTAACATTCAGGGCCACCTAATGACGATGGACCACACAAATTGCGTCCCGATTCAGTACATCGTCCTCCAGCCGACCTGACTCCATGGGTCTATTGCTGCATCAGGCACCTTATGGCCGTTCTGCTGTGAGTCTAGATTATCGAATGGGACGAAAAACTGATACTGAATTGTAACGTTCAGGGCCACCTAATGTCGATGGATCACTCAAATTGCGTCCCGATTCAATATATCGTCCTCCAGCAGACTTCGTTTCCATGGGTCTATTGTTGCCTCGGGCACCTTATGGCCGTTCTGCTGTGAGTCAAAGATTTTCGAATCGGACGAAAAACCTGATAGTGATTTGTAACATTCAGGGCCACCTAATGACAATGGACCAAACAAATTGCGTCCCGATTCAGTACATCGTCCACTAGCCGACTTGACTCCATGGACTATTGATGCCTCGGGCACCTTATGGCCGTTCTGCTGTGAGTCTAGATTATCGAATGGGATGAAAAACTGATAGTGAATTGTAACGTTCAGGGCCACCTAATGACGATGGATCACTCAAATTGCGTCCCGATTCAATACATCGTCCTCCAGCAGACTTGTCTCCATGGGTCTATTGCTGCCTCGGGCACCTTATGGCCGTTCTGCTGTGAGTCAAAGATTTTCGAATCGGACGAAAAACTGATAGTGAATTGTAACGTTCAGGGCCACCTAATGACGATGGATCACTCAAATTGCGTCCCGATTCAATACATCGTCCTCCAGCCGACTTGTCTCCATGGGTATATTGCTGCCTTGGCACTTTATGGCCGTTCTGCTGTGAGTCAAAGATTTTCGAATCGGACGAAAAACTGATAGTGAATTGTAACGTTCAGGGCCACCTAATGACGATGGATCACTCAAATTGCGTCCCCATTCAATACATTGTCCTCCAGCAGACTGTCTCCATGGGTCTATTGCAGCCTCGGGCACCTTATGGCCGTTCAGCTGTGACTCAAAGATTTTCGAATCGGACGAAAAACTGATAGTGAATTGTAACGTGCAGGGCCTCCTAATGACGATGGAACACTCAAATTGCTTCCCGATTCAATACATCGTCCTCCAGCCGACTTGTCTCCATGGGTCTATTGCTGCCTCGGGCACCTTATGGCCGTTCTGCTGTGAGTCAAAGATTTTCGAATCGGACGAAAAACTGATAGTGAATTGTAACTTTCAGGGCCACCTAATGACGATGGATCACTCAAATTGCGTCCCGATTAAATACATCGTCCTCCAGCCGACTTGTCTCCATGGGTCTATTGCTGCCTCGGGCACCTTATGGCCGTTCTGCTGTGAGTCAAAGATTTTCGAATCGGACGAAAAACTGATAGTGAATTGTAACGTTCAGGGCCTCCTAATGACGATGGAACACTAAAATTGCGTCCCGATTCAATACATCGTCCTCCAGCAGACTTGACTTCATGGGTCTATTGCTGCCTCGGGCACCTTATGGCCGTTCTGCTGTGAGTCAAAGATTTTCGAATCGGACGAAAAAATGATAGTGAATTGTAACGTTCAGGGCCACCTATTTACGATGGATCACTCAAATTGCGTCACGATTCAATACATCGTCCTCCAGCCGACATCACTCCATGGGTCTATTGCTGCCTCGGGCACCTTATGGCCGTTCTGCTGTGAGTCTAGTTTATCGAATGGGACAAAAAACTGATAGTGAATTGTAACGTTCAGGGCCTCCTAATGACGATGGATCACTCAAATTGCGTCCCGATTCAATACATCGTCCTCCAGCAGACTTGTCTCCATGGGTCTATTGCTGCCTCGGGCACCTTATGGCCGTTCTGCTGTGAGTCTAGATTATCGAATGGGACGAAAAACTGATATTGAATTGTAACGTTCAGGGCCACCTAATGACGATGGATCACTCAAATTGCGTCCCGATTCAATACATCGTCCTCCAGCCGACTTGCCTCCATGGGTCTATTGCTGCCTCGGGCACCTTATGGCCGTTCTGCTGTGAGTCTAGATTATCGAATGGGACGAAAAACTGATAGTGAATTGTAATGTTCAGGGCCTCCTAATGACGATGGATCACTCAAATTGCGTCCCGATTCAATACATCGTCCTCCAGCCGACTTGACTCCATGGGTCTATTGCTGCCTCGGGCACCTTATGGCCGTTCTGCTGTGAGTCTAGATTATCGAATGGGACGAAAAACTGATAGTGAATTGTAACGTTCAGGGCCTCCTTATGACGATGGATCACTCAAATTGCGTCCCGATTCAATACATCGTCCTCCAGCAGACTTGTGTCCATGGGTCTATTGCTGCCTCGGGCACATAATGGCCGTTCTGCTGTGAGTCAAAGATTTTCGAATCGGACGAAAAACTGATAGTGAATTGTAACATTCAGGGCCACCTAATGACGATGGACCACGCAAATTGCGTCCCGATTCAATACATCGTCCTCCAGCCGAGTTGACTAGATGGGTCTATTGCTGTCTCGGGCACCTTATGGCCGTTCTGCTGTGAATCTAGATTATCGAATGGGACGAAAAACTGATAGTGAATTGTAACGTTGAGGGCCACCTAATGACGATGGATCACTCAAATTGCGTCCCGATTCAATACATCGTCCCCAGCCGACTTGTCTCCATGGGTCTGTTGCTGCCTCGGGCACCTTATGGCCGTTCTGCTGTGAGTCTAGATTATCGAATGGGACGAAAAACTGATAGTGAATTGTAACGTTCAGGGCCACCTAATGACGATGGATCACTAAAATTGCATCCTGATTCAATAAATCGTCCTCCAGCAGACTTGTCTCCATGGGTCTATTGCTGCCTCGGGCACCTTATGGCCGTTCTGCTGTGAATCTAGATTATCGAATGGGACGAAAAACTGATAGTGAATTGTAACTTTCAGGGCCACCTAATGACGATGGACCACACAAATTGCGTCCCGATTCAGTACATCGTCCACCTGCCGACTTGACTCCATGGGACTATTGCTGCCTCGGGCACCTTATGACCGTTCTGCTGTGAGTCTAGATTATAGAATGGGATGAAAAACTGATAGTGAATTGTAACGTTCAGGGCCACCTAATGACGATGGATCACTCAAATTGCGTCCCGATTCAATACATCGTCCTCCAGCAGACTTGTCTCCATGGGTCTATTGCTGCCTCGGGCACCTTATGGCCGTTCTGCTGTGAGTCAAAGATTTTCGAATCGGACGAAAAACTGATAGTGAATTGTAACATTCAGGGCCACCTAATGATGATGGACCACACAAATTGCGTCCCGATTCAGTACATCGTCCTCCAGCCGACCTGACTCCATGGGTCCATTGCTGCCTCAGGCACCTTATGGCCGTTCTGCTGTGAGTCTAGATTATCGAATGGGACGAAAAACTGATAGTGAATTGTAACATTCAGGGCCACCTAATGACGATGGACCACGCAAATTGCGTCCCGATTCAATACATCGTCCTCAAGCCGAGTTGACTCCATGGGTCTATTGCTGCCTCGGGCACCTTATGGCCGTTCTGCTGAGAATCTAGATTATCGAATGTGACGAAAAACTGATAGTGAATTGTAACGTTCAGGGCCACCTAATGACGATGGATCACTCAAATTGCGTCCCGATTCAATACATCGTCCTCCAGCAGACTTGTCTCCATGGGTCTATTGCTGCCTCGGGCACCTTATGGCCGTTCTGCTGTGGGTCTAGATTATCGAATGGGACGAAAAACTGATAGTGAATTGTAACGTTCAGGGCCACCTAATGACGATGGATCTCTCAAATTGCGTCCCGATTCAATACATCGTCCTCCAGCCGACTTGACTCCATGGGTCTATTGCTGCCTCGGGCACCTTATGGCCGTTCTGCTGTGAGTCTAGATTATCGAATGGGACGAAAAACTGATAGTGAATTCTATCGTTCAGGGCCTCCTAATGACGATGGATCACTCAAATTGCGTCCCGATTCAATACATCGTCCTCCAGCAGACTTTACTTCATGGGTCAATTGCTGCCTCGGGCACCTTATGGCCGTTCTGCTGTGAGTCAAAGATTTTCGAATCGGACGAAAAACTGATAGTGAATTGTAACTTTCAGGGCCACCTAATGACGATGGATCACTCAAATTGCGTCCCGATTCAATACATCGTCCTCCAGCAGACTTGTCTCCATGTGTCGATTGCTGCCTCGGGCACCTTATGGCCGTTCTGCTGTTAGTCAAAGATTTTCGAATCGGACGAAAAACTGATAGTGATTTGTAACATTCAGGGCCACCTAATGACGATGGACCACACAAATTGCGTCCCGATTCAGTACATCGTCCACTAGCCGACTTGACTCCATGGGACTATTGCTGCCTCGGGCACCTTATGGCCGTTCTGCTGTGAGTCTAGATTATAGAATGGGATGAAAAACTGATAGTGAATTGTAACGTTTAGGGCCACTTTAATGACGATGGATCACTCAAATTGCGTCCCGATTCAATACATCGTCCTCCAGCAGACTTGTCTCCATGGGTCTATTGCTGGCTCGAGCACCTTATGGCCGTTCTGCTGTGAGTCAAATATTTTCGAATCGGACGAAAAACTGATAGTGAATTGTAACATTCAGGGCCACCTAATGACGATGGACCACACAAATTGCGTCCCGATTCAGTACATCGTCCTCCAGCCGACCTGACTCCATGGGTCTATTGCTGCATCAGGCACCTTATGGCCGTTCTGCTGTGAGTCTAGATTATCGAATGGGACGAAAAACTGATACTGAATTGTAACGTTCAGGGCCACCTAATGTCGATGGATCACTCAAATTGCGTCCCGATTCAATATATCGTCCTCCAGCAGACTTCGTTTCCATGGGTCTATTGTTGCCTCGGGCACCTTATGGCCGTTCTGCTGTGAGTCAAAGATTTTCGAATCGGACGAAAAACCTGATAGTGATTTGTAACATTCAGGGCCACCTAATGACAATGGACCAAACAAATTGCGTCCCGATTCAGTACATCGTCCACTAGCCGACTTGACTCCATGGACTATTGATGCCTCGGGCACCTTATGGCCGTTCTGCTGTGAGTCTAGATTATCGAATGGGATGAAAAACTGATAGTGAATTGTAACGTTCAGGGCCACCTAATGACGATGGATCACTCAAATTGCGTCCCGATTCAATACATCGTCCTCCAGCAGACTTGTCTCCATGGGTCTATTGCTGCCTCGGGCACCTTATGGCCGTTCTGCTGTGAGTCAAAGATTTTCGAATCGGACGAAAAACTGATAGTGAATTGTAACGTTCAGGGCCACCTAATGACGATGGATCACTCAAATTGCGTCCCGATTCAATACATCGTCCTCCAGCCGACTTGTCTCCATGGGTATATTGCTGCCTTGGCACCTTATGGCCGTTCTGCTGTGAGTCAAAGATTTTCGAATCGGACGAAAAACTGATAGTGAATTGTAACGTTCAGGGCCACCTAATGACGATGGATCACTCAAATTGCGTCCCCATTCAATACATTGTCCTCCAGCAGACTGTCTCCATGGGTCTATTGCAGCCTCGGGCACCTTATGGCCGTTCAGCTGTGACTCAAAGATTTTCGAATCGGACGAAAAACTGATAGTGAATTGTAACGTGCAGGGCCTCCTAATGACGATGGAACACTCAAATTGCTTCCCGATTCAATACATCGTCCTCCAGCCGACTTGTCTCCATGGGTCTATTGCTGCCTCGGGCACCTTATGGCCGTTCTGCTGTGAGTCAAAGATTTTCGAATCGGACGAAAAACTGATAGTGAATTGTAACTTTCAGGGCCACCTAATGACGATGGATCACTCAAATTGCGTCCCGATTAAATACATCGTCCTCCAGCCGACTTGTCTCCATGGGTCTATTGCTGCCTCGGGCACCTTATGGCCGTTCTGCTGTGAGTCAAAGATTTTCGAATCGGACGAAAAACTGATAGTGAATTGTAACGTTCAGGGCCTCCTAATGACGATGGAACACTAAAATTGCGTCCCGATTCAATACATCGTCCTCCAGCAGACTTGACTTCATGGGTCTATTGCTGCCTCGGGCACCTTATGGCCGTTCTGCTGTGAGTCAAAGATTTTCGAATCGGACGAAAAACTGATAGTGAATTGTAACGTTCAGGGCCACCTATTTACGATGGATCACTCAAATTGCGTCACGATTCAATACATCGTCCTCCAGCCGACATCACTCCATGGGTCTATTGCTGCCTCGGGCACCTTATGGCCGTTCTGCTGTGAGTCTAGTTTATCGAATGGGACAAAAAACTGATAGTGAATTGTAACGTTCAGGGCCTCCTAATGACGATGGATCACTCAAATTGCGTCCCGATTCAATACATCGTCCTCCAGCAGACTTGTCTCCATGGGTCTATTGCTGCCTCGGGCACCTTATGGCCGTTCTGCTGTGAGTCTAGATTATCGAATGGGACGAAAAACTGATATTGAATTGTAACGTTCAGGGCCACCTAATGACGATGGATCACTCAAATTGCGTCCCGATTCAATACATCGTCCTCCAGCCGACTTGCCTCCATGGGTCTATTGCTGCCTCGGGCACCTTATGGCCGTTCTGCTGTGAGTCTAGATTATCGAATGGGACGAAAAACTGATAGTGAATTGTAATGTTCAGGGCCTCCTAATGACGATGGATCACTCAAATTGCGTCCCGATTCAATACATCGTCCTCCAGCCGACTTGACTCCATGGGTCTATTGCTGCCTCGGGCACCTTATGGCCGTTCTGCTGTGAGTCTAGATTATCGAATTGGACGAAAAACTGATAGTGAATTGTAACGTTCAGGGCCTCCTTATGACGATGGATCACTCAAATTGCGTCCCGATTCAATACATCGTCCTCCAGCAGACTTGTGTCCATGGGTCTATTGCTGCCTCGGGCACATAATGGCCGTTCTGCTGTGAGTCAAAGATTTTCGAATCGGACGAAAAACTGATAGTGAATTGTAACATTCAGGGCCACCTAATGACGATGGACCACGCAAATTGCGTCCCGATTCAATACATCGTCCTCCAGCCGAGTTGACTAGATGGGTCTATTGCTGTCTCGGGCACCTTATGGCCGTTCTGCTGTGAATCTAGATTATCGAATGGGACGAAAAACTGATAGTGAATTGTAACGTTGAGGGCCACCTAATGACGATGGATCACTCAAATTGCGTCCCGATTCAATACATCGTCCCCAGCCGACTTGGCTCCATGGGTCTGTTGCTGCCTCGGGCACCTTATGGCCGTTCTGCTGTGAGTCTAGATTATCGAATGGGACGAAAAACTGATAGTGAATTGTAACGTTCAGGGCCACCTAATGACGATGGATCACTAAAATTGCATCCTGATTCAATAAATCGTCCTCCAGCAGACTTGTCTCCATGGGTCTATTGCTGCCTCGGGCACCTTATGGCCGTTCTGCTGTGAATCTAGATTATCGAATGGGACGAAAAACTGATAGTGAATTGTAACTTTCAGGGCCACCTAATGACGATGGACCACACAAATTGCGTCCCGATTCAGTACATCGTCCACCTGCCGACTTGACTCCATGGGACTATTGCTGCCTCGGGCACCTTATGACCGTTCTGCTGTGAGTCTAGATTATAGAATGGGATGAAAAACTGATAGTGAATTGTAACGTTCAGGGCCACCTAATGACGATGGATCACTCAAATTGCGTCCCGATTCAATACATCGTCCTCCAGCAGACTTGTCTCCATGGGTCTATAGCTGCCTCGGGCACCTTATGGCAGGCCTGCTGTGACTCAAAGATTTTCGAATCGGACGAAAAGCTGATAGTGAATTGTAACGTTCAGGGCCTCCTAATGACGATGGAACACTCAAATTGCGTCCCGATTCAATACATCGTCCTCCAGCAGACTTGTCTCCATGGGTCTATTGCTGCCTCGGGCACCTTATGGCCGTTCTGCTGTGAGTCAAAGATTTTCGAATCGGACGAAAAACTGATAGTGAATTGTAACATTCAGGGCCACCTAATGATGATGGACCACACAAATTGCGTCCCGATTCAGTACATCGTCCTCCAGCCGACCTGACTCCATGGGTCCATTGCTGCCTCAGGCACCTTATGGCCGTTCTGCTGTGAGTCTAGATTATCGAATGGGACGAAAAACTGATAGTGAATTGTAACTTTCAGGGCCACCTAATGACGATGGATCACTCAAATTGCGTCCCGATTCAATATATCGTCCTCCAGCAGACTTGTTTCCATGGGTCTATTGTTGCCTCGGGCACCTTTTGGCCGTTCTGCTGTGAGTCAAAGATTTTCGAATCGGACGAAAAACTGATAGTGAATTGTAACGTTCAGGGCCTCCTAATGACGATGGAACACTCAAATTGCGTCCCGATTCAATACATCGTCCTCCAGCAGACTAGTCTCCATGCGTCTATTGCTGCCTTGGCACCTTATGGCCGTTCTGCTGTGAGTCAAAGATTTTCGAATCGGACGAAAAACTGATAGTGAATTGTAACTTTCAGGGCCTCCTAATGACGATGGAACACTCAAATTGCGTCCCGATTCAATACATCGTCCTCCAGCAGACTTGTCTCCATGGGTCTATTGCTGCCTCGGGCACCTTATGGCCGTTCTGCTGTGAGTCAAAGATTTTCGAATCGGACGAAAAACTGATAGTGAATTGTAACGTTCAGGGCCACCTAATGACGATGGATCACTCAAAATGCGTCCCGATTCAATACATCGTCCTCCAGCAGACTTGTCTCCATGGGTCTATTGCTGCCTCGGGCACCTTACGGCAGGCCTGCTGTGACTCAAAGATTTTCGAATCGGACGAAAAACTGATAGTGTATTGTAACGTTCAGGGCCACCTAATGACGATGGATCACTCAAATTGCGTCCCGATTCAATACATCGTCCTCCAGCAGACTTGTCTCCATGGGTCGATTGCTGCCTCGGGCACCTAATGGCCGTTCTGCTGTGAGTCAAAGATTTTCGAATCGGACGAAAAACTGATGGTGAATTGTAACATTCAGGGCCACCTAATGACGATGGACCACGCAAATTGCGTCCCGATTCAATACATCGTCCTCCAGCCGAGTTGACTCCATGGGTCTATTGCTGCCTCGGGCACCTTATGGCCGTTCTGCTGTGAATCTAGATTATCGAATGGGACGAAAAACTGATAGTGAATTGTAACGTTCAGGGCCACCTAATGACGATGGATCACTCAAATTGCGTCCCGATTCAATACATCGTCCTCCAGCAGACTTGTCTCCATGGGTCTATTGCTGCCTCGGGCACCTTATGGCCGTTCTGCTGTGGGTCTAGATTATCGAATGGGACGAAAAACTGATAGTGAATTGTAACGTTCAGGGCCACCTAATGACGATGGATCTCTCAAATTGCGTCCCGATTCAATACATCGTCCTCCAGCCGACTTGACTCCATGGGTCTATTGCTGCCTCGGGCACCTTATGGCCGTTCTGCTGTGAGTCTAGATTATCGAATGGGACGAAAAACTGATAGTGAATTGTATCGTTCAGGGCCTCCTAATGACGATGGATCACTCAAATTGCGTCCCGATTCAATACATCGTCCTCCAGCAGACTTGACTTCATGGGTCTATTGCTGCCTCGGGCACCTTATGGCCGTTCTGCTGTGAGTCAAAGATTTTCGAATCGGACGAAAAACTGATAGTGAATTGTAACTTTCAGGGCCACCTAATGACGATGGATCACTCAAATTGCGTCCCGATTCAATACATCGTCCTCCAGCAGACTTGTCTCCATGTGTCGATTGCTGCCTCGGGCACCTTATGGCCGTTCTGCTGTTAGTCAAAGATTTTCGAATCGGACGAAAAACTGATAGTGATTTGTAACATTCAGGGCCACCTAATGACGATGGACCACACAAATTGCGTCCCGATTCAGTACATCGTCCACTAGCCGACTTGACTCCATGGGACTATTGCTGCCTCGGGCACCTTATGGCCGTTCTGCTGTGAGTCTAGATTATAGAATGGGATGAAAAACTGATAGTGAATTGTAACGTTTAGGGCCACCTTAATGACGATGGATCACTCAAATTGCGTCCCGATTCAATACATCGTCCTCCAGCAGACTTGTCTCCATGGGTCTATTGCTGCCTCGGGCACCTTATGGCAGGCCTGCTGTGACTCAAAGATTTTCGAATCGGACGAAAAACTGATAGTGTATTGTAACGTTCAGGGCCTCCTAATGACGATGGAACACTCAAATTGCGTCCCGATTCAATACATCGTCCTCCAGCAGACTTGTCTCCATGGGTCTATTGCTGGCTCGAGCACCTTATGGCCGTTGTGCTGTGAGTCAAATATTTTCGAATCGGACGAAAAACTGATAGTGAATTGTAACATTCAGGGCCACCTAATGACGATGGACCACACAAATTGCGTCCCGATTCAGTACATCGTCCTCCAGCCGACCTGACTCCATGGGTCTATTGCTGCATCAGGCACCTTATGGCCGTTCTGCTGTGAGTCTAGATTATCGAATGGGACGAAAAACTGATACTGAATTGTAACGTTCAGGGCCACCTAATGTCGATGGATCACTCAAATTGCGTCCCGATTCAATATATCGTCCTCCAGCAGACTTCGTTTCCATGGGTCTATTGTTGCATCGGGCACCTTATGGCCGTTCTGCTGTGAGTCAAAGATTTTCGAATCGGACGAAAAACCTGATAGTGATTTGTAACATTCAGGGCCACCTAATGACAATGGACCAAACAAATTGCGTCCCGATTCAGTACATCGTCCACTAGCCGACTTGACTCCATGGACTATTGATGCCTCGGGCACCTTATGGCCGTTCTGCTGTGAGTCTAGATTATCGAATGGGATGAAAAACTGATAGTGAATTGTAACGTTCAGGGCCACCTAATGACGGTGGATCACTCAAATTGCGTCCCGATTCAATACATCGTCCTCCAGCAGACTTGTCTCCATGGGTCTATTGCTGCCTCGGGCACCTTATGGCCGTTCTGCTGTGAGTCAAAGATTTTCGAATCGGACGAAAAACTGATAGTGAATTGTAACGTTCAGGGCCACCTAATGACGATGGATCACTCAAATTGCGTCCCGATTCAATACATCGTCCTCCAGCCGACTTGTCTCCATGGGTCTATTGCTGCCTTGGCACCTTATGGCCGTTCTGCTGTGAGTCAAAGATTTTCGAATCGGACGAAAAACTGATAGTGAATTGTAACGTTCAGGGCCACCTAATGACGATGGATCACTCAAATTGCGTCCCCATTCAATACATTGTCCTCCAGCAGACTGTCTCCATGGGTCTATTGCAGCCTCGGGCACCTTATGGCCGTTCAGCTGTGACTCAAAGATTTTCGAATCGGACGAAAAACTGATAGTGAATTGTAACGTGCAGGGCCTCCTAATGACGATGGAACACTCAAATTGCTTCCCGATTCAATACATCGTCCTCCAGCCGACTTGTCTCCATGGGTCTATTGCTGCCTCGGGCACCTTATGGCCGTTCTGCTGTGAGTCAAAGATTTTCGAATCGGACGAAAAACTGATAGTGAATTGTAACTTTCAGGGCCACCTAATGACGATGGATCACTCAAATTGCGTCCCGATTAAATACATCGTCCTCCAGCCGACTTGTCTCCATGGGTCTATTGCTGCCTCGGGCACCTTATGGCCGTTCTGCTGTGAGTCAAAGATTTTCGAATCGGACGAAAAACTGATAGTGAATTGTAACGTTCAGGGCCTCCTAATGACGATGGAACACTAAAATTGCGTCCCGATTCAATACATCGTCCTCCAGCAGACTTGACTTCATGGGTCTATTGCTGCCTCGGGCACCTTATGGCCGTTCTGCTGTGAGTCAAAGATTTTCGAATCGGACGAAAAACTGATAGTGAATTGTAACGTTCAGGGCCACCTATTTACGATGGATCACTCAAATTGCGTCACGATTCAATACATCGTCCTCCAGCCGACATCACTCCATGGGTCTATTGCTGCCTCGGGCACCTTATGGCCGTTCTGCTGTGAGTCTAGTTTATCGAATGGGACAAAAAACTGATAGTGAATTGTAACGTTCAGGGCCTCCTAATGACGATGGATCACTCAAATTGCGTTCCGATTCAATACATCGTCCTCCAGCAGACTTGCCTCCATGGGTCTATTGCTGCCTCGGGCACCTTATGGCCGTTCTGCTGTGAGTCTAGATTATCGAATGGGACGAAAAACTGATAGTGAATTGTAATGTTCAGGGCCTCCTAATGACGATGGATCACTCAAATTGCGTCCCGATTCAATACATCGTCCTCCAGCCGACTTGACTCCATGGGTCTATTGCTGCCTCGGGCACCTTATGGCCGTTCTGCTGTGAGTCTAGATTATCGAATGGGACGAAAAACTGATAGTGAATTGTAACGTTCAGGGCCTCCTTATGACGATGGATCACTCAAATTGCGTCCCGATTCAATACATCGTCCTCCGGCAGACTTGTGTCCATGGGTCTATTGCTGCGTCGGGCACATAATGGCCGTTCTGCTGTGAGTCAAAGATTTTCGAATCGGACGAAAAACTGATAGTGAATTGTAACATTCAGGGCCACCTAATGACGATGGACCACGCAAATTGCGTCCCGATTCAATACATCGTCCTCCAGCCGAGTTGACTAGATGGGTCTATTGCTGTCTCGGGCACCTTATGGCCGTTCTGCTGTGAATCTAGATTATCGAATGGGACGAAAAACTGATAGTGAATTGTAACGTTGAGGGCCACCTAATGACGATGGATCACTCAAATTGCGTCCCGATTCAATACATCGTCCCCAGCCGACTTGTCTCCATGGGTCTGTTGCTGCCTCGGGCACCTTATGGCCGTTCTGCTGTGAGTCTAGATTATCGAATGGGACGAAAAACTGATAGTGAATTGTAACGTTCAGGGCCACCTAATGACGATGGATCACTAAAATTGCATCCTGATTCAATAAATCGTCCTCCAGCAGACTTGTCTCCATGGGTCTATTGCTGCCTCGGGCACCTTATGGCAGGCCTGCTGTGACTAAAAAATTTTCGAATCGGACGAAAAACTGATAGTGAATTGTAACGTTCAGGGCCTCCTAATGACGATGGAACACTCAAATTGCGTCCCGATTCAATACATCGTCCTCCAGCAGACTTGTCTCCATGCGTCTATTGCTGCCTCGGGCACCTTATGGCCGTTCTGCTGTGAGTCAAAGATTTTCGAATCGGACGAAAAACTGATAGTGAATTGTAACGTTTAGGGCAACCTAATGACGATGGATCACTCAAATTGCGTCCCGATTCAATACATCGTCCTCCAGCCGACTTGACTCCATGGGTCTATTGCTGCCTCGGGCACCTTATGGCCGTTCTGCTGTGAGTCTAGATTATCGAATGGGACAAAAAACTGGTAGTGAATTGTAACGTTCAGGGCCTCCTAATGACGATGGATCACTCAAATTGCGTCCCGATTCAATACATCGTCCTCCAGCCGACTTGACTCCATGGGTCTATTGCTGCCTCGGGCACCTTATGGCCGTTCTGCTGTGAGTCAAAGATTTTCGAATCGGACGAAAAACTGATAGTGATTTGTAACATTCAGGGCCACCTAATGACGATGGACCACACAAATTGCGTCCCGATTCAGTACATCGTCCACTAGCCGACTTGACTGCATGGGACTATTGCTGCCTCGGGCACCTTATGGCCGTTCTGCTGTGAGTCTAGATTATCGAATGGGATGAAAAACTGATAGTGAATTGTAACGTTCAGGGCCACCTAATGACGATGGATCACTCAAATTGCGTCCCGATTCAATACATCGTCCTCCAGCAGACTTGTCTCCATGGGTCTATTGCTGCCTCGGGCACCTTATGGCAGTTCCGCTGTGACTCAAAGAATTTCGAATCGGACGAAAAACTGATAGTGAATTGTAACGTTCAGGGCCTCCTAATGACGATGGAACACTCAAATTGCGTCCCGATTCAATACATCGTCCTCCAGCAGACTTGTCTCCATGGGTCTATTGCTGCCTCGGGCACCTTACGGCCGTTCTGCTGTGAGTCAAAGATTTTCGAATCGGACGAAAAACTGATAGTGAATTGTAACATTCAGGGCCACCTAATGACGATGGTCCACACAAATTGCGTCCCGATTCAGTACATCGTCCTCCAGCCGACCTGACTCCATGGGTCTATTGCTGCCTCGGGCACCTTATGGCCGTTCTGCTGTGAGTCAAAGATTTTCGAATCGGACGAAAAACTGATAGTGAATTGTAACGTTTAGGGCAACCTAATGACGATGGATCACTCAAATTGCGTCCCGATTCAATACATCGTCCTCCAGCCGACTTGACTCCATGGGTCTATTGCTGCCTCGGGCACCTTATGGCCGTTCTGCTGTGAGTCTAGATTATCGAATGGGACAAAAAACTGGTAGTGAATTGTAACGTTCAGGGCCTCCTAATGACGATGGATCACTCAAATTGCGTCCCGATTCAATACATCGTCCTCCAGCCGACTTGACTCCATGGGTCTATTGCTGCCTCGGGCACCTTATGGCCGTTCTGCTGTGAGTCAAAGATTTTCGAATCGGACGAAAAACTGATAGTGATTTGTAACATTCAGGGCCACCTAATGACGATGGACCACACAAATTGCGTCCCGATTCAGTACATCGTCCACTAGCCGACTTGACTGCATGGGACTATTGCTGCCTCGGGCACCTTATGGCCGTTCTGCTGTGAGTCTAGATTATCGAATGGGATGAAAAACTGATAGTGAATTGTAACGTTCAGGGCCACCTAATGACGATGGATCACTCAAATTGCGTCCCGATTCAATACATCGTCCTCCAGCAGACTTGTCTCCATGGGTCTATTGCTGCCTCGGGCACCTTATGGCAGTTCCGCTGTGACTCAAAGAATTTCGAATCGGACGAAAAACTGATAGTGAATTGTAACGTTCAGGGCCTCCTAATGACGATGGAACACTCAAATTGCGTCCCGATTCAATACATCGTCCTCCAGCAGACTTGTCTCCATGGGTCTATTGCTGCCTCGGGCACCTTACGGCCGTTCTGCTGTGAGTCAAAGATTTTCGAATCGGACGAAAAACTGATAGTGAATTGTAACATTCAGGGCCACCTAATGACGATGGTCCACACAAATTGCGTCCCGATTCAGTACATCGTCCTCCAGCCGACCTGACTCCATGGGTCTATTGCTGCCTCGGGCACCTTATGGCCGTTCTGCTGTGAGTCTAGATTATCGAATGGGACGAAAAACTGATAGTGAATTGTAACGTTCATGGCCACCTAACGACGATGGATCACTCAAATTGCGTCCCGATTCAATAAATCGTCCTCCAGCAGACTTGTCTCCATGGGTCTATTGCTGCCTCGGGCACCTTATGGCCGTTCTGCTGTGAGTCAAAGATTTTCGAATCGGACGAAAAACTGATAGTGAATTGTAACTTTCAGGGCCACCTAATGACGATGGATCACTCAAATTGCGTCCCGATTCAATACATCGTCCACCACCCGACTTGTCTCCATGGGTCTATTGCTGCCTCGGGCACCTTATGGCCGTTCTGCTGTGAGTCAAAGATTTTCGAATCGGACGAAAAACTGATAGTGAATTGTAACGTTCAGGGCCTCCTAATGACTATGGAACACACAAATTGCGTCCCGATTCAATACATCGTCCTCCAGCAGACTTGTCTCCATGCGTCTATTGCTGCCTCGGGCACCTTATGGCCGTTCTGCTGTGAGTCAAAGATTTTCGAATCGGACGAAAAACTGATAGTGAATTGTAACGTTTAGGGCAACCTAATGACGATGGATCACTCAAATTGCGTCCCGATTCAATACATCGTCCTCCAGCCGACTTGACTCCATGGGTCTATTGCTGCCTCGGGCACCTTATGGCCGTTCTGCTGTGAGTCTAGATTATCGAATGGGACAAAAAACTGGTAGTGAATTGTAACGTTCAGGGCCTCCTAATGACGATGGATCACTCAAATTGCGTCCCGATTCAATACATCGTCCTCCAGCCGACTTGACTCCATGGGTCTATTGCTGCCTCGGGCACCTTATGGCCGTTCTGCTGTGAGTCAAAGATTTTCGAATCGGACGAAAAACTGATAGTGATTTGTAACATTCAGGGCCACCTAATGACGATGGACCACACAAATTGCGTCCCGATTCAGTACATCGTCCACTAGCCGACTTGACTGCATGGGACTATTGCTGCCTCGGGCACCTTATGGCCGTTCTGCTGTGAGTCTAGATTATCGAATGGGATGAAAAACTGATAGTGAATTGTAACGTTCAGGGCCACCTAATGACGATGGATCACTCAAATTGCGTCCCGATTCAATACATCGTCCTCCAGCAGACTTGTCTCCATGGGTCTATTGCTGCCTCGGGCACCTTATGGCAGTTCCGCTGTGACTCAAAGAATTTCGAATCGGACGAAAAACTGATAGTGAATTGTAACGTTCAGGGCCTCCTAATGACGATGGAACACTCAAATTGCGTCCCGATTCAATACATCGTCCTCCAGCAGACTTGTCTCCATGGGTCTATTGCTGCCTCGGGCACCTTACGGCCGTTCTGCTGTGAGTCAAAGATTTTCGAATCGGACGAAAAACTGATAGTGAATTGTAACATTCAGGGCCACCTAATGACGATGGTCCACACAAATTGCGTCCCGATTCAGTACATCGTCCTCCAGCCGACCTGACTCCATGGGTCTATTGCTGCCTCGGGCACCTTATGGCCGTTCTGCTGTGAGTCTAGATTATCGAATGGGACGAAAAACTGATAGTGAATTGTAACGTTCATGGCCACCTAACGACGATGGATCACTCAAATTGCGTCCCGATTCAATAAATCGTCCTCCAGCAGACTTGTCTCCATGGGTCTATTGCTGCCTCGGGCACCTTATGGCCGTTCTGCTGTGAGTCAAAGATTTTCGAATCGGACGAAAAACTGATAGTGAATTGTAACTTTCAGGGCCACCTAATGACGATGGATCACTCAAATTGCGTCCCGATTCAATACATCGTCCACCACCCGACTTGTCTCCATGGGTCTATTGCTGCCTCGGGCACCTTATGGCCGTTCTGCTGTGAGTCAAAGATTTTCGAATCGGACGAAAAACTGATAGTGAATTGTAACGTTCAGGGCCTCCTAATGACTATGGAACACTCAAATTGCGTCCCGATTCAATACATCGTCCTCCAGCAGACTTGTCTCCATGCGTCTATTGCTGCCTCGGGCACCTTATGGCCGTTCTGCTGTGAGTCAAAGATTTTCGAATCGGACGAAAAACTGATAGTGAATTGTAACGTTCAGGGCCACCTAATGACGATGGATCACTAAAATTGCATCCTGATTCAATAAATCGTCCTCCAGCAGACTTGTCTCCATGGGTCTATTGCTGCCTCGGGCACCTTATGGCAGGCCTGCTGTGACTAAAAAATTTTCGAATCGGACGAAAAACTGATAGTGAATTGTAACGTTCAGGGCCTCCTAATGACGATGGAACACTCAAATTGCGTCCCGATTCAATACATCGTCCTCCAGCAGACTTGTCTCCATGCGTCTATTGCTGCCTCGGGCACCTTATGGCCGTTCTGCTGTGAGTCAAAGATTTTCGAATCGGACGAAAAACTGATAGTGAATTGTAACGTTTAGGGCAACCTAATGACGATGGATCACTCAAATTGCGTCCCGATTCAATACATCGTCCTCCAGCCGACTTGACTCCATGGGTCTATTGCTGCCTCGGGCACCTTATGGCCGTTCTGCTGTGAGTCTAGATTATCGAATGGGACAAAAAACTGGTAGTGAATTGTAACGTTCAGGGCCTCCTAATGACGATGGATCACTCAAATTGCGTCCCGATTCAATACATCGTCCTCCAGCCGACTTGACTCCATGGGTCTATTGCTGCCTCGGGCACCTTATGGCCGTTCTGCTGTGAGTCAAAGATTTTCGAATCGGACGAAAAACTGATAGTGATTTGTAACATTCAGGGCCACCTAATGACGATGGACCACACAAATTGCGTCCCGATTCAGTACATCGTCCACTAGCCGACTTGACTGCATGGGACTATTGCTGCCTCGGGCACCTTATGGCCGTTCTGCTGTGAGTCTAGATTATCGAATGGGATGAAAAACTGATAGTGAATTGTAACGTTCAGGGCCACCTAATGACGATGGATCACTCAAATTGCGTCCCGATTCAATACATCGTCCTCCAGCAGACTTGTCTCCATGGGTCTATTGCTGCCTCGGGCACCTTATGGCAGTTCCGCTGTGACTCAAAGAATTTCGAATCGGACGAAAAACTGATAGTGAATTGTAACGTTCAGGGCCTCCTAATGACGATGGAACACTCAAATTGCGTCCCGATTCAATACATCGTCCTCCAGCAGACTTGTCTCCATGGGTCTATTGCTGCCTCGGGCACCTTACGGCCGTTCTGCTGTGAGTCAAAGATTTTCGAATCGGACGAAAAACTGATAGTGAATTGTAACATTCAGGGCCACCTAATGACGATGGTCCACACAAATTGCGTCCCGATTCAGTACATCGTCCTCCAGCCGACCTGACTCCATGGGTCTATTGCTGCCTCGGGCACCTTATGGCCGTTCTGCTGTGAGTCTAGATTATCGAATGGGACGAAAAACTGATAGTGAATTGTAACGTTCATGGCCACCTAACGACGATGGATCACTCAAATTGCGTCCCGATTCAATAAATCGTCCTCCAGCAGACTTGTCTCCATGGGTCTATTGCTGCCTCGGGCACCTTATGGCCGTTCTGCTGTGAGTCAAAGATTTTCGAATCGGACGAAAAACTGATAGTGAATTGTAACTTTCAGGGCCACCTAATGACGATGGATCACTCAAATTGCGTCCCGATTCAATACATCGTCCACCACCCGACTTGTCTCCATGGGTCTATTGCTGCCTCGGGCACCTTATGGCCGTTCTGCTGTGAGTCAAAGATTTTCGAATCGGACGAAAAACTGATAGTGAATTGTAACGTTCAGGGCCTCCTAATGACTATGGAACACTCAAATTGCGTCCCGATTCAATACATCGTCCTCCAGCAGACTTGTCTCCATGCGTCTATTGCTGCCTCGGGCACCTTATGGCCGTTCTGCTGTGAGTCAAAGATTTTCGAATCGGAAGAAAATCTGATAGTGAATTGTAACTTTCAGGGCCTCCTAATGACGACGGAACACTCAAATTGCGTCCCGATTCAATACATCGTCCTCCAGCAGACTTGTCTCCATGGGTCGATTGCTGCCTCGGGCACCTTATGGCCGTTCTGCTGTGAGTCTAGATTATCGAATGGGTCGAAAAACTGATAGTGAATTGTAACGTTCAGGGCCTCCTAATGACGATGGATCACTCAAATTGCGTCCCGACTCAATACATCGTCCTCCAGCAGACTTGTCTCCATGGGTCGATTGCTGCCTCGGGCACCTAATGGCCGTTCTGCTGTGAGTCAAAGATTTTCGAATCGGACGAAAAACTGATAGTGATTTGTAACATTCAAGGTCACCTAATGACGATGGACCACACAAATTGCGTCCCGATTCAGTACATTGTCCTCTAGCCGACTTGACTCCATGGGACTATTGCTGCCTCGGGCACCTTATGGCCGTTCTGCTGTGAGTCTAGATTATAGAATGGGATGAAAAACTGATAGTGAATTGGAACGTTCAGGGCCTCCTAATGACGATGGATCACTGAAATTGCGTCCCGATTCAATACATCGTCCTCCAGCAGACTTGTCTCCATGGGTCTATTGCTGCCTCGGGCACCTTATGGCAGGCCTGCTGTGACTCAAAGATTTTCGAATCGGACGAAAAATTGATAGTGAATTGTAACGTTCAGGGCCTCCTAATGACGATGTAACACTCAAATTGCGTCCCGATTCAATACATCGTCCTCCAGCAGACTTGTCTCCATGCGTCTATTGCTGCCTCGGGCACCTTATGGCCGTTCTGCTGTGAGTCAAAGATTTTCGAATCGGACGAAAAACTGATAGTGAATAGTAACGTTCAGGGCCACCTAATGACGATGGATCACTCAAATTGCGTCCCGATTCAATACATCGTCCTCCAGCCGACTTGACTCCATGGGTCTATTGCTGCCTCGGGCACCTTATGGCCGTTCTGCTGTGAGTCTAGATTATCGAATGGGACAAAAAACTGAGAGTGAATTGTAACGTTCAGGGCTTCCTAATGACGATGGATCACTCAAATTGCGTCCCGATTCAATACATCGTCCTCCGGCAGACTTGTCTCCATGGGTCTATTGCTGCCTCGGGCACCTTATGGCCGTTCTGCTGTGAGTCTAGATTATCGAATGGGACGAAAAACTGATAGTGAATTGTAACGTTCAGGGCCTCCTAATGACGAGGGATCACTCAAATTGCGTCCCGATTCAATACATCGTCCTCCAGCAGACTTGTCTCCATGGGTCGATTGCTGCCTCGGGCACCTAATGGCCGTTCTGCTGTGAGTCAAAGATTTTCGAATCGGACGAAAAACTGATAGTGAATTGTAACATTCAGGGCCACCTAATGACGATGGACCACGCAAATTGCGTCCCGATTCAATACATCGTCCTCCAGCCGAGTTGACTCCATGGGTCTATTGCTGCCTCGGGCACCTTATGGCCGTTCTGCTGTGAATCTAGATTATCGAATGGGACGAAAAACTGATAGTGAATTGTAACTTTCAGGGCCACCTAATGACGATGGACCACACAAATTGCGTCCCGATTCAGTACATCGTCCACCTGCCGACTAGACTCCATGGGACTATTGCTGCCTCGGGCACCTTATGACCGTTCTGCTGTGAGTCTAGATTATAGAATGGGATGAAAAACTGATAGTGAATTGTAACGTTCAGGGCCACCTAATGACGATGGATCACTCAAATTGCGTCCTGATTCAATACATCGTCCTCCAGCAGACTTGTCTCCATGGGTCTATAGCTGCCTCGGGCACCTTATGGCAGGCCTGCTGTGACTCAAAGATTTTCGAATCGGACGAAAAACTGATAGTGAATTGTAACGTTCAGGGCCTCCTAATGACGATGGAACACTCAAATTGCGTCCCGATTCAATACATCGTCCTCCAGCAGACTTGTCTCCATGGGTCTATTGCTGCCTCGGGCACCTTATGGCCGTTCTGCTGTGAGTCAAAGATTTTCGAATCGGACGAGAAACTGATAGTGAATTGTAACATTCAGGGCCACCTAATGATGATGGACCACACAAATTGCGTCCCGATTCAGTACATCGTCCTCCAGCCGACCTGACTCCATGGGTCCATTGCTGCCTCAGGCACCTTATGGCCGTTCTGCTGTGAATCTAGATTATCGAATGGGACGAAAAACTGATAGTGAATTGTAACTTTCAGGGCCACCTAATGACGATGGACCACACAAATTGCGTCCCGATTCAGTACATCGTCCACCTGCCGACTTGACTCCATGGGACTATTGCTGCCTCGGGCACCTTATGACCGTTCTGCTGTGAGTCTAGATTATAGAATGGGATGAAAAACTGATAGTGAATTGTAACGTTCAGGGCCACCTAATGACGATGGATCACTCAAATTGCGTCCCGATTCAATACATCGTCCTCCAGCAGACTTGTCTCCATGGGTCTATAGCTGCCTCGGGCACCTTATGGCAGGCCTGCTGTGACTCAAAGATTTTCGAATCGGACGAAAAACTGATAGTGAATTGTAACGTTCAGGGCCTCCTAATGACGATGGAACACTCAAATTGCGTCCCGATTCAATACATCGTCCTCCAGCAGACTTGTCTCCATGGGTCTATTGCTGCCTCGGGCACCTTATGGCCGTTCTGCTGTGACTCAAAGATTTTCGAATCGGACGAAAAACTGATAGTGAATTGTAACATTCAGGGCCACCTAATGATGATGGACCACACAAATTGCGTCCCGATTCAGTACATCGTCCTCCAGCCGACCTGACTCCATGGGTCCATTGCTGCCTCAGGCACCTTATGGCCGTTCTGCTGTGAGTCTAGATTATCGAATGGGACGAAAAACTGATAGTGAATTGTAACTTTCAGGGCCACCTAATGACGATGGATCACTCAAATTGCGTCTCGATTCAATATATCGTCCTCCAGCAGACTTGTTTCCATGGGTCTATTGTTGCCTCGGGCACCTTTTGGCCGTTCTGCTGTGAGTCAAAGATTTTCGAATCGGACGAAAAACTGATAGTGAATTGTAACGTTCAGGGCCTCCTAATGACGATGGAACACTCAAATTGCGTCCCGATTCAATACATCGTCCTCCAGCAGACTTGTCCCCATGGGTCTATTGCTGCCTCGGGCACCTTATGGCCGTTCTGCTGTGAGTCAAAGATTTTCGAATCAGACGAAAAACTGATAGTGAATTGTAACGTTCAGGGCCACCTAATGACGATGGATCACTCAAAATGCGTCCCGATTCAATACATCGTCCTCCAGCAGACTTGTCTCCATGGGTCTATTGCTGCCTCGGGCACCTTACGGCAGGCCTGCTGTGACTCAAAGATTTTCGAATCGGACGAAAAACTGATAGTGTATTGTAACGTTCAGGGCCACCTAATGACGATGGATCACTCAAATTGCGTCTCGATTCAATACATCGTCCTCCAGCAGACTTGTCTCCATGGGTCGATTGCTGCCTCGGGCACCTAATGGCCGTTCTGCTGTGAGTCAAAGATTTTCGAATCGGACGAAAAACTGATAGTGAATTGTAACATTCAGGGCCACCTAATGACGATGGACCACGCAAATTGCGTCCCGATTCAATACATCGACCTCCAGCCGAGTTGACTCCATGGGTCTATTGCTGCCTCGGGCACCTTATGGCCGTTCTGCTGAGAATCTAGATTATCGAATGGGACGAAAAACTGATAGTGAATTGTAACTTTCAGGGCCACCTAATGACGATGGATCACTCAAATTGCGTCTCGATTCAATATATCGTCCTCCAGCAGACTTGTTTCCATGGGTCTATTGTTGCCTCGGGCACCTTTTGGCCGTTCTGCTGTGAGTCAAAGATTTTCGAATCGGACGAAAAACTGATAGTGAATTGTAACGTTCAGGGCCTCCTAATGACGATGGAACACTCAAATTGCGTCCCGATTCAATACATCGTCCTCCAGCAGACTTGTCCCCATGGGTCTATTGCTGCCTCGGGCACCTTATGGCCGTTCTGCTGTGGTCAAAGATTTTCGAATCGGACGAAAAACTGATAGTGAATTGTAACGTTCAGGGCCACCTAATGACGATGGATCACTCAAAATGCGTCCCGATTCAATACATCGTCCTCCAGCAGACTTGTCTCCATGGGTCTATTGCTGCCTCGGGCACCTTACAGCAGGCCTGCTGTGACTCAAAGATTTTCGAATCGGACGAAAAACTGATAGTGTATTGTAACGTTCAGGGCCACCTAATGACGATGGATCACTCAAATTGCGTCTCGATTCAATACATCGTCCTCCAGCAGACTTGTCTCCATGGGTCGATTGCTGCCTCGGGCACCTAATGGCCGTTCTGCTGTGAGTCAAAGATTTTCGAATCGGACGAAAAACTGATAGTGAATTGTAACATTCAGGGCCACCTAATGACGATGGACCACGCAAATTGCGTCCCGATTCAATACATCGTCCTCCAGCCGAGTTGACTCCATGGGTCTATAGCTGCCTCGGGCACCTTATGGCCGTTCTGCTGAGAATCTAGATTATCGAATGGGACGAAAAACTGATAGTGAATTGTAACGTTTAGGGCCACCTAATGACGATGGATCACTCAAATTGCGTCCCGATTCAATACATCGTCCTCCAGCAGACTTGTCTCCATGGGTCTATTGCTGCCTCGGGCACCTTATGGCCGTTCTGCTGTGGGTCTAGATTATCGAATGGGACGAAAAACTGATAGTGAATTGTAACGTTCAGGGCCACCTAATGACGATGGATCTCTCAAATTGCGTCCCGATTCAATACAGCGTCCTCCAGCCGACTTGACTCCATGGGTCTATTGCTGCCTCGGGCACCTTATGGCCGTTCTGCTGTGAGTCTAGATTATCGAATGGGACGAAAAACTGATAGTGAATTGTATCGTTCAGGGCCTCCTAATGACGATGGATCACTCAAATTGCGTCCCGATTCAATACATCGTCCTCCAGCAGACTTGACTTCATGGGTCTATTGCTGCCTCGGGCACCTTATGGCCGTTCTGCTGTGAGTCAAAGATTTTCGAAACGGACGAAAAACTGATAGTGAATTGTAACTTTCAGGGCCACCTAATGACGATGGATCACTCAAATCGCGTGCCGATTCAATACATCGTCCTCCAGCAGACTTGTCTCCATGTGTCGATTGCTGCCTCGGGCACCTTATGGCCGTTCTGCTGTTAGTCAAAGATTTTCGAATCGGACGAAAAACTGATAGTGATTTGTAACATTCAGGGCCACCTAATGACGATGGACCACACAAATTGCGTCCCGATTCAGTACATCGTCCACTAGCCGACTTGACTCCATGGGACTATTGCTGCCTCGGGCACCTTATGGCCGTTCTGCTGTGAGTCTAGATTATAGAATGGGATGAAAAACTGATAGTGAATTGTAACGTTTAGGGCCACCTTAATGACGATGGATCACTCAAATTGCGTCCCGATTCAATACATCGTCCTCCAGCAGACTTGTCTCCATGGGTCTATTGCTGCCTCGGGCACCTTATGGCAGGCCTGCTGTGACTCAAAGATTTTCGAATCGGACGAAAAACTGATAGTGTATTGTAACGTTCAGGGCCTCCTAATGACGATGGAACACTCAAATTGCGTCCCGATTCAATACATCGTCCTCCAGCAGACTTGTCTCCATGGGTCTATTGCTGGCTCGAGCACCTTATGGCCGTTCTGCTGTGAGTCAAATATTTTCGAATCGGACGAAAAACTGATAGTGAATTGTAACATTCAGGGCCACCTAATGACGATGGACCACACAAATTGCGTCCCGATTCAGTACATCGTCCTCCAGCCGACCTGACTCCATGGGTCTATTGCTGCATCAGGCACCTTATGGCCGTTCTGCTGTGAGTCTAGATTATCGAATGGGACGAAAAACTGATACTGAATTGTAACGTTCAGGGCCACCTAATGTCGATGGATCACTCAAATTGCGTCCCGATTCAATATATCGTCCTCCAGCAGACTTCGTTTCCATGGGTCTATTGTTGCCTCGGGCACCTTATGGCCGTTCTGCTGTGAGTCAAAGATTTTCGAGTCGGACGAAAAACCTGATAGTGATTTGTAACATTCAGGGCCACCTAATGACGATGGACCAAACAAATTGCATCCCGATTCAGTACATCGTCCACTAGCCGTCTTGACTCCATGGACTATTGCTGCCTCGGGCACCTTATGGCCGTTCTGCTGTGAGTCTAGATTATCGAATGGGATGAAAAACTGATAGTGAATTGTAACGTTCAGGGCCACCTAATGACGATGGATCACTCAAATTGCGTCCCGATTCAATACATCGTCCTCCAGCAGACTTGTCTCCATGGGTCTATTGCTGCCTCGGGCACCTTATGGCCGTTCTGCTGTGAGTCAAAGTTTTTCGAATCGGACGAAAAACTGATAGTGAATTGTAACGTTCAGGGCCACCTAATGACGATGGATCACTCAAATTGCGTCCCGATTCAATACATCGTCCTCCAGCCGACTTGTCTCCATGGGTCTATTGCTGCCTTGGCACCTTATGGCCGTTCTGCTGTGAGTCAAAGATTTTCGAATCGGACGAAAAACTGATAGTGAATTGTAACGTTCAGGGCCACCTAATGACGATGGATCACTCAAATTGCGTCCCCATTCAATACATTGTCCTCCAGCAGACTGTCTCCATGGGTCTATTGCAGCCTCGGGCACCTTATGGCCGTTCAGCTGTGACTGTGATTTTCGAATCGGACGAAATACTGATAGTGAATTGTAACGTGCAGGGCCTCCTAATGACGATGGAACACTCAAATTGCTTCCCGATTCAATACATCGTCCTCCAGCCGACTTGTCTCCATGGGTCTATTGCTGCCTCGGGCACCTTATGGCCGTTCTGCTGTGAGTCAAAAATTTTCGAATCGGACGAAAAACTGATAGTGAATTGTAACGTTCAGGGCCACCTATTTACGATGGATCACTCAAATTGCGTCACGATTCAATACATCGTCCTCCAGCCGACATCACTCCATGGCTCTATTGCTGCCTCGGGCACCTTATGGCCGTTCTGCTGTGAGTCTAGTTTATCGAATGGGACAAAAAACTGATAGTGAATTGTAACGTTCAGGGCCTCCTAATGACGATGGATCACTCAAATTGCGTCCCGATTCAATACATCGTCCTCCAGCAGACTTGTCTCCATGGGTCTATTGCTGGCTTGGGCACCTTATGGCCGTTCTGCTGTGAGTCTAGATTATCGAATGGGACGAAAAACTGATATTGAATTGTAACGTTCAGGGCCACCTAATGACGATGGATCACTCAAATTGCGTCCCGATTCAATACATCGTCCTCCAGCCGACTTGACTCCATGGGTCTATTGCTGCCTCGGGCACCTTATGGCCGTTCTGCTGTGAGTCTAGATTATCGAATGGGACGAAAAACTGATAGTGAATTGTAACGTTCAGGGCCTCCTAATGACGATGGATCACTCAAATTGCGTCCCGATTCAATACATCGTCCTCCAGCAGACTTGTGTCCATGGGTCTATTGCTGCCTCGGGCACCTAATGGCCGTTCTGCTGTGAGTCAAAGATTTTCGAATCGGACGAAAAACTGATAGTGAATTGTAACATTCAGGGAAACCTAATGACGATGGACCACGCAAATTGCGTCCCGATTCAATACATCGTCCTCCAGCCGAGTTGACTAGATGGGTCTATTGCTGCCTCGGGCACCTTATGGCCGTTCTGCTGTGAATCTAGATTATCGAATGGGACGAAAAACTGATAGTGAATTGTAACGTTGAGGGCCACCTAATGACGATGGATCACTCAAATTGCGTCCCGATTCAATACATCGTCCCCAGCCGACTTGTCTCCATGGGTCTGTTGCTGCCTCGGGCACCTTATGGCCGTTCTGCTGTGAGTCTAGATTATCGAATGGGACGAAAAACTGATAGTGAATTGTAACGTTCAGGGCCACCTAATGACGATGGATCACTAAAATTGCATCCTGATTCAATAAATCGTCCTCCAGCAGACTTGTCTCCATGGGTCTATTGCTGCCTCGGGCACCTTATGGCAGGCCTGCTGTGACTCAAAAATTTTCGAATCGGACGAAAAACTGATAGTGAATTGTAACGTTCAGGGCCTCCTAATGACGATGGAACACTCAAATTGCGTCCCGATTCAATACATCGTCCTCCAGCAGACTTGTCTCCATGCGTCTATTGCTGCCTCGGGCACCTTATGGCCGTTCTGCTGTGAGTCTAGATTATCGAATGGGACGAAAAACTGATAGTGAATTGTAACGTTCAGGGCCACCTAATGACGATGGATCACTCAAATTGCGTCCCGATTCAATACATCGTCCTCCAGCCGACTTGACTCCATGGGTCTATTGCTGCCTCGGGCACCTTATGGCCGTTCTGCTGTGAGTCTAGATTATCGAATGGGACGAAAAACTGATAGTGAATTGTAACGTTCAGGGCCTCCTAATGACGATGGATCACTCAAATTGCGTCCCGATTCAATACATCGTCCTCCAGCCGACTTGACTCCATGGGACTATTGCTGCCTCGGGCACCTTATGGCCGTTCTGCTGTGAGTCTAGATTATCGAATGGGACGAAAAACTGATAGTGAATTGTAACGTTCAGGGCCTCCTAATGACGATGGATCACTCAAATTGCGTCCCGATTCAATACATCGTCCTCCAGCAGACTTGTCTCCATGGGTCGATTGCTGCCTCGGGCACCTAACGGCCGTTCTGCTGTGAGTCAAAGATTTTCCAATCGGACGAAAAACTGATAGTGAATTGTAACATTCAGGGCCACCTAATGACGATGGACCACGCAAATTGCGTCCCGATTCAATACATCGTCCTCCAGCCGAGTTGACTCCATGGGTCTATTGCTGCCTCGGGCACCTTATGGCCGTTCTGCTGTGAATCTAGATTATCGAATGGGACGAAAAACTGATAGTGAATTGTAACGTTCAGGGCCACCTAATGACGATGGATCACTCAAATTGCGTCCCGATTCAATACATCGTCCCCAGCCGACTTGTCTCCATGGGTCTATTGCTGCCTCGGGCACCTTATGGCCGTTCTGCTGTGAATCTAGATTATCGAATGGGACGAAAAACTGATAGTGAATTGTAACTTTCAGGGCCACCTAATGACGATGGATCACTCAAATTGCGTCCCGATTCAATACATCGTCCTCCAGCAGACTTGTCTCCATGGGTCGATTGCTGCCTCAGGCACCTTATGGCCGTTCTGCTGTGAGTCAAAGATTTTCGAATCGGACGAAAAACTGATAGTGATTTGTAACATTCAGGGCCACCTAATGACGATGGACCACACAAATTGCGTCCCGATTCAGTACATCGTCCACTAGCCGACTTGACTCCATGGGACTATTGCTGCCTCGGGCACTTTATGGCCGTTCTGCTGTGAGTCTAGATTATAGAATGGGATGAAAAACTGATAGTGAATTGTAACGTTCAGGGCCACCTAATGACGATGGATCACTCATATTGCGTCCCGATTCAATACATCGTCCTCCAGCAGACTTGTGTCCATGGGTCTATTGCTGCCTCGGGCACCTAATGGCCGTTCTGCTGTGAGTCAAAGATTTTCGAATCGGACGAAAAACTGATAGTGAATTGTAACATTCAGGGAAACCTAATGACGATGGACCACGCAAATTGCGTCCCGATTCAATACATCGTCCTCCAGCCGAGTTGACTAGATGGGTCTATTGCTGCCTCGGGCACCTTATGGCCGTTCTGCTGTGAATCTAGATTATCGAATGGGACGAAAAACTGATAGTGAATTGTAACGTTGAGGGCCACCTAATGACGATGGATCACTCAAATTGCGTCCCGATTCAATACATCGTCCCCAGCCGACTTGTCTCCATGGGTCTGTTGCTGCCTCGGGCACCTTATGGCCGTTCTGCTGTGAGTCTAGATTATCGAATGGGACGAAAAACTGATAGTGAATTGTAACGTTCAGGGCCACCTAATGACGATGGATCACTAAAATTGCATCCTGATTCAATAAATCGTCCTCCAGCAGACTTGTCTCCATGGGTCTATTGCTGCCTCGGGCACCTTATGGCAGGCCTGCTGTGACTCAAAAATTTTCGAATCGGACGAAAAACTGATAGTGAATTGTAACGTTCAGGGCCTCCTAATGACGATGGAACACTCAAATTGCGTCCCGATTCAATACATCGTCCTCCAGCAGACTTGTCTCCATGCGTCTATTGCTGCCTCGGGCACCTTATGGCCGTTCTGCTGTGAGTCTAGATTATCGAATGGGACGAAAAACTGATAGTGAATTGTAACGTTCAGGGCCACCTAATGACGATGGATCACTCAAATTGCGTCCCGATTCAATACATCGTCCTCCAGCCGACTTGACTCCATGGGTCTATTGCTGCCTCGGGCACCTTATGGCCGTTCTGCTGTGAGTCTAGATTATCGAATGGGACGAAAAACTGATAGTGAATTGTAACGTTCAGGGCCTCCTAATGACGATGGATCACTCAAATTGCGTCCCGATTCAATACATCGTCCTCCAGCCGACTTGACTCCATGGGACTATTGCTGCCTCGGGCACCTTATGGCCGTTCTGCTGTGAGTCTAGATTATCGAATGGGACGAAAAACTGATAGTGAATTGTAACGTTCAGGGCCTCCTAATGACGATGGATCACTCAAATTGCGTCCCGATTCAATACATCGTCCTCCAGCAGACTTGTCTCCATGGGTCGATTGCTGCCTCGGGCACCTAACGGCCGTTCTGCTGTGAGTCAAAGATTTTCCAATCGGACGAAAAACTGATAGTGAATTGTAACATTCAGGGCCACCTAATGACGATGGACCACGCAAATTGCGTCCCGATTCAATACATCGTCCTCCAGCCGAGTTGACTCCATGGGTCTATTGCTGCCTCGGGCACCTTATGGCCGTTCTGCTGTGAATCTAGATTATCGAATGGGACGAAAAACTGATAGTGAATTGTAACGTTCAGGGCCACCTAATGACGATGGATCACTCAAATTGCGTCCCGATTCAATACATCGTCCCCAGCCGACTTGTCTCCATGGGTCTATTGCTGCCTCGGGCACCTTATGGCCGTTCTGCTGTGAATCTAGATTATCGAATGGGACGAAAAACTGATAGTGAATTGTAACTTTCAGGGCCACCTAATGACGATGGATCACTCAAATTGCGTCCCGATTCAATACATCGTCCTCCAGCAGACTTGTCTCCATGGGTCGATTGCTGCCTCAGGCACCTTATGGCCGTTCTGCTGTGAGTCAAAGATTTTCGAATCGGACGAAAAACTGATAGTGATTTGTAACATTCAGGGCCACCTAATGACGATGGACCACACAAATTGCGTCCCGATTCAGTACATCGTCCACTAGCCGACTTGACTCCATGGGACTATTGCTGCCTCGGGCACTTTATGGCCGTTCTGCTGTGAGTCTAGATTATAGAATGGGATGAAAAACTGATAGTGAATTGTAACGTTCAGGGCCACCTAATGACGATGGATCACTCATATTGCGTCCCGATTCAATACATCGTCCTCCAGCAGACTTGTCTCCATGGGTCTATTGCTGTCTCGGGCACCTTATGGCAGGCATGCTGTGACTCAAAGATTTTCGAATCGGACGAAAAACTGATAGTGAATTGTAACGTTCAGGGCCTCCTAATGACGATGGAACACTCAAATTGCGTCCCGATTCAATACATCGTCCTCCAGCAGACTTGTCTCCATGCGTCTTTTGCTGCCTCGGGCACCTTATGGCCGTTTTGCTGTGAGTCAAAGATTTTCGAATCGGACGAAAAACTGATAGTGAATTGTAACGTTCAGGGCCACCTAATAACGATGGATCACTCAAATTGCGTCCCGATTCAATACATCGTCCTCCAGCCGACTTGACTCCATGGGTCTATTGCTGCCTCGGGCACCTTATTGCCGTTCTGCTGTGAGTCTAGATTATCGAATGGGACAAAAAACAGATAGTGAATTGTAACGTTCAGGGCCACCTAAAACGATGGATCACTCAAATTGCGTCCCGATTCAATACATAGTCCTCCAGCCGACTTGACTCCATGGGTCTATTGCTGCCTCGGGCACCTTATGGCCGTTCTGCTGTGAGTCTAGATTATCGAATGGGACAAAAAACTGATAGTGAATTGTAACGTTCAGGGCCTCCTAATGACGATGGATCACTCAAATTGCGTCCCGATTCAATACATCGTCCTCCAGCCGACTTGACTCCATGGGTCTATTGCTGCCTCGGGCACCTTATGGCCGTTCTGCTGTGAGTCTAAATTATCGAATGGGACGAAAAACTGATAGTGAATTGTAACGTTCAGGGCCTCCTAATGACGATGGATCACTCAAATTGCGTCCCGATTCAATACATCGTCCTCCAGCAGACTTGTCTCCATGGGTCGATTGCTGCCTCGGGCACCTAATGGCCGTTCTGCTGTGAGTCAAAGATTTTCGAATCGGACGAAAAACTGATAGTGAATTGTAACATTCAGGGCCACCTAATGACGATGGACCACGCAAATTGCGTCCCGATTCAATACATCGTCCTCCAGCCGAGTTGACTCCATGGGTCTATTGCTGCCTCGGGCACCTTATGGCCGTTCTGCTGTGAGTCTAGATTATCGAATGGGACAAAAAACTGATAGTGAATTGTAACGTTCAGGGCCACCTAATGACGATGGACCACGCAAATTGCGTCCCGATTCAATACATCGTCCTCCAGCCGACTTGACTCCATGGGTCTATTGCTGCCTCGGGCACGTTATGGCCGTTCTGCTGTGAGTATAGATTATCGAATGGGACAAAAAACTGATAGTGAATTGTAACGTTCAGGGCCACCTAATGACGATGGATCACTCAAATTGCGTCCCGATTCAATACATCGTCCTCCAGCCGACTTGACTCCATGGGTCTATTGCTGCCTCGGGCACCTTATGGCCGTTCTGCTGTGAGTCTAGATTATCGAATGGGACAAAAAACTGATAGTGAATTGTAACGTTCAGGGCCTCCTAATGACGATGGATCACTCAAATTGCGTCCCGATTCAATACATCGTCCTCCAGCCGACTTGACTCCATGGGTCTATTGCTGCCTCGGGCACCTTATGGCCGTTCTGCTGTGAGTCTAGATTATCGAATGGGACGAAAAACTGATAGTGAATTGTAACGTTCAGGGCCTCCTAATGACGATGGATCACTCAAATTGCGTCCCGATTCAATACATCGTCCTCCAGCCGACTTGACTCCATGGGTCTATTGCTGCCTCGGGCACCTTATGGCCGTTCTCCTGTGAGTCTAGATTATCGAATGGGACGAAAAACTGATAGTGAATTGTAACGTTCAGGGCCTCCTAATGACGATGGATCACTCAAATTGCTTCCCGATTCAATACATCGTCCTCCAGCAGACTTGTCTCCATGGGTCGATTGCTGCCTCGGGCACCTAATGGCCGTTCTGCTGTGAGTCAAAGATTTTCGAATCGGACGAAAAACTGATAGTGAATTGTAACGTTCAGGGCCACCTAATGACGATGGATCACTCAAATTGCGTCCCGATTCAATACATCGTCCTCCAGCCGACTTGACTCCATGGGTCTATTGCTGCCTCGGGCACCTTATTGCCGTTCTGCTGTGAGTCTAGATTATCGAATGGGACAAAAAACAGATAGTGAATTCTAACGTTCAGGGCCACCTAATGACGATGGATCACTCAAATTGCGTCCCGATTCAATACATAGTCCTCCAGCCGACTTGACTCCATGGGTCTATTGCTGCCTCGGGCACCTTATGGCCGTTCTGCTGTGAATCTAGATTATCGAATGGGACAAAAAACTGATAGTGAATTGTAACGTTCAGGGCCTCCTAATGACGATGGATCACTCAAATTGCGTCCCGATTCAATACATCGTCCTCCAGCCGACTTGACTCCATGGGTCTATTGCTGCCTCGGGTACCTTATGGCCGTTCTGCTGTGAGTCTAGATTATCGAATGGGACGAAAAACTGATAGTGAATTGTAACGTTCAGGGCCTCCTAATGACGATGGATCACTCAAATTGCGTCCCGATTCAATACATCGTCCTCCAGCAGACTTGTCTCCATGGGTCGATTGCTGCCTCGGGCACCTAATGGCCGTTCTGCTGTGAGTCAAAGATTTTCGAATCGGACGAAAAACTGATAGTGAATTGTAACGTTCAGGGCCACCTAATGACGATGGACCACGCAAATTGCGTCCCGATTCAATACATCGTCCTCCAGCCGAGTTGACTCCAGGGGTCTATTGCTGCCTCGGGCACCTTATGGCCGTTCTGCTGTGAGTCTAGATTATCGAATGGGACAAAAAACTGATAGTGAATTGTAACGTTCAGGGCCACCTAATGACGATGGACCACGCAAATTGCGTCCCGATTCAATACATCGTCCTCCAGCCGACTTGACTCCATGGGTCTATTGCTGCCTCGGGCACGTTATGGCCGTTCTGCTGTGAGTATAGATTATCGAATGGGACAAAAAACTGATAGTGAATTGTAACGTTCAGGGCCACCTAATGACGATGGATCACTCAAATTGCGTCCCGATTCAATACATCGTCCTCCAGCCGACTTGACTCCATGGGTCTATTGCTGCCTCGGGCACCTTATGGCCGTTCTGCTGTGAGTCTAGATTATCGAATGGGACAAAAAACTGATAGTGAATTGTAACGTTCAGGGCCTCCTAATGACGATGGATCACTCAAATTGCGTCCCGATTCAATACATCGTCCTCCAGCCGACTTGACTCCATGGGTCTATTGCTGCCTCGGGCACCTTATGGCCGTTCTGCTGTGAGTCTAGATTATCGAATCGGACGAAAAACTGATAGTGAATTGTAACGTTCAGGGCCTCCTAATGACGATGGATCACTCAAATTGCGTCCCGATTCAATACATCGTCCTCTAGCCGACTTGACTCCATGGGTCTATTGCTGCCTCGGGCACCTTATGGCCGTTCCCCTGTGAGTCTAGATTATCGAATGGGACGAAAAACTGATAGTGAATTGTAACGTTCAGGGCCTCCTAATGACGATGGATCACTCAAATTGCTTCCCGATTCAATACATCGTCCTCCAGCAGACTTGTCTCCATGGGTCGATTGCTGCCTCGGGCACCTAATGGCCGTTCTGCTGTGAGTCAAAGATTTTCGAATCGGACGAAAAACTGATAGTGAATTGTAACATTCAGGGCCACCTAATGACGATGGACCACGCAAATTGCGTCCCGATTCAATACATCGTCCTCCAGCCGAGTTGACTCCATGGGTCTATTGCTGCCTCGGGCACCTTATGGCCGTTCAGCTGTGAGTCTAGATTATCGAATGGGACGCAAAACTGATAGTGAATTGTAACGTTCAGGGCCACCTAATGACGATGGATCACTCAAATTGCGTCCCGATTCAATACATCGTCCCCAGCCGACTTGACTCCATGGGACTATTGCTGCCTCGGTCACCTTATGGCCGTTCTGCTGTGAGTCTAGATTATAGAATCTGATGAAAAACTGATAGTGAATTGTAACGTTCAGGGCCTCCTAATGACGATGGAACACTCAAATTGCGTCCCGATTCAATACATCGTCGTCCAGCAGACTTGTCTCCATGCGTCTATTGCTGCCTCGGGCACCTTATGGCCGTTCTGCTGTGAGTCAAAGATTTTCGAATCGGACGAAAAACTGATAGTGAATTGTAACTTTCAGGGCCACCTAATGACGATGGATCACTCAAATTGCGTCCCGATTCAATACATCGTCCTCCAGCAGACTTGTCTCCATGGGTCTATTGCTGCCTCGGGCACCTTATGGCAGGCCTGCTGTGACTCAAAGATTTTCGAATCGGACGAAAAACTGATAGTGAATTGTAACTTTCAGGGCCTCCTAATGACGATGGAACACTCAAATTGCGTCCCGATTCAATACATCGTCCTCCAGCAGACTTGTCTCCATGGGTCTATTGCTGCCTCGGGCACCTTATGGCCGTTCTGCTGTGAGTCTAGATTATCGAATGGGACGAAAAACTGATAGTGAATTGTAACGTTCAGGGCCACCTAATGACGAAGGACCACACAAATTGCTTCCCGATTCAGTACATCGTCCTCCAGCCGACCTGACTCCATGGGTCTATTGCTGCCGTTCTGCTGTGAGTCTAGATTATCGAATGGGACGAAAAACTGATAGTGAATTGTAACATTCTGGGCCACCAAATGACGATGGACCACGCAAATTGCGTCCCGATTCAATACATCGTCCTCCAGCCGAGTTGACTCCATGCGTCTATTGCTGCCTCGGGCACCTTATGGCCGTTCTGCTGTGAGTCTAGATTATCGAATGGGACAAAAAACTGATAGTGAATTGTAACATTCAGGGCCACCTAATGACGATGGACCACGCAAATTGCGTCCCGATTCACTACATCGTCCTCCAGCCGACTTGACTCCATGGGTCTATTGCTGCCTCGGACACCTTATGGCCGTTCTGCTGTGAGTCTAGATTATCGAATGGGACAAAAAACTGATAGTGAATTTTAACGTTCAGGGCCACCTAATGACGATGGATCACTCAAATTGCGTCCCGATTCAATACATCGTCCTCCAGGCGACTTGACTCAATGGTTCTATTGCTGCCGCGGGCACCTTATGGCCGTTCTGCTGTGAGTCTAGATTATCGAATGGGACAAAAAACTGATAGTGAATTGTAACGTTCAGGGCCTCCTAATGACGATGGATCACTCAAATTGCGTCCCGATTCAATACGTCGTCCTCCAGCCGACTTGACTCCATGGGTCTATTGCTGCCTCGGGCACCTTATGGCCGTTCTGCTGTGAGTCTAGATTATCGAATGGGACGAAAAACTGATAGTGAATTGTAACGTTCAGGGCCTCCTAATGACGATGGATCACTCAAATTACGTCCCGATTCAATACATCGTCCTCCAGCCGACTTGACTCCATGGGTCTATTGCTGCCTCGGGCACCTTATGGCCGTTCTGCTGTAGTCTAGATTATCGAATGGGACGAAAAACTGTAGTGAATTGTAACGTTCAGGGCCTCCTAATGACGATGGATCACTCAAATTGCGTCCCGATTCAATACATCGTCCTCCAGCAGACTTGTCTCCATGGGTCGATTGCTGCCTCGGGCACCTAATGGCCGTTCTGCTGTGAGTCAAAGATTTTCGAATCGGACGAAAAACTGATAGTGAATTGTAACATTCAGGGCCACCTAATGACGATGGACCACGCAAATTGCGTCCCGATTCAATACATCGTCCTCCAGCCGAGTTAACTCCATGGGTCTATTGCTGCCTCGGGCACCTTATGGCCGTTCTGCTGTGAATCTAGATTATCGAATGGGACGAAAAACTGATAGTGAATTGTAACGTTCAGGGCCACCTAATGACGATGGATCACTCAAATTGCGTCCCGATTCAATACATCGTCCCCAGCCGACTTGACTCCATGGGACTATTGCTGCCTCGGGCACCTTATGGCCGTTCTGCTGTGAGTCTAGATTATAGAATGGGATGAAAAACTGATAGTGAATTGTAACGTTCAGGGCCACCTAATGACGAGGGATCACTCAAATTGCGTCCCGATTCAATACATCGTCCTCCAGCCGACTTGACTCCATGGGTCTATTGCTGCCTCGGGCACCTTATGGCCGTTCTGCTGTGAGTCTAGATTATCGAATGGGACAAAAAACTGATAGTGAATTGTAACGTTCAGGGCCTCCTAATGACGATGGATCACTCAAATTGCGTCCCGATTCAATACATCGTCCTCCAGCCGACTTGACTCCATGGGTCTATTGCTGCCTCGGGCACCTTATGGCCGTTCTGCTGTGAGTCTAGATTATCGAATGGGACGAAAAACTGATAGTGAATTGTAACGTTCAGGGCCTCTTAATGACGATGGATCACTCAAATTGCGTCCCGATTCAATACATCGTCCTCCAGCCGACTTGACTCCATGGGTCTATTGCTGCCTCGGGCACCTTATGGCCGTTCTCCTGTGAGTCTAGATTATCGAATGGGACGAAAAACTGATAGTGAATTGTAACGTTCAGGGCCTCCTAATGACGATGGATCACTCAAATTGCTTCCCGATTCAATACATCGTCCTCCAGCAGACTTGACTCCATGGGTCGATTGCTGCCTCGGGCACCTAATGGCCGTTCTGCTGTGAGTCAAAGATTTTCGAATCGGACGAAAAACTGATAGTGAATTGTAACGTTCAGGGCCACCTAATGACGATGGATCACTCAAATTGCGTCCCGATTCAATACATCGTCCTCCAGCCGACTTGACTCCATGGGTCTATTGCTGCCTCGGGCACCTTATTGCCGTTCTGCTGTGAGTCTAGATTATCGAATGGGACAAAAAACAGATAGTGAATTGTAACGTTCAGGGCCACCTAATGACGATGGATCACTCAAATTGCGTCCCGATTCAATACATAGTCCTCCAGCCGACTTGACTCCATGGGTCTATTGCTGCCTCGGGCACCTTATGGCCGTTCTGCTGTGAGTCTAGATTATCGAATGGGACAAAAAACTGATAGTGAATTGTAACGTTCAGGGCCTCCTAATGACGATGGATCACTCAAATTGCGTCCCGATTCAATACATCGTCCTCCAGCCGACTTGACTCCATGGGTCTATTGCTGCCTCGGGCACCTTATGGCCGTTCTGCTGTGAGTCTAGATTATCGAATGGGACGAAAAACTGATAGTGAATTGTAACGTTCAGGGCCTCCTAATGACGATGGATCACTCAAATTGCGTCCCGATTCAATACATCGTCCTCCAGCAGACTTGTCTCCATGGGTCGATTGCTGCCTCGGGCACCTAATGGCCGTTCTGCTGTGAGTCAAAGATTTTCGAATCGGACGAAAAACTGATAGTGAATTGTAACGTTCAGGGCCACCTAATGACGATGGACCACGCAAATTGCGTCCCGATTCAATACATCGTCCTCCAGCCGAGTTGACTCCATGGGTCTATTGCTGCCTCGGGCACCTTATGGCCGTTCTGCTGTGAGTCTAGATTATCGAATGGGACAAAAAACTGATAGTGAATTGTAACGTTCAGGGCCACCTAATGACGATGGACCACGCAAATTGCGTCCCGATTCAATACATCGTCCTCCAGCCGACTTGACTCCATGGGTCTATTGCTGCCTCGGGCACGTTATGGCCGTTCTGCTGTGAGTATAGATTATCGAATGGGACAAAAAACTGATAGTGAATTGTAACGTTCAGGGCCACCTAATGACGATGGATCACTCAAATTGCGTCCCGATTCAATACATCGTCCTCCAGCCGACTTGACTCCATGGGTCTATTGCTGCCTCGGGCACCTTATGGCCGTTCTGCTGTGAGTCTAGATTATCGAATGGGACAAAAAACTGATAGTGAATTGTAACGTTCAGGGCCTCCTAATGACGATGGAGCACTCAAATTGCGTCCCGATTCAATACATCGTCCTCCAGCCGACTTGACTCCATGGGTCTATTGCTGCCTCGGGCACCTTATGGCCGTTCTGCTGTGAGTCTAGATTATCGAATGGGACGAAAAACTGATAGTGAATTGTAACGTTCAGGGCCTCCTAATGACGATGGATCACTCAAATTGCGTCCCGATTCAATACATCGTCCTCTAGCCGACTTGACTCCATGGGTCTATTGCTGCCTCGGGCACCTTATGGCCGTTCCCCTGTGAGTCTAGATTATCGAATGGGACGAAAAACTGATAGTGAATTGTAACTTTCAGGGCCTCCTAATGACGATGGATCACTCAAATTGCTTCCCGATTCAATACATCGTCCTCCAGCAGACTTGTCTCCATGGGTCGATTGCTGCCTCGGGCACCTAATGGCCGTTCTTCTGTGAGTCAAAGAGTTTCGAATCGGACGAAAAACTGATAGTGAATTGTAACATTCAGGGCCACCTAATGACGATGGACCACGCAAATTGCGTCCCGATTCAATACATCGTCCTCCAGCCGAGTTGACTCCATGGGTCTATTGCTGCCTCGGGCACCTTATGGCCGTTCAGCTGTGAATCTAGATTATCGAATGGGACGAAAAACTGATAGTGAATTGTAACGTTCAGGGCCACCTAATGACGATGGATCACTCAAATTGCGTCCCGATTCAATACATCGTCCCCAGCCGACTTGACTCCATGGGACTATTGCTGCCTCGGTCACCTTATGGCCGTTCTGCTGTGAGTCAAAGATTTTCGAATCGGACGAAAAACTGATAGTGAATTGTAACTTTCAGGGCCACCTAATGACGATGGATCACTCAAATTGCGTCCCGATTCAATACATCGTCCTCCAGCAGACTTGTCTCCATGGGTCTATTGCTGCCTCGGGCACCTTATGGCAGGCCTGCTGTGACTCAAAGATTTTCGAATCGGACGAAAAACTGATAGTGAATTGTAACTTTCAGGGCCTCCTAATGACGATGGAACACTCAAATTGCGTCCCGATTCAATACATCGTCCTCCAGCAGACTTGTCTCCATGGGTCTATTGCTGCCTCGGGCACCTTATGGCCGTTCTGCTGTGAGTCTAGATTATCGAATGGGACGAAAAACTGATAGTGAATTGTAACGTTCAGGGCCACCTAATGACGATGGACCACACAAATTGCTTCCCGATTCAGTACATCGTCCTCCAGCCGACCTGACTCCATGGGTCTATTGCTGCCTCAGGCACCTTATGGCCGTTCTGCTGTGAGTCTAGATTATCGAATGGGACGAAAAACTGATAGTGAATTGTAACGTTCAGGGCCACCTAATGACGATGGATCACTCAAATTGCGTCCCGATTCAATACATCGTCCTCCAGCCGACCTGACTCCATGGGTCTATTGCTGCCTCGGGCACCTTATGGCCGTTCTGCTGTAAGTCTAGATTATCAAATGGGACGAAAAACTGATAGTGAATTGTAACGCTCAGGGCCACCTAATGACGATGGATCACTCAAATTGCGTCCCGATTCAATACATCGTCCTCCAGCCGACTTGACTCCATGGGTCTATTGCTGCCTCGGGCACCTTATGGCCGTTCTGCTGTGAGTCTAGATTATCGAATGGGACAAAAAACTGATAGTGAATTGTAACGTTCAGGGCCTCCTAATGACGATGGATCACTCAAATTGCGTCCCGATTCAATACATCGTCCTCCAGCCGACTTGACTCCATTGGTCTATTGCTGCCTCGGGCACCTTATGGCCGTTCTGCTGTGAGTCTAGATTATCGAATGGGACGAAAAACTGATAGTGAATTGTAACGTTCAGGGCCTCCTAATGACGATGGATCACTCAAATTGCGTCCCGATTCAATACATCGTCCTCCAGCAGACTTGTCTCCATGGGTCGATTGCTGCCTCGGGCACCTAATGGCCGTTCTGCTGTGAGTCAAAGATTTTCGAATCGGACGAAAAACTGAAAGTGAATTGTAACATTCTGGGCCACCAAATGACGATGGACCACGCAAATTGCGTCCCGATTCAATACATCGTCCTCCAGCCGAGTTGACTCCATGCGTCTATTGCTGCCTCGGGCACCTTATGGCCGTTCTGCTGTGAGTCTAGATTATCGAATGGGACAAAAAACTGATAGTGAATTGTAACATTCAGGGCCACCTAATGACGATAGACCACGCAAATTGCGTCCCGATTCAATACATCGTCCTCCAGCCGACTTGACTCCATGGGTCTATTGCTGCCTCGGACACCTTATGGCCGTTCTGCTGTGAGTCTAGATTATCGAATGGGACAAAAATATGATAGTGAATTTTAACGTTCAGGGCCACCTAATGACGATGGATCACTCAAATTGCTCCCCGATTCAATACATCGTCCTCCAGGCGACTTGACTCCATGGTTCTATTGCTGCCGCGGGCACCTTATGGCCGTTCTGCTGTGAGTCTAGATTATCGAATGGGACAAAAAACTGATAGTGAATTGTAACGTTCAGGGCCTCCTAATGACGATGGATCACTCAAATTGCGTCCCGATTCAATACATCGTCCTCCAGCCGACTTGACTCCATGGGTCTATTGCTGCCTCGGGCACCTTATGGCCGTTCTGCTGTGAGTCTAGATTATCGAATGGGACGAAAAACTGATAGTGAATTGTAACGTTCAGGGCCTCCTAATGACGATGGATCACTCAAATTACGTCCCGATTCAATACATCGTCCTCCAGCCGACTTGACTCCATGGGTCTATTGCTGCCTCGGGCACCTTATGGCCGTTCTGCTGTAGTCTAGATTATCGAATGGGACGAAAAACTGTAGTGAATTGTAACGTTCAGGGCCTCCTAATGACGATGGATCACTCAAATTGCGTCCCGATTCAATACATCGTCCTCCAGCAGACTTGTCTCCATGGGTCGATTGCTGCCTCGGGCACCTAATGGCCGTTCTGCTGTGAGTCAAAGATTTTCGAATCGGACGAAAAACTGATAGTGAATTGTAACATTCAGGGCCACCTAATGACGATGGACCACGCAAATTGCGTCCCGATTCAATACATCGTCCTCCAGCCGAGTTAACTCCATGGGTCTATTGCTGCCTCGGGCACCTTATGGCCGTTCTGCTGTGAATCTAGATTATCGAATGGGACGAAAAACTGATAGTGAATTGTAACGTTCAGGGCCACCTAATGACGATGGATCACTCAAATTGCGTCCCGATTCAATACATCGTCCCCAGCCGACTTGACTCCATGGGACTATTGCTGCCTCGGGCACCTTATGGCCGTTCTGCTGTGAGTCTAGATTATAGAATGGGATGAAAAACTGATAGTGAATTGTAACGTTCAGGGCCACCTAATGACGAGGGATCACTCAAATTGCGTCCCGATTCAATACATCGTCCTCCAGCCGACTTGACTCCATGGGTCTATTGCTGCCTCGGGCACCTTATGGCCGTTCTGCTGTGAGTCTAGATTATCGAATGGGACGAAAAACTGATAGTGAATTGTAACGTTCAGGGCCTCCTAATGACGATGGATCACTCAAATTGCGTCCCGATTCAATACATCGTCCTCCAGCGGACTTGACTCCATGGGTCTATTGCTGCCTCGGGCACCTTATGGCCGTTCTGCTGTGAGTCTAAATTATCGAATGGGACGAAAAAATGATAGTGAATTGTAACGTTCAGGGCCTCCTAATGACGATGGATCACTCAAATTGCGTCCCGATTCAATACATCGTCCTCCAGCAGACTTGTCTCCATGGGTCGATTGCTGCCTCGGGCACCTAATGCCCGTTCTGCTGTGAGTCAAAGATTTTCGAATCGGACGAAAAACTGATAGTGAATTGTAACATTCAGGGCCACCTAATGACGATGGACCACGCAAATTGCGTCCCGATTCAATACATCGTCCTCCAGCCGAGTTGACTCCATGGGTCTATTGCTGCCTCGGGCACCTTATGGCCGTTCTGCTGTGAATCTAGATTATCGAATGGGACGAAAAACTGATAGTGAATTGTAATGTTCAGGGCCTCCTAATGACGATGGATCACTCAAATTGCGTCCCGATTCAATACATCGTCCTCCAGCAGACTTGACTCCATGGGTCTATTGCTGCCTCGGGCACGTTATGGCCGTTCTGCTGTGAGTCTAGATTATCGAATGGGACGAAAAACTGATAGTGAATTGTAACGTTCAGGGCCTCCTAATGACGATGGATCACTCAAATTGCGTCCCGATTCAATACATCGTCCTCCAGCCGACTTGACTCCATGGGTCTATTGCTGCCTCGGGCACCTTATGGCCGTTCTGCTGTGAGTCTAGATTATCGAATGGGACGAAAAACTGTAGTGAATTGTAACGTTCAGGGCCTCCTAATGACGATGGATCACTCAAATTGCGTCCCGATTCAATACATCGTCCTCCAGCAGACTTGTCTCCATGGGTCGATTGCTGCCTCGGGCACCTAATGGCCGTTCTGCTGTGAGTCAAAGATTTTCGAATCGGACGAAAAACTGATAGTGAATTGTAACATTCAGGGCCACCTAATGACGATGGACCACGCAAATTGCGTCCCGATTCAATACATCGTCCTCCAGCCGAGTTAACTCCATGGGTCTATTGCTGCCTCGGGCACCTTATGGCCGTTCTGCTGTGAATCTATATTATCGAATGGGACGAAAAACTGATAGTGAATTGTAACGTTCAGGGCCACCTAATGACGATGGATCACTCAAATTGCGTCCCGATTCAATACATCGTCCCCAGCCGACTTGTCTCCATGGGTCTATTGCTGCCTCGGGCACCTTATGGCCGTTCTGCTGTGAGTCTAGATTATCGAATGGGACGAAAAACTGATAGTGAATTGTAACGTTCAGGGCCACCTAATGACGATGGATCACTCAAATTGCGTCCTGATTCAATACATCGTCCTCCAGCAGACTTGACTTCATGGGTCTATTGCTGCCTGGGGCACCTTATGGCCGTTCTGCTGTGAGTCAAAGATTTTCGAATCGGACGAAAAACTGATAGTGAATTGTAACATTCAGGGCCACCTAATGACGATGGACCACACAAATTGCGTCCCGATTCAGTACATCGTCCTCCAGCCGACCTGACTCCATGGGTCTATTGCTGCCGCAGGCACCTTATGGCCGTTCTGCTGTGAGTCTAGATTATCGAATGGGACGAAAAACTGATAGTGAATTGTAACGTTCAGGGCCACGTAATGACGATGGATCACTCAAATTGCGTCCCGATTCAGTACATCGTCCTCCAGCCGACCTGACTCCATGGGTCTATTGCTGCCTCGGGCACCTTATGGCCGTTCTGCTGTGAGTCTAGATTATCAAATGGGACGAAAAACTGATAGTGAATTGTAACGTTCAGGGCCACCTAATGACGATGGATCACTCAAATTGCGTCCCGATTCAATACATCGTCCTCCAGCAGACTTTTCTCCATGGGTCTATTGCTGCCTCGGGCACCTTATGGCTGTTCTGCTGTGAGTCAAAGATTTTCGAATCGGACGAAAAACTGATAGTGAATTGTAACTTTCAAGGCCACCTAATGACGATGGGTCACTCAAATTGCGTCCCGATTCAATACATCGTCCACCAGCCGACATGTCTCCATGGGTCTATTGCTGCCTCGGGCACCTTATGGCCGTTCTGCTGTGAGTCAAAGATTTTCGAATCGGACGAAAAACTGATAGTGAATTGTAACTTTCAGGGCCTCCTAATGACGATGGATCACTCAAATTGCGTCCCGATTCAATACATCGTCCTCCAGCAGACTTGTCTCCATGGGTCGATTGCTGACTCGGGCACCTTATGGCCGTTCTGCTGTGGGTCAAAGATTTTCGAATCGGACGAAAAACTGATAGTGAATTGTAACATTCAGGGCCACCTAATGACGATGGACCACACAAATTGCGTCCCGATTCAATACATCGTCCTCCAGCCGACTTGTCTCCATGAGTCTATTGCTGCCTCGGGCACCTTATGGCCGTTCTTCTGTGAGTCAAAGATTTTCGAATCGGACGAACAACCGATAGTGAATTGTAACATTCAGGGCCACCTAATGACGATGGACCACAGAAATTGCGTCCCGATTCAATACATCGTCCTCCAGCCGACTTGTCTCCATGGGTCTATTGCTGCCTCGGGCACGTTATGGCCGTTCTGCTGTGAAACAAAGATTTTCGAATCGGACGAAAAACTGATAGTAAATTGGAACGTTCAGGGCCTCCTAATGACGATGGAACACCCAAATTGCGTCCCGATTCAATACATCGTCCTCCAGCGGACTTGTCTCCATGGGTCTATTGCTGCCTCGGGCACCTAATGGCCGTTCTGCTGTGAGTCAAAGATTTACGAATCGGACGAAAAACTGATAGTGAATTGTAACTTTCAGGGCCACCTAATGACGATGGATCACTCAAATTGCGTCCCGATTCAATACATCGTGCTCCAGCAGACTTGTCTCCATGGGTCTATTGCTGCCTCGGGCACCTTATGGCCGTTCTTGTGTGAGTCAAAGATTTTCGAATCGGACGAAAAACTGATAGTGAATTCTAACATTCAGGGCCACCTAATGACGATGGACCACACAAATTGCGTCCCGATTCAATACATCGTCCTCCAGCCGACTTGTCTCCATGGGTCTATTGCTGCCTCGGGCACCTTATGGCCGTTCTGCTGTGAGTTAAAGATTTTCGAAACGGACGAAAAACTGACAGTGAATTGTGACTTTCAGGGCAACCTAATGACGATGGATCACTCAAATTGCGTCCCGATTCAATACATCGTCCTCCAGCCGACTTGTCTCCATGGGTCTATTGCTGCCTCGGGCACCTTATGGCCGTTCTGCTGTGAGTCAAAGATTTTCGAAACGGACGAAAAACTGACAGTGAATTGTGACTTTCAGGGCAACCTAATGACGATGGATCACTCAAATTGCGTCCCGATTCAATACATCGTCCTCCAGCCGACTTGTCTCCATGGGTCTATTGCTGCCTCGGGCACCTTATGGCCGTTCTGCTATGAGTCAAAGATTTTCGAATCGGACGAAAAACTGATAGTAAATTGGAACGTTCAGGGCCTCCTAATGACGATGGAACACTCAAATTGCGTCCCGATTCCATACATCGTCCTCCAGCGGACTTGTCTCCATTGGTCTATTGCTGCCTCGGGCACCTAATGGCCGTTCTGCTGTGAGTCAAAGATTTTCGAATCGGACGAAAAACTGATAGTGAATTGTAACATTCAGGGCTACCTAATGACGATGGACCACGCAAATTGCGTCCCGATTCAATACATCGACCTCCAGCCGAGTTGACTCCATAGGTCTATTGCTGCCTCGGGCACCTTATGGCCGTTCTGCTGTGAATCTAGATTATCGAATGGGACGAAAAACTGGTAGTGAATTGTAACGTTCAGGGCCTCCTAATGACGATATAACACTCAAATTGCGTCCCGATTCAATACATCGTCCTCCAGCAGACTTGTCTCCATGCGTCTATTGCTGCCTCTGGCACCTCATGGCCGTTCCGCTGTGAGTCAAAGATTTTCGAATCGGACGAAAAACTGATAGTGAATTGTAACTTTCAGGGCCTTCTAATGACGATGGAACACTCAAATTGCGTCCCTATTCAATACATCGTCCTCCAGCAGACTTGTCTCCATGGGTCTATTGCTGCCTCGTGCATCTTATGGCCGTTCTGCTGTGAGTCAAAGATTTTCTAATCGGACGAAAAACTGATAGTGAATTGTAACGTCCAGGGCCACCTAATGACGATGGATCACTCAAATTGCGTCCCGATTCAATACATCGTCCTCCAGCCGACTTGTCTCCATGGGTCTATTGCTGCCTCGTGCACCTTATGGCAGTTCTGCTGTGAGTCTAGATTACCGAATGGGACGAAAAACTGATAGTGAATTGTAACTTTCAGGGCCACCTAATGACGATGGATCACTCAAATTGCGTCCCGATTCAATACATCGTCCTCCAGCCGACTTGTCTCCATGGGTCTATTGCTGCCTCGTGCAGCTTATGGCAGTTCTGCTGTGAGTCTAGATTACCGAATGGGACGAAAAACTGATAGTGAATTGTAACTTTCAGGGCCACCTAATGACGATGGATCACTCAAATTGCGTCCCGATTCAATACATCGTCCTCCAGCCGACTTGTCTCCATGGGTCTATTGCTGCCTCTGGCACCTTATGGCCGTTATGCTGTGAGTCAAAGATTTTCGAATCGGACGAAAAACTGATAGTGAACTGTAACGTTCAGGGCCACCTAATGACGATGGATCACTCAAATTGCGTCCCGATTCAATACATCGTCCTCCAGCAGACTTGTCTCCATGGGTCTATTGCTGCCTCGGGCACCTTATGGCCGTTCTGCTGTGAGTCTAGATTATCGAATGGGACGAAAAACTGATAGTGAATTGTAACGTTCAGGGCCACCTAATGACGATGGATCACTCAAATTGCGTCCCGATTCAATACATCGTCCTCCAGCCGACTTGACTCCATGGGTCTATTGCTGCCTCGGGCACCTTATGGCCGTTCTGCTGTGAGTCTAGATTATCGAATGGGACGAAAAACTGATAGTGAATTGTAACGTTCATGGCCTCCTAATGACGATGGATCACTCAAATTGCGTCCCGATTCAATACATCGTCCTCCAGCAGGCTTGTCTCCATGGGTCGATTGCTGCCTCGGGCACCTTATGGCCGTTCTGCTGTTAGTCAAAGATTTTCGAATCGGACGAAAAACTGATAGTGAATTGTAACTTTCAGGGTCACCTAATGACGATGGATCACTCAAATTGCGTCCCGATTCAATACATCGTCCTCCAGCAGACTTGTCTCCATGGGTCTATTGCTGTCACGGGCACCTTATGGCCGTTCTGCTGTGAGTCAAAGATTTTCGAATCGGACGAAAAACTGATAGTGAATTGTAACATTCAGGGCCACCTAATGACGATGGATCACTCAAATTGCGTCCCGATACAATCCATCGTCCTCCAGCAGACTTGTCTCCATGGGTCTATTGCTGCCTCGGGCACCTTATGGCCGTTCTTCTGTGAGTCAAAGATTTTCGAATCGGACGAAATACTGATAGTGAATTGTACCATTCAGGGCCACCTAATGACGATGGATCACTCAAATTGCGTCCCGATTCAATACATCGTCCTCCAGCCGACTTGTCTCCATGGGTCTATTGCTGCCTCGGGCACCTTATGGCCGTTCTGCTGTGAGTCAAAGATTTTCGAATCGGACGAAAAACTGATAGTGAATTGTAACGTTCAGGGCCTCCTAATGACGATGGAACACTCAAATTGCGTCCCGATTCAATACATCGTCCTCCAGCAGACTTGTCTCCATGCGTCTATTGCTGCCTCTGGCACCTCATGGCCGTTCCGCTGTGAGTCAAAGATTTTCGAATCGGACGAAAAACTGATAGTGAATTGTAACTTTCAGGGCCTCCTAATGACGATGGAACACTCAAATTGCGTCCCGATTCAATACATCGTCCTCCAGCAGACTTGTCTCCATGGGTCTATTGCTGCCTCGGGCACCTTATGGCCTTTCTGCTGTGATTCAAAGATTTTCGAATCGGACGAAAAACTGATAGTGAACTGTAACGTTCAGGGCCACCTAATGACGATGGATCACTCAAATTGCGTCCCGATACAATACATCGTCTTCCAGCCGACTTGACTCCATGGGTCTATTGCTGCCTCGGGCACCTTATGGCCGTTCTGCTGTGAGTCTAGATTATCGAATGGGACGAAAAACTGATAGTGAATTGTAACGTTCAGGGCCTCTTAATGACGATGGATCACTCAAATTGCGTCCCGATTCAATACATCGTCCTCCAGCAGACTTGTCTCCATGGGTTTATTGCTGCCTCGGGCACCTTATGGCCGTTCTGCTGTGAGTCTAGATTATAGAATGGGACGAAAAACTGATAGTGAATTGTAACGTTCAGGGCCACCTAACGACGATGGATCACTCAAATTGCGTCCCGATTCAATACATCGTCCTCCAGCCGACTTGACTCCATGGGTCTATTGCTGCCTCGGGCACCTTATGGCCGTTCTGCTGTGAGTCTAGATTATCGAATGGGACGAAAAACTGATAGTGAATTGTAACGTTCAGGGCCTCCTAATGACGATGGATCACTCAAATTGCGTCCCGATTCAATACATCGTCCTCCAGCAGACTTGTCTCCATGGGTCGATTGCTGCCTCGGGCACCTTATGGCCGTTCTGCTGTGAGTCAAAGATTTTCGAATCGGACGAAAAACTGATAGTGAATTGTATCTTTCAGGGCCACCTAATGATGATGGATCACTCAAATTGCGTCCCGATTCAATACATCGTCCTCCAGCAGACTTGTCTCCATGGGTCTATTGCTGCCTCGGTCACCTTATGGCCGTTCTGCTGTGAGTCTAGATTATAGAATCTGATGAAAAACTGATAGTGAATTGTAACGTTCAGGGCCGCCTAATGACGATGGAACACTCAAATTGCGTCCCGATTCAATACATCGTCCTCCAGCAGACTTGTCTCCATGCGTCTATTGCTGCCTCGGGCACCTTATGGCCGTTCTGCTGTGAGTCAAAGATTTTCGAATCGGACGAAAAACTGATAGTGAATTGTAACTTTCAGGGCCACCTAATGACGATGGATCACTCAAATTGCGTCCCGATTCAATACATCGTCCTCCAGCATACTTGTCTCCATGGGTCTATTGCTGCCTCGGGCACCTTATGGCAGGCCTGCTGTGACTCAAAGATTTTCGAATCGGACGAAAAACTGATAGTGAATTGTAACATTCTGGGCCACCAAATGACGATGGACCACGCAAATTGCGTCCCGATTCGATACATCGTCCTCCAGCCGAGTTGACTCCATGCGTCTATTGCTGCCTCGGGCACCTTATGGCCGTTCTGCTGTGAGTCTAGATTATCGAATGGGACAAAAAACTGATAGTGAATTGTAACATTCAGGGCCACCTAATGACGATGGACCACGCAAATTGCGTCCCGATTCAATACATCGTCCTCCAGCCGACTTGACTCCATGGGTCTATTGCTGCCTCGGACACCTTATGGCCGTTCTGCTGTGAGTCTAGATTATCGAATGGGACAAAAAACTGATAGTGAATTTTAACGTTCAGGGCCACCTAATGACGATGGATCACTCAAATTGCGTCCCGATTCAATACATCGTCCTCCAGGCGACTTGACTCCATGGTTCTATTGCTGCCGCGGGCACCTTATGGCCGTTCTGCTGTGAGTCTAGATTATCGAATGGGACGAAAAACTGATAGTGAATTGTAACGTTCAGGGCCTCCTAATGACGATGGATCACTCAAATTACGTCCCGATTCAATACATCGTCCTCCAGCCGACTTGACTCCATGGGTCTATTGCTGCCTCGGGCACCTTATGGCCGTTCTGCTGTAGTCTAGATTATCGAATGGGACGAAAAACTGTAGTGAATTGTAACGTTCAGGGCCTCCTAATGACGATGGATCACTCAAATTGCGTCCCGATTCAATACATCGTCCTCCAGCAGACTTGTCTCCATGGGTCGATTGCTGCCTCGGGCACCTAATGGCCGTTCTGCTGTGAGTCAAAGATTTTCGAATCGGACGAAAAACTGATAGTGAATTGTAACATTCAGGGCCACCTAATGACGATGGACCACGCAAATTGCGTCCCGATTCAATACATCGTCCTCCAGCCGAGTTAACTCCATGGGTCTATTGCTGCCTCGGGCACCTTATGGCCGTTCTGCTGTGAATCTAGATTATCGAATGGGACGAAAAACTGATAGTGAATTGTAACGTTCAGGGCCACCTAATGACGATGGATCACTCAAATTGCGTCCCGATTCAATACATCGTCCCCAGCCGACTTGACTCCATGGGACTATTGCTGCCTCGGGCACCTTATGGCCGTTCTGCTGTGAGTCTAGATTATAGAATGGGATGAAAAACTGATAGTGTATTGTAACGTTCAGGGCCACCTAATGACGAGGGATCACTCAAATTGCGTCCCGATTCAATACATCGTCCTCCAGCCGACTTGACTCCATGGGTCTATTGCTGCCTCGGGCACCTTATGGCCGTTCTGCTGTGAGTCTAGATTATCGAATGGGACGAAAAACTGATAGTGAATTGTAACGTTCAGGGCCTCCTAATGACGATGGATCACTCAAATTGCGTCCCGATTCAATACATCGTCCTCCAGCGGACTTGACTCCATGGGTCTATTGCTGCCTCGGGCACCTTATGGCCGTTCTGCTGTGAGTCTAAATTATCGAATGGGACGAAAAAATGATAGTGAATTGTAACGTTCAGGGCCTCCTAATGACGATGGATCACTCAAATTGCGTCCCGATTCAATACATCGTCCTCCAGCAAACTTGTCTCCATGGGTCGATTGCTGCCTCGGGCACCTAATGCCCGTTCTGCTGTGAGTCAAAGATTTTCGAATCGGACGAAAAACTGATAGTGAATTGTAACATTCAGGGCCACCTAATGACGATGGACCACGCAAATTGCGCCCCGATTCAATACATCGTCCTCCAGCCGAGTTGACTCCATGGGTCTATTGCTGCCTCGGGCACCTTATGGCCGTTCTGCTGTGAATCTAGATTATCGAATGGGACGAAAAACTGATAGTGAATTGTAATGTTCAGGGCCTCCTAATGACGATGGATCACTCAAATTGCGTCCCGATTCAATACATCGTCCTCCAGCAGACTTGACTCCATGGGTCTATTGCTGCCTCGGGCACGTTATGGCCGTTCTGCTGTGAGTCTAGATTATCGAATGGGACGAAAAACTGATAGTGAATTGTAACGTTCAGGGCCTCCTAATGACGATGGATCACTCAAATTACGTCCCGATTCAATACATCGTCCTCCAGCCGACTTGACTCCATGGGTCTATTGCTGCCTCGGGCACCTTATGGCCGTTCTGCTGTGAGTCTAGATTATCGAATGGGAGGAAAAACTGTAGTGAATTGTAACGTTCAGGGCCTCCTAATGACGATGGATCACTCAAATTGCGTCCCGATTCAATACATCGTCCTCCAGCAGACTTGTCTCCATGGGTCGATTGCTGCCTCGGGCACCTAATGGCCGTTCTGCTGTGAGTCAAAGATTTTCGAATCGGACGAAAAACTGATAGTGAATTGTAACATTCAGGGCCACCTAATGACGATGGACCACGCAAATTGCGTCCCGATTCAATACATCGTCCTCCAGCCGAGTTAACTCCATGGGTCTATTGCTGCCTCGGGCACCTTATGGCCGTTCTGCTGTGAATCTAGATTATCGAATGGGACGAAAAACTGATAGTGAATTGTAATGTTCAGGGCCTCCTAATGACGATGGATCACTCAAATTGCGTCCCGATTCAATACATCGTCCTCCAGCAGACTTGTCTCCATGGGTCTATTGCTGCCTCGGGCACCTTATGGCCGTTCTGCTGTGAGTCTAGATTAACGAATGGGACGAAAAACTGATAGTGAATTGTAACGTTCAGGGCCACCTAATGACGATGGATCTCTCAAATTGCGTCCCGATTCAATACATCGTCCTCCAGCCGACTTGACTCCATGGGTCGATTGCTGCCTCGGGCACCTAATGGCCGTTCTGCTGTGAGTCAAAGATTTTCGAATCGGACGAAAAACTGATAGTGAATTGTAACATTCAGGGCCACCTAATGACGATGGACCACGCAAATTGCGTCCCGATTCAATACATCGTCCTCCAGCCGAGTTAACTCCATGGGTCTATTGCTTCCTCGGGCACCTTATGGCCGTTCTGCTGTGAATCTAGATTATCGAATGGGACGAAAAACTGATAGTGAATTGTAATGTTCAGGGCCTCCTAATGACGATGGATCACTCAAATTGCGTCCCGATTCAATACATCGTCCTCCAGCAGACTTGTCTCCATGGGTCTATTGCTGCCTCGGGCACCTTATGGCCGTTCTGCTGTGAGTCTAGATTAACGAATGGGACGAAAAACTGATAGTGAATTGTAACGTTCAGGGCCACCTAATGACGATGGATCTCTCAAATTGCGTCCCAATTCAATACATCGTCCTCCAGCCGACTTGACTCCATGGGTCTATTGCTGCCTCGGGCACCTTATGGCCGTTCTGCTGTGAGTCTAGATTATCGAATGGGACGAAAAACTGATAGTGAATTCTAACGTTCAGGGCCTCCTAATGACGATGGATCACTCAAATTGCGTCCCGATTCAATACATCGTCCTCCAGCCGACTTGACTCCATGGGTCTATTGCTGCCTCGGGCACCTTATGGCCGTTCTGCTGTGAGTCTAGATTATCGAATGGGACGCAAAACTGATAGTGAATTGTAACGTTCAGGGCCTCCTAATGACGATGGATCGCTCAAATTGCGTCCCGATTCAATACATCGTCATCCAGCAGACTTGTCTCCATGGGTCGATTGCTGCCTCGGGCACCTAATGCCCGTTCTGCTGTGAGTCTAAGATTTTCGAATCGGACGAAAAACTGATAGTGAATTGTAACATTCAGGGCCACCTAATGACGATGGACCACGCAAATTGCGTCCCGATTCAATACATCGTCCTCCAGCCGAGTTGACTCCATGGGTCTATTGCTGCCTCGGGCACTTTATGGCCGTTCTGCTGTGAATCTAGATTATCGAATGGGACGAAAAACTGATAGTGAATTGTAACGTTCAGGGATACCTAATGACGATGGATCACTCAAATTGCGTCCCGATTCAATACATCGTCCCCAGCCGACTTGTCTCCATGGGTCTATTGCTGCCTCGGGCACCTTATGGCCGTTCTGCTGTGAGTCTAGATTATCGAATGGGACGAAAAACTGATAGTGAATTGTAACGTTCAGGGCCACCTAATGACGATGGATCACTCAAATTGCGTCCTGATTCAATACATCGTCCTCCAGCAGACTTGACTTCATGGGTCTATTGCTGCCTCGGGCACCTTATGGCCGTTCTGCTGTGAGTCAAAGATTTTCGAATCGGACGAAAAACTGATAGTGAATTGTAACATTCAGGGCCACCTAATGACGATGGACCACACAAATTGCGTCCCGATTCAGTACATCGTCCTCCAGCCGACCTGACTCCATGGGTCTATTGCTGCCTCAGGCACGTTATGGCCGTTCTGCTGTGAGTCTAGATTATCGAATGGGACGAAAAACTGATAGTGAATTGTAACGTTCAGGGCCACCTAATGACGATGGATCACTCAAATTGCGTCCCGATTCAATACATCGTCCTCCAGCCGACTTGACTCCATGGGTCTATTGCTGCCTCGGGCACCTTATGGCCGTTCTGCTGTGAGTCTAGATTATCGAATGGGACGAAAAACTGATAGTGAATTGTAACGTTCATGGCCTCCTAATGACGATGGATCACTCAAATTGCGTCCCGATTCAATACATCGTCCTCCAGCAGGCTTGTCTCCATGGGTCGATTGCTGCCTCGGGCACCTTATGGCCGTTCTGCTGTTAGTCAAAGATTTTCGAATCGGACGAAAAACTGATAGTGAATTGTAACTTTCAGGGCCACCTAATGACGATGGATCACTCAAATTGCGTCCCGATTCAATACATCGTCCTCCAGCAGACTTGTCTCCATGGGTCTATTGCTGTCACGGGCACCTTATGGCCGTTCTGCTGTGAGTCAAAGATTTTCGAATCGGACGAAAAACTGATAGTGAATTGTAACATTCAGGGCCACCTAATGACGATGGATCACTCAAATTGCGTCCCGATACAATCCATCGTCCTCCAGCAGACTTGTCTCCATGGGTCTATTGCTGCCTCGGGCACCTTATGGCCGTTCTTCTGTGAGTCAAAGATTTTCGAATCGGACGAAATACTGATAGTGAATTGTACCATTCAGGGCCACCTAATGACGATGGATCACTCAAATTGCGTCCCGATTCAATACATCGTCCTCCAGCCGACTTGTCTCCATGGGTCTATTGCTGCCTCGGGCACCTTATGGCCGTTCTGCTGTGAGTCAAAGATTTTCGAATCGGACGAAAAACTGATAGTGAATTGTAACGTTCAGGGCCTCCTAATGACGATGGAACACTCAAATTGCGTCCCGATTCAATACATCGTCCTCCAGCAGACTTGTCTCCATGCGTCTATTGCTGCCTCTGGCACCTCATGGCCGTTCCGCTGTGAGTCAAAGATTTTCGAATCGGACGAAAAACTGATAGTGAATTGTAACTTTCAGGGCCTCCTAATGACGATGGAACACTCAAATTGCGTCCCGATTCAATACATCGTCCTCCAGCAGACTTGTCTCCATGGGTCTATTGCTGCCTCGGGCACCTTATGGCCTTTCTGCTGTGATTCAAAGATTTTCGAATCGGACGAAAAACTGATAGTGAACTGTAACGTTCAGGGCCACCTAATGACGATGGATCACTCAAATTGCGTCCCGATACAATACATCGTCTTCCAGCCGACTTGACTCCATGGGTCTATTGCTGCCTCGGGCACCTTATGGCCGTTCTGCTGTGAGTCTAGATTATCGAATGGGACGAAAAACTGATAGTGAATTGTAACGTTCAGGGCCTCTTAATGACGATGGATCACTCAAATTGCGTCCCGATTCAATACATCGTCCTCCAGCAGACTTGTCTCCATGGGTTTATTGCTGCCTCGGGCACCTTATGGCCGTTCTGCTGTGAGTCTAGATTATAGAATGGGACGAAAAACTGATAGTGAATTGTAACGTTCAGGGCCACCTAACGACGATGGATCACTCAAATTGCGTCCCGATTCAATACATCGTCCTCCAGCCGACTTGACTCCATGGGTCTATTGCTGCCTCGGGCACCTTATGGCCGTTCTGCTGTGAGTCTAGATTATCGAATGGGACGAAAAACTGATAGTGAATTGTAACGTTCAGGGCCTCCTAATGACGATGGATCACTCAAATTGCGTCCCGATTCAATACATCGTCCTCCAGCAGACTTGTCTCCATGGGTCGATTGCTGCCTCGGGCACCTTATGGCCGTTCTGCTGTGAGTCAAAGATTTTCGAATCGGACGAAAAACTGATAGTGAATTGTATCTTTCAGGGCCACCTAATGATGATGGATCACTCAAATTGCGTCCCGATTCAATACATCGTCCTCCAGCAGACTTGTCTCCATGGGTCTATTGCTGCCTCGGTCACCTTATGGCCGTTCTGCTGTGAGTCTAGATTATAGAATCTGATGAAAAACTGATAGTGAATTGTAACGTTCAGGGCCGCCTAATGACGATGGAACACTCAAATTGCGTCCCGATTCAATACATCGTCCTCCAGCAGACTTGTCTCCATGCGTCTATTGCTGCCTCGGGCACCTTATGGCCGTTCTGCTGTGAGTCAAAGATTTTCGAATCGGACGAAAAACTGATAGTGAATTGTAACTTTCAGGGCCACCTAATGACGATGGATCACTCAAATTGCGTCCCGATTCAATACATCGTCCTCCAGCATACTTGTCTCCATGGGTCTATTGCTGCCTCGGGCACCTTATGGCAGGCCTGCTGTGACTCAAAGATTTTCGAATCGGACGAAAAACTGATAGTGAATTGTAACATTCTGGGCCACCAAATGACGATGGACCACGCAAATTGCGTCCCGATTCAATACATCGTCCTCCAGCCGAGTTGACTCCATGCGTCTATTGCTGCCTCGGGCACCTTATGGCCGTTCTGCTGTGAGTCTAGATTATCGAATGGGACAAAAAACTGATAGTGAATTGTAACATTCAGGGCCACCTAATGACGATGGACCACGCAAATTGCGTCCCGATTCAATACATCGTCCTCCAGCCGACTTGACTCCATGGGTCTATTGCTGCCTCGGACACCTTATGGCCGTTCTGCTGTGAGTCTAGATTATCGAATGGGACAAAAAACTGATAGTGAATTTTAACGTTCAGGGCCACCTAATGACGATGGATCACTCAAATTGCGTCCCGATTCAATACATCGTCCTCCAGGCGACTTGACTCCATGGTTCTATTGCTGCCGCGGGCACCTTATGGCCGTTCTGCTGTGAGTCTAGATTATCGAATGGGACGAAAAACTGATAGTGAATTGTAACGTTCAGGGCCTCCTAATGACGATGGATCACTCAAATTACGTCCCGATTCAATACATCGTCCTCCAGCCGACTTGACTCCATGGGTCTATTGCTGCCTCGGGCACCTTATGGCCGTTCTGCTGTAGTCTAGATTATCGAATGGGACGAAAAACTGTAGTGAATTGTAACGTTCAGGGCCTCCTAATGACGATGGATCACTCAAATTGCGTCCCGATTCAATACATCGTCCTCCAGCAGACTTGTCTCCATGGGTCGATTGCTGCCTCGGGCACCTAATGGCCGTTCTGCTGTGAGTCAAAGATTTTCGAATCGGACGAAAAACTGATAGTGAATTGTAACATTCAGGGCCACCTAATGACGATGGACCACGCAAATTGCGTCCCGATTCAATACATCGTCCTCCAGCCGAGTTAACTCCATGGGTCTATTGCTGCCTCGGGCACCTTATGGCCGTTCTGCTGTGAATCTAGATTATCGAATGGGACGAAAAACTGATAGTGAATTGTAACGTTCAGGGCCACCTAATGACGATGGATCACTCAAATTGCGTCCCGATTCAATACATCGTCCCCAGCCGACTTGACTCCATGGGACTATTGCTGCCTCGGGCACCTTATGGCCGTTCTGCTGTGAGTCTAGATTATAGAATGGGATGAAAAACTGATAGTGAATTGTAACGTTCAGGGCCACCTAATGACGAGGGATCACTCAAATTGCGTCCCGATTCAATACATCGTCCTCCAGCCGACTTGACTCCATGGGTCTATTGCTGCCTCGGGCACCTTATGGCCGTTCTGCTGTGAGTCTAGATTATCGAATGGGACGAAAAACTGATAGTGAATTGTAACGTTCAGGGCCTCCTAATGACGATGGATCACTCAAATTGCGTCCCGATTCAATACATCGTCCTCCAGCGGACTTGACTCCATGGGTCTATTGCTGCCTCGGGCACCTTATGGCCGTTCTGCTGTGAGTCTAAATTATCGAATGGGACGAAAAAATGATAGTGAATTGTAACGTTCAGGGCCTCCTAATGACGATGGATCACTCAAATTGCGTCCCGATTCAATACATCGTCCTCCAGCAAACTTGTCTCCATGGGTCGATTGCTGCCTCGGGCACCTAATGCCCGTTCTGCTGTGAGTCAAAGATTTTCGAATCGGACGAAAAACTGATAGTGAATTGTAACATTCAGGGCCACCTAATGACGATGGACCACGCAAATTGCGTCCCGATTCAATACATCGTCCTCCAGCCGAGTTGACTCCATGGGTCTATTGCTGCCTCGGGCACCTTATGGCCGTTCTGCTGTGAATCTAGATTATCGAATGGGACGAAAAACTGATAGTGAATTGTAATGTTCAGGGCCTCCTAATGACGATGGATCACTCAAATTGCGTCCCGATTCAATACATCGTCCTCCAGCAGACTTGACTCCATGGGTCTATTGCTGCCTCGGGCACGTTATGGCCGTTCTGCTGTGAGTCTAGATTATCGAATGGGACGAAAAACTGATAGTGAATTGTAACGTTCAGGGCCTCCTAATGACGATGGATCACTCAAATTACGTCCCGATTCAATACATCGTCCTCCAGCCGACTTGACTCCATGGGTCTATTGCTGCCTCGGGCACCTTATGGCCGTTCTGCTGTGAGTCTAGATTATCGAATGGGAGGAAAAACTGTAGTGAATTGTAACGTTCAGGGCCTCCTAATGACGATGGATCACTCAAATTGCGTCCCGATTCAATACATCGTCCTCCAGCAGACTTGTCTCCATGGGTCGATTGCTGCCTCGGGCACCTAATGGCCGTTCTGCTGTGAGTCAAAGATTTTCGAATCGGACGAAAAACTGATAGTGAATTGTAACATTCAGGGCCACCTAATGACGATGGACCACGCAAATTGCGTCCCGATTCAATACATCGTCCTCCAGCCGAGTTAACTCCATGGGTCTATTGCTGCCTCGGGCACCTTATGGCCGTTCTGCTGTGAATCTAGATTATCGAATGGGACGAAAAACTGATAGTGAATTGTAATGTTCAGGGCCTCCTAATGACGATGGATCACTCAAATTGCGTCCCGATTCAATACATCGTCCTCCAGCAGACTTGTCTCCATGGGTCTATTGCTGCCTCGGGCACCTTATGGCCGTTCTGCTGTGAGTCTAGATTAACGAATGGGACGAAAAACTGATAGTGAATTGTAACGTTCAGGGCCACCTAATGACGATGGATCTCTCAAATTGCGTCCCGATTCAATACATCGTCCTCCAGCCGACTTGACTCCATGGGTCTATTGCTGCCTCGGGCACCTTATGGCCGTTCTGCTGTGAGTCTAGATTATCGATTGGGACGAAAAACTGTAGTGAATTGTAACGTTCAGGGCCTCCTAATGACGATGGATCACTCAAATTGCGTCCCGATTCAATACATCGTCCTCCAGCAGACTTGTCTCCATGGGTCGATTGCTGCCTCGGGCACCTAATGGCCGTTCTGCTGTGAGTCAAAGATTTTCGAATCGGACGAAAAACTGATAGTGAATTGTAACATTCAGGGCCACCTAATGACGATGGACCACGCAAATTGCGTCCCGATTCAATACATCGTCCTCCAGCCGAGTTAACTCCATGGGTCTATTGCTTCCTCGGGCACCTTATGGCCGTTCTGCTGTGAATCTAGATTATCGAATGGGACGAAAAACTGATAGTGAATTGTAATGTTCAGGGCCTCCTAATGACGATGGATCACTCAAATTGCGTCCCGATTCAATACATCGTCCTCCAGCAGACTTGTCTCCATGGGTCTATTGCTGCCTCGGGCACCTTATGGCCGTTCTGCTGTGAGTCTAGATTAACGAATGGGACGAAAAACTGATAGTGAATTGTAACGTTCAGGGCCACCTAATGACGATGGATCTCTCAAATTGCGTCCCAATTCAATACATCGTCCTCCAGCCGACTTGACTCCATGGGTCTATTGCTGCCTCGGGCACCTTATGGCCGTTCTGCTGTGAGTCTAGATTATCGAATGGGACGAAAAACTGATAGTGAATTCTAACGTTCAGGGCCTCCTAATGACGATGGATCACTCAAATTGCGTCCCGATTCAATACATCGTCCTCCAGCCGACTTGACTCCATGGGTCTATTGCTGCCTCGGGCACCTTATGGCCGTTCTGCTGTGAGTCTAGATTATCGAATGGGACGCAAAACTGATAGTGAATTGTAACGTTCAGGGCCTCCTAATGACGATGGATCGCTCAAATTGCGTCCCGATTCAATACATCGTCCTCCAGCAGACTTGTCTCCATGGGTCGATTGCTGCCTCGGGCACCTAATGCCCGTTCTGCTGTGAGTCTAAGATTTTCGAATCGGACGAAAAACTGATAGTGAATTGTAACATTCAGGGCCACCTAATGACGATGGACCACGCAAATTGCGTCCCGATTCAATACATCGTCCTCCAGCCGAGTTGACTCCATGGGTCTATTGCTGCCTCGGGCACTTTATGGCCGTTCTGCTGTGAATCTAGATTATCGAATGGGACGAAAAACTGATAGTGAATTGTAACGTTCAGGGCCACCTAATGACGATGGATCACTCAAATTGCGTCCCGATTCAATACATCGTCCCCAGCCGACTTGTCTCCATGGGTCTATTGCTGCCTCGGGCACCTTATGGCCGTTCTGCTGTGAGTCTAGATTATCGAATGGGACGAAAAACTGATAGTGAATTGTAACGTTCAGGGCCACCTAATGACGATGGATCACTCAAATTGCGTCCTGATTCAATACATCGTCCTCCAGCAGACTTGACTTCATGGGTCTATTGCTGCCTCGGGCACCTTATGGCCGTTCTGCTGTGAGTCAAAGATTTTCGAATCGGACGAAAAACTGATAGTGAATTGTAACATTCAGGGCCACCTAATGACGATGGACCACACAAATTGCGTCCCGATTCAGTACATCGTCCTCCAGCCGACCTGACTCCATGGGTCTATTGCTGCCTCAGGCACGTTATGGCCGTTCTGCTGTGAGTCTAGATTATCGAATGGGACGAAAAACTGATAGTGAATTGTAACGTTCAGGGCCACCTAATGACGATGGATCACTCAAATTGCGTCCCGATTCAGTACATCGTCCTCCAGCCGACCTGACTCCATGGGTCTATTGCTGCCTCGGGCACCTTATGGCCGTTCTGCTGTGAGTCTAGATTATCAAATGGGACGAAAAACTGATAGTGAATTGTAACGTTCAGGGCCACCTAATGACGATGGATCACTCAAATTGCGTCCCGATTCAATACATCGTCCTCCAGCAGACTTTTCTCCATGGGTCTATTGCTGCCTCGGGCACCTTATGGCTGTTCTGCTGTGAGTCAAAGATTTTCGAATCGGACGAAAAACTGATAGTGAATTGTAACTTTCAAGGCCACCTAATGACGATGGGTCACTCAAATTGCGTCCCGATTCAATACATCGTCCACCAGCCGACATGTCTCCATGGGTCTATTGCTGCCTCGGGCACCTTATGGCCGTTCTGCTGTGAGTCAAAGATTTTCGAATCGGACGAAAAACTGATAGTGAATTGTAACTTTCAGGGCCTCCTAATGTCGATGGATCACTCAAATTGCGTCCCGATTCAATACATCGTCCTCCAGCAGACTTGTCTCCATGGGTCGATTGCTGCCTCGGGCACCTTATGGCCGTTCTGCTGTGGGTCAAAGATTTTCGAATCGGACGAAAAACTGATAGTGAATTGTAACATTCAGGGCCACCTAATGACGATGGACCACACAAATTGCGTCCCGATTCAATACATCGTCCTCCAGCCGACTTGTCTCCATGAGTCTATTGCTGCCTCGGGCACCTTATGGCCGTTCTTCTGTGAGTCAAAGATTTTCGAATCGGACGAAAAACCGATAGTGAATTGTAACATTCAGGGCCACCTAATGACGATGGACCACAGAAATTGCGTCCCGATTCAATACATCGTCCTCCAGCCGACTTGTCTCCATGGGTCTATTGCTGCCTCGGGCACGTAATGGCCGTTCTGCTGTGAAACAAAGATTTTCGAATCGGACGAAAAACTGATAGTAAATTGGAACGTTCAGGGCCTCCTAATGACGATGGAACACCCAAATTGCGTCCCGATTCAATACATCGTCCTCCAGCGGACTTGTCTCCATGGGTCTATTGCTGCCTCGGGCACCTCTTGGCCGTTCTGCTGTGAGTGAAAGATTTACGAATCGGACGAAAAACTGATAGTGAATTGTAACTTTCAGGGCCACCTAATGACGATGGATCACTCAAATTGCGTCCCGATTCAATACATCGTGCTCCAGCAGACTTGTCTCCATGGGTCTATTGCTGCCTCGGGCACCTTATGGCCGTTCTTGTGTGAGTCAAAGATTTTCGAATCGGACGAAAAACTGATAGTGAATTCTAACATTCAGGGCCACCTAATGACGATGGACCACACAAATTGCGTCCCGATTCAATACATCGTCCTCCAGCCGACTTGTCTCCATGGGTCTATTGCTGCCTCGGGCACCTTATGGCCGTTCTGCTGTGAGTCAAAGATTTTCGAAACGGACGAAAAACTGACAGTGAATTGTGACTTTCAGGGCAACCTAATGACGATGGATCACTCAAATTGCGTCCCGATTCAATACATCGTCCTCCAGCCGACTTGTCTCCATGGGTCTATTGCTGCCTCGGGCACCTTATGGCCGTTCTGCTGTGAGTCAAAGATTTTCGAAACGGACGAAAAACTGACAGTGAATTGTGACTTTCAGGGCAACCTAATGACGATGGATCACTCAAATTGCGTCCCGATTCAATACATCGTCCTCCAGCCGACTTGTCTCCATGGGTCTATTGCTGCCTCGGGCACCTTATGGCCGTTCTGCTATGAGTCAAAGATTTTCGAATCGGACGAAAAACTGATAGTAAATTGGAACGTTCAGGGCCTCCTAATGACGATGGAACACTCAAATTGCGTCCCGATTCCATACATCGTCCTCCAGCGGACTTGTCTCCATTGGTCTATTGCTGCCTCGGGCACCTAATGGCCGTTCTGCTGTGAGTCAAAGATTTTCGAATCGGACGAAAAACTGATAGTGAATTGTAACATTCAGGGCTACCTAATGACGATGGACCACGCAAATTGCGTCCCGATTCAATACATCGTCCTCCAGCCGAGTTGACTCCATGGGTCTATTGCTGCCTCGGGCACCTTATGGCCGTTCTGCTGTGAATCTAGATTATCGAATGGGACGAAAAACTGGTAGTGAATTGTAACGTTCAGGGCCTCCTAATGACGATATAACACTCAAATTGCGTCCCGATTCAATACATCGTCCTCCAGCAGACTTGTCTCCATGCGTCTATTGCTGCCTCTGGCACCTCATGGCCGTTCCGCTGTGAGTCAAAGTTTTTCGAATCGGACGAAAAACTGATAGTGAATTGTAACTTTCAGGGCCTTCTAATGACGATGGAACACTCAAATTGCGTCCCGATTCAATACATCGTCCTCCAGCAGACTTGTCTCCATGGGTCTATTGCTGCCTCGTGCATCTTATGGCCGTTCTGCTGTGAGTCAAAGATTTTCTAATCGGACGAAAAACTGATAGTGAATTGTAACGTCCAGGGCCACCTAATGACGATGGATCACTCAAATTGCGTCCCGATTCAATACATCGTCCTCCAGCCGACTTGTCTCCATGGGTCTATTGCTGCCTCGTGCACCTTATGGCAGTTCTGCTGTGAGTCTAGATTACCGAATGGGACGAAAAACTGGTAGTGAATTGTAACTTTCAGGGCCACCTAATGACGATGGATCACTCAAATTGCGTCCCGATTCAATACATCGTCCTCCAGCCGACTTGTCTCCATGGGTCTATTGCTGCCTCGGGCCCTTATGGCCGTTATGCTGTGAGTCAAAGATTTTCGAATCGGACGAAAAACTGATAGTGAATTGTAACGTTCAGGGCCTCCTAATGACGATGGAACACTCAAATTGCGTCCCGATTCAATACATCGTCCTCCAGCAGACTTCTCTCCATGCGTCTATTGCTGCCTCTGGCACCTCATGGCCGTTCCGCTGTGAGTCAAAGATTTTCGAATCGGACGAAAAACTGATAGTGAACTGTAACGTTCAGGGCCACCTAATGACGATGGATCACTCAAATTGCGTCCCGATTCAATACATCGTCCTCCAGCAGACTTGTCTCCATGGGTCTATTGCTGCCTCGGGCACCTTATGGCCGTTCTGCTGTGAGTCTAGATTATCGAATGGGACGAAAAACTGATAGTGAATTGTAACTTTCAGGGCCACCTAATGACGATGGATCACTCAAATTGCGTCCCGATTCAATACATCGTCCTCCAGCAGACTTGTCTCCATGGGTCTATTGCTGTCACGGGCACCTTATGGCCGTTCTGCTGTGAGTCAAAGATTTTCGAATCGGACGAAAAACTGATAGTGAATTGTAACATTCAGGGCCACCTAATGACGATGGATCACTCAAATTGCGTCCCGATAAAATCCATCGTCCTCCAGCAGACTTGTCTCCATGGGTCTATTGATGCCTCGGGCACCTTATGGCCGTTATTCTGTGAGTCAAAGATTTTCGAATCGGACGAAATACTGATAGTGAATTGTACCATTCAGGGCCACCTAATGACGATGGATCACTCAAATTGCGTCCCGATTCAATACATCGTCCTCCAGCCGACTTGTCTCCATGGGTCTATTGCTGCCTCGGGCACCTTATGGCCGTTCTGCTGTGAGTCAAAGATTTTCGAATCGGACGAAAAACTGATAGTGAATTGTAACGTTCAGGGCCTCCTAATGACGATGGAACACTCAAATTGCGTCCCGATTCAATACATCGTCCTCCAGCAGACTTGTCTCCATGCGTCTATTGCTGCCTCTGGCACCTCATGGCCGTTCCGCTGTGAGTCAAAGATTTTCGAATCGGACGAAAAACTGATAGTGAATTGTAACTTTCAGGGCCTCCTAATGACGATGGAACACTCAAATTGCGTCCCGATTCAATACATCGTCCTCCAGCAGACTTGTCTCCATGGGTCTATTGCTGCCTCGGGCACCTTATGGCCTTTCTGCTGTGATTCAAAGATTTTCGAATCGGACGAAAAACTGATAGTGAACTGTAACGTTCAGGGCCACCTAATGACGATGGATCACTCAAATTGCGTCCCGATACAATACATCGTCTTCCAGCCGACTTGACTCCATGGGTCTATTGCTGCCTCGGGCACCTTATGGCCGTTCTGCTGTGAGTCTAGATTATCGAATGGGACGAAAAACAGATAGTGAATTGTAACGTTCAGGGCCTCTTAATGACGATGGATCACTCAAATTGCGTCCCGATTCAATACATCGTCCTCCAGCAGACTTGTCTCCATGGGTCGATTGCTGCCTCGGGCACCTTATGGCCGTTCTGCTGTGAGTCAAAGATTTTCGAATCGGACGAAAAACTGATAGTGAATTGTATCTTTCAGGGCCACCTAATGATGATGGATCACTCAAATTGCGTCCCGATTCAATACATCGTCCTCCAGCAGACTTGTCTCCATGGGTCTATTGCTGCCTCGGGCACCTTATGGCCGTTCTGCTGTGAGTCAAAGATTTTCGAATCGGACGAAAAACTGATAGTGAATTGTAACATTCAGGGCCACCTAATGACGATGGATCACTCAAATTGCGTCCCGATTCAATACATCGTCCTCCAGCAGACTTGTCTCCATGGGTCTATTGCTGCCTCGTGCACCTTATGGCCGTTCTTCTGTGAGTCAAAGATTTTCGAATCGGACGAAATACTGATAGTGAATTGTAACATTCAGGGCCACCTAATGACGTTGGATCACTCAAATTGCGTCCCGATTCAATACATCGTCCACTAGCCGACTTGTCTCCATGGGTCTATTGCTGCCTCGGGCACCTTATGGCCGTTCTGCTGTGAGTCAAAGATTTTCGAATCGGACGAAAAACTGATACTGAATTGTAACTTTCAGGGCCTCCGATGACGATGGAACACTCAAATTGCGTCCCGATTCAATACATCGTCCTCCAGCAGACTTGTCTCCATGGGTCTATTGCTGCCTCGGGCACCTTATGGCCGTTCTGCTGTGAGTCAAAGATTTTCGAATCGGACGAAAAACTAATAGTGAATTGTAACTTTCAGGGCCACCTAATGACGATGGACCACACAAATTGCGTCCCGATTCAGTACATCGTCCTCCAGCCGACCTGACTCCATGGGTCTATTGCTGCTTCGGGCACCTTATGGCCGTTCTGCTGTGAGTCAAAGATTTTCGAATCGGACGAAACACTGATGGTGAATTGTAACATTCAGGGCCACCTAATGACGATGGATCACTCAAATTGCGTCCCGATTCAATACATCGTCCTCCAGCAGACTTGTCTCCATGGGTCTATTGCTGCCTCGGGCACCTTATGGCCGTTCTTCTGTGAGTCAAAGATTTTCGAATCGGACGAAATACTGATAGTGAATTGTAACATTCAGGGCCACCTAATGACGATGAACCACACAAATTGCGTCCCGATTCAATACATCGTCCTCCAGCCGACTTGTCTCCATGGGTCTATTGCTGAATCGGGCACCTTATGGCCGTTCTGCTGTGAGTCAAAGATTTTCGAATCGGACGAAAAACTGATACTGAATTGTAACTTTCAGGGCCTCCGAATGACGATGGAACACTCAAATTGCGTCCCGATTCAATACATCGTCCTCCAGCAGACTTGTCTCCATGGGTCTATTGCTGCCTCGGGCACCTTATGGCCGTTCTGCTGTGAGTCAAAGATTTTCGAATCGGACGAAAAACTGATAGTGAATTGTAACGTCCAGGGCCACCTAATGACGATGGATCACTCAAATTGCGTCTCGATTCAATACATCGTCCTCCAGCAGACTTGTCTCCATGGGTCTATTGCTGCCTCGGGCACCTTATGGCAGTCCTGCTGTGACACAAAGATTTTCGAATCGGACGAAAAACTGATAGTGAATTGTAACGTTCAGGGCCTCCTAATGACGATGGATCACTCAAATTGCGTCCCGATTCAATACATCGTCCTCCAGCGGACTTGTCTCCATGGGTCTATTGCTGCCTCGGGCACCTTATGGCCGTTCTGCTGTGAGTCAAAGATTTTCGAATCGGACGAAAAACTGATAGTGAATTGTAACATTCAGGGCCACCTAATGACGATGGACCACACAAATTGCGTCCCGATTCAGTACATCGTCCTCCAGCCGACCTGACTCCATGGGACTATTGCTGCCTCGGGCACCTTATGGCCGTTCTGCTGTGAGTCTAGATTATCTAATGGGACGAAAAACTGATAGTGAATTGTAACATTCAGGGCCACCTAATGACCATGGATCACTCAAATTGCGTCCCGATTCAATACATCGTCCCCCAGCAGACTTGTCTCCATTGGTCTATTGCTGCCTCGGGCACCTTATGGCCGTTCTGCTGTGAGTCAAAGAATTTCGAATCGGACGAAAAACTGATAGTGAATTGTAACATTCAGGGCCACCTAATGACGATGGACCACACAAATTGCGTCCCGATTCAGTACATCGTCCTCCAGCCGACCTGACTCCATGGGTCTATTGCTGCCTCGGGCACCTTACGGCCGTTCTGCTGTGAGTCTAGATTATCGAATGGGACGAAAAACTGATAGTGAATTGTAACGTTCAGGGCCACCTAATGACGATGGATCACTCAAATTGCGTCCCGATTCAATACATCGTCCTCCAGCAGACTTGTCTCCATGGGTCTATTGCTGCCTCGGGCACCTTATGGCCGTTCTGCTGTGAGTCAAAGATTTTCGAATCGGACGAAAAACTGATAGTGAATTGTAACTTTCAGGGCCACCTAATGACGATGGATCACTCAAATTGCGTCCCGATTCAATACATCGTCCACCAGCCGACTTGTATCCATGGGTCTATTGCTGCCTCGGGGACCTTATGGCCGTTCTGCTGTGAGTCAAAGATTTTCGAATCGGACGAAAAACTGATATTGAACTGTAACGTTCAGGGCCACCTAATGACGATGGGTCACTCAAATTGCGTCCCGATTCAATACATCGTCCTCCAGCCGACTTGACTCCATGGGTCTATTGCTGCCTCGGGCACCTTATAACCGTTCTGCTGTGAGTCTAGATTATCGAATGGGACGAAAAACTGCTAGTGAATTGTAACGTTCAGGGCTTCCTAATGACGATGGATCACTCAAATTGCGTCCCGATTCAATACATCGTCCTCCAGCAGACTTGTCTCCATGGGTTTATTGCTGCCTCGGGCACCTTATGGCCGTTCTGCTGTGAGTCTAGATTATCTAATGGGACGAAAAACTGATAGTGAATTGTAACGTTCAGGGCCACCTAATGACGATGGATCACTCAAATTGCGTCCCGATTCAATACATCGTCCTCCAGCCGACTTGACTCCATGGGTCTATTGCTGCCTCGGGCACCTTATGGCCGTTCTGCTGTGAGCCTAGATTATCGAATGGGACGAAAAACTGATAGTGAATTGTAACGTTCTGGGCCTCCTAATGACGATGGATCACTCAAATTGCGTCCCGATTCAATACATCGTCCTCCAGCAGACTTGTCTCCATGGGTCGATTGCTGCCTCGGGCACCTTATGGCCGTTCTGCTGTGAGTCAAAGATTTTCGAATCGGACGAAAAACTGATAGTGAATTGTATCTTTCAGGGCCACCTAATGACGATGGATCACTCAAATTGCGTCCCGATTCAATACATCGTCCTCCAGCAGACTTGACTCCATGGGTCTATTGCTGAATCGGGCACCTTATGGCCGTTCTGCTGTGAGTCAAAGATTTTCGAATCGGACGAAAAACTGATAGTAAATTGGAACGTTCAGGGCCTCCTAATGACGATGGAACACTCAAATTGCGTCCCGATTCAATACATCGTCCTCCAGCGGACTTGTCTCCATGGGTCTATTGCTGCCTCGGGCACCTAATGGCCGTTCTGCTGTGAGTCAAAGATTTTCGAATCGGACGAAAAACTGATAGTAAATTGGAACCTTCAGGGCCCCCTAATGACGATGGAACATTCAAATTGCGTCCCGATTCAATACATCGTCCTCCAGCGGACTTGTCTCCATGGGTCTATTGCTGCCTCGGGCACCTAATGGCCGTTCTGCTGTGAGTCAAAGATTTTCGAATCGGACGAAAAACTGATAGTGAATTGTAACATTCAGGGCCACCTAATGACGATGGACCACGCAAATTGCGTCCCGATTCAATACATCGTCCTCCAGCCGAGTTGACTCAATGGGTCTATTGCTGCCTCGGGCACCTTATGGCCGTTCTGCTGTGAATCTAGATTATCGAATGGGACGAAAAACTGATAATGAATTGTAACGTTCAGGGCCACCTAATGACGATGGATCACTCAAATTGCGTCCCGATTCAATACATCGTTCTCCAGCCGACTTGTCTCCATGGGTCTATTGCTGCCTCGGGCACCTTATTGCCGTTCAGCTGTGAGTCTAGATTATCGAATGGGACGAAAAACTGATAGTGAATTGTAACGTTCAGGGCCACCTAATGACGATGGATCACTCAAATTGCGTCCCGATTCAATATATCGTCCTCCAGCAGACTTGTTTCCATGGGTCTATTGTTGCCTCGGGCACCTTATGGCCGTTCTGCTGTGAGTCAAAGATTTTCGAATCGGACGAAAAACTGATAGTGAATTGTAACTTTCAGGGCAACCTAAAGACGATGGATCACTCAAATTGCGTCCCGATTCAATACATCGTCCTCCAGCCGACTTGACTTCATGGGTGTATTGCTGCCTCGGGCACCTTATGGCCGTTCTGCAGTGAGTCAAAGATTTTCGAATCGGACGAAAAACTGATAGTGAATTGTAACATTCAGGGCCACCTAATGACGATGGACCACACAAATTGCGTCCCGATTCAGTACATCGTCCACTAGCTGACTTGACTCCATGGGACTATTGCTGCCTCGGGCACCTTATGGCCGTTCTGCTGTGAGTCTAGATTATCTAATGGGACGAAAAACTGATAGTGAATTGTAACATTCAGGGCCACCTAATGACCATGGATCACTCAAATTGCGTCCCGATTCAATACATCGTCCCCCAGCAGACTTGTCTCCATTGGTCTATTGCTGCCTCGGGCACCTTATGGCCGTTCTGCTGTGAGTCAAAGAATTTCGAATCGGACGAAAAACTGATAGTGAATTGTAACATTCAGGGCCACCTAATGACGATGGACCACACAAATTGCGTCCCGATTCAGTACATCGTCCTCCAGCCGACCTGACTCCATGGGTCTATTGCTGCCTCGGGCACCTTACGGCCGTTCTGCTGTGAGTCTAGATTATCGAATGGGACGAAAAACTGATAGTGAATTGTAACGTTCAGGGCCACCTAATGACGATGGATCACTCAAATTGCGTCCCGATTCAATACATCGTCCTCCAGCAGACTTGTCTCCATGGGTCTATTGCTGCCTCGGGCACCTTATGGCCGTTCTGCTGTGAGTCAAAGATTTTCGAATCGGACGAAAAACTGATAGTGAATTGTAACTTTCAGGGCCACCTAATGACGATGGATCACTCAAATTGCGTCCCGATTCAATACATCGTCCACCAGCCGACTTGTATCCATGGGTCTATTGCTGCCTCGGGGACCTTATGGCCGTTCTGCTGTGAGTCAAAGATTTTCGAATCGGACGAAAAACTGATATTGAACTGTAACGTTCAGGGCCACCTAATGACGATGGGTCACTCAAATTGCGTCCCGATTCAATACATCGTCCTCCAGCCGACTTGACTCCATGGGTCTATTGCTGCCTCGGGCACCTTATAACCGTTCTGCTGTGAGTCTAGATTATCGAATGGGACGAAAAACTGCTAGTGAATTGTAACGTTCAGGGCTTCCTAATGACGATGGATCACTCAAATTGCGTCCCGATTCAATACATCGTCCTCCAGCAGACTTGTCTCCATGGGTTTATTGCTGCCTCGGGCACCTTATGGCCGTTCTGCTGTGAGTCTAGATTATCTAATGGGACGAAAAACTGATAGTGAATTGTAACGTTCAGGGCCACCTAATGACGATGGATCACTCAAATTGCGTCCCGATTCAATACATCGTCCTCCAGCCGACTTGACTCCATGGGTCTATTGCTGCCTCGGGCACCTTATGGCCGTTCTGCTGTGAGCCTAGATTATCGAATGGGACGAAAAACTGATAGTGAATTGTAACGTTCTGGGCCTCCTAATGACGATGGATCACTCAAATTGCGTCCCGATTCAATACATCGTCCTCCAGCAGACTTGTCTCCATGGGTCGATTGCTGCCTCGGGCACCTTATGGCCGTTCTGCTGTGAGTCAAAGATTTTCGAATCGGACGAAAAACTGATAGTGAATTGTATCTTTCAGGGCCACCTAATGACGATGGATCACTCAAATTGCGTCCCGATTCAATACATCGTCCTCCAGCAGACTTGACTCCATGGGTCTATTGCTGAATCGGGCACCTTATGGCCGTTCTGCTGTGAGTCAAAGATTTTCGAATCGGACGAAAAACTGATAGTAAATTGGAACGTTCAGGGCCTCCTAATGACGATGGAACACTCAAATTGCGTCCCGATTCAATACATCGTCCTCCAGCGGACTTGTCTCCATGGGTCTATTGCTGCCTCGGGCACCTAATGGCCGTTCTGCTGTGAGTCAAAGATTTTCGAATCGGACGAAAAACTGATAGTAAATTGGAACCTTCAGGGCCCCCTAATGACGATGGAACATTCAAATTGCGTCCCGATTCAATACATCGTCCTCCAGCGGACTTGTCTCCATGGGTCTATTGCTGCCTCGGGCACCTAATGGCCGTTCTGCTGTGAGTCAAAGATTTTCGAATCGGACGAAAAACTGATAGTGAATTGTAACATTCAGGGCCACCTAATGACGATGGACCACGCAAATTGCGTCCCGATTCAATACATCGTCCTCCAGCCGAGTTGACTCAATGGGTCTATTGCTGCCTCGGGCACCTTATGGCCGTTCTGCTGTGAATCTAGATTATCGAATGGGACGAAAAACTGATAATGAATTGTAACGTTCAGGGCCACCTAATGACGATGGATCACTCAAATTGCGTCCCGATTCAATACATCGTTCTCCAGCCGACTTGTCTCCATGGGTCTATTGCTGCCTCGGGCACCTTATTGCCGTTCAGCTGTGAGTCTAGATTATCGAATGGGACGAAAAACTGATAGTGAATTGTAACGTTCAGGGCCACCTAATGACGATGGATCACTCAAATTGCGTCCCGATTCAATATATCGTCCTCCAGCAGACTTGTTTCCATGGGTCTATTGTTGCCTCGGGCACCTTATGGCCGTTCTGCTGTGAGTCAAAGATTTTCGAATCGGACGAAAAACTGATAGTGAATTGTAACTTTCAGGGCAACCTAAAGACGATGGATCACTCAAATTGCGTCCCGATTCAATACATCGTCCTCCAGCCGACTTGACTTCATGGGTGTATTGCTGCCTCGGGCACCTTATGGCCGTTCTGCAGTGAGTCAAAGATTTTCGAATCGGACGAAAAACTGATAGTGAATTGTAACATTCAGGGCCACCTAATGACGATGGACCACACAAATTGCGTCCCGATTCAGTACATCGTCCACTAGCTGACTTGACTCCATGGGACTATTGCTGCCTCGGGCACCTTATGGCCGTTCTGCTGTGAGTCTAGATTATCTAATGGGACGAAAAACTGATAGTGAATTGTAACATTCAGGGCCACCTAATGACCATGGATCACTCAAATTGCGTCCCGATTCAATACATCGTCCCCCAGCAGACTTGTCTCCATTGGTCTATTGCTGCCTCGGGCACCTTATGGCCGTTCTGCTGTGAGTCAAAGAATTTCGAATCGGACGAAAAACTGATAGTGAATTGTAACTTTCAGGGCCACCTAATGACGATTGATCACTCAAATTGCGTCCCGATTCAATACATCGTCCTCCAGCCGACTTGTCTCCATGGGTCTATTGCTGCCTCGGGCACCTTATGGCCGTTCAGCTGTGACTCAAAGATTTTCGAATCGGACGAAAAACTGATAGTGAATTGTAACGTTCAGGGCCTCCTAATGACGATGGAACACTCAAATTGCGTCCCGATTCAATACATCGTCTCCCAGCCGATTTGTCTCCATGGGTCTATTGCTGCCTCGGGCATCTTATGGCCGTTCTGCTGTGAGTCAAATATTTTCGAATCGGACGAAAAACTGATAGTGAATTGTAACTTTCAGGGCCACCTAATGACGATGGATCACTCAAATTGCGTCCCGATTAAATACATCGTCCTCCAGCCGACTTGTCTCCATGGGTCTATTGCTGCCTCGGGCACCTTATGGCCGTTCTGCTGTGAGTCAAAGATTTTCGAATCGGACGAAAAACTGATAGTGAATTGTAACGTTCAGGGCCTCCTAATGACGATGGAACACTCAAATTGCGTCCCGATTCAATACATCGTCCTCCAGCAGACTTGACTTCATGGGTCTATTGCTGCCTCGGGCACCTTATGGCCGTTCTGCTGAGAGTCAAAGATTTTCGAATCGGACGAAAAACTGATAGTGAATTGTAACGTTCAGGGCCACCTAATGACGATGGAGCACTCAAATTGCGTCCCGATTCAATACATCGTCCTCCAGCCGACTTGACTCCATGGGTCTATTGCTGCCTCTGGCACATTATGGCCGTTCTGCTGTGAGTCTAGATTATCGAATGGGACGAAAAACTGATAGTCAATTGTAACGTTCAGGGCCTCCTAATGACGATGGATCACTCAAATTGTGTCCCGATTCAATACATCGTCCTCCAGCAGAATTGTCTCCATGGGTCTATTGCTGCCTCGGGCACCTTATGGCCGTTCTGCTGTGAGACTAGATTATCGAATGGGACGAAAAACTGATAGTCAATTGTAACGTTCAGGGCCTCCTAATGACGATGGTACACTCAAATTGCGTCCCGACTCAATACCTCGTCCTCCAGCAGACTTGTCTCCATGGGTCTATTGCTGCCTCGGGCACCTTATGACCGTTCAGCTGTGAGTCAAAGATTTTCGAATCGGACAAAAAACTGATAGTGAATTGTAACGTTCAGGGATACCTAATGACGATGGATGACTCAAATTGCGTTCCGATTCAATACATCGTCCTCCAGCAGACTTGTCTCCATGGGTCTTTTGCTGCCTCGGGCACCTTATGGTCGTTCTCCCGTGAGTCTAGGTTATCGAATGGGACGAAAAACTGATAGTTAATTGTATCATTCAGTCCTCCTAATGACGATGGAACCTTCAAATTGTGTCCCGATTCAATACATCGTCCTCCAGCAGACTTGTCTCCATGGGTCTATTGCTGCCTCGGGCACCTTATGGCCGTTCTGCTGTGAGACAAAGATTTTCGAATCGGACGAAAAACTGATAGTTAATTGTAACGTTCAGAGACTCCTAATGACGATGGAACACTCAAATTGTGTCCCGATTCAATACATCGTCGTCCAGAAGACTTGACTCCATGGGTCTATTGCTGCCTCGGGCACCTTATGGCCGTTCTGCTGAGAGTCAAAGATTTTCGAATCGGACGAAAAACTGATAGTGAATTGTAACGTTCAGGGCCTCCTAATGACGATGGAACACTCAAATTGCGTCCCGATCCAATACATCGTCCTCCAGCAGAATTGTCTCCATGGGTCTATTGCTGCCTCTGGCACCTTATGGCCGTTCTGCTGTGAGTCAAATATTTTCGAATCGGACGAAAAACTGATAGTGAATTGTAACTTTCAGGGCCTCCTAATGACGATGGAACACTCAAATTGCGTCCCGATTCAATACATCGTCCTCCAGCAAACTTGTCTCCATGGGTCTATTGCTGCCTCGGGCACCTTATGGCCGTTCTGCTGTGAGTCAAATATTTTCGAATCGGACGAAAAACTGATAGTGAATTGTGACGTTCAGGCCACCTAATGACGATGGATCACTCAAATTGCGTTCCGATTCAATACATCGTCCTCCAGCAGACTTGTCTCCTCGGGCACCTTATGGTCGTTCTCCCGTGAGTCTAGGTTATCGAATGGGACGAAAAACTGATAGTTAAATGTATCATTCAGTCCTCCTAATGACGATGGAACCTTCAAATTGCGTCCCGATTCAATACATCGTCCTCCAGCAGACTTGTCTCCATGGGTCTATTGCTGCCTTGTGCACCTTATGGCCGTTCTGCTGTGAGTCAAAGATTTTCGAATCGGACGAAAAACTGATAGTGAATTGTAACGTTCAGGGCCACCTAATGACGATGGATCACTCAAATTGCGTCCCGATTCAATACATCGTCCTCCAGCAGACTTGTCTCCATGGGTCTATTGCTGCCTCGGGCACCTTATGGTCGTTCTCCCGTGAGTCTGGATTATCGAATGGGACGAAAAACTGATAGTTAATTGAAACATTCAGGGCCTCCTAATGACGATGGAACACTCAAATCGCGTCCCGATTCAATACAACGTCCCCCAGCAGGCATGTCTCCATGGGTCTATTGCTGCCTCGGACACCTTATGGCCGTTCTGCTGTGAGTCAAAGATTTTCAAATCGGACGAAAAACTGATAGTGAATTGTAACTTTCAGGGCCACCTAATGACGATGGATCACTCAAATTGCGTCCCGATTAAATACATCGTCCTCCAGCCGACTTGTCTCCATGGGTCTATTGCTGCCTCGGGCACCTTATGGCCGTTCTGCTGTGAGTCAAAGATTTTCGAATCGGACGAAAAACTGATAGTGAATTGTAACGTTCAGGGCCTCCTAATGACGATGGAACACTAAAATTGCGTCCCGATTCAATACATCGTCCTCCAGCAGACTTGACTTCATGGGTCTATTGCTGCCTCGGGCACCTTATGGCCGTTCTGCTGTGAGTCAAAGATTTTCGAATCGGACGAAAAACTGATAGTGAATTGTAACGTTCAGGGCCACCTAATGACGATGGATCACTCAAATTGCGTCCCGATTCAATACATCGTCCTCCAGCCGACTTGACTCCATGGGTCTATTGCTGCCACGGGCACCTTATGTCCGTTCTGCTGTGAGTCTAGATTATCGAATGGGACGAAAAACTGATAGTCAGTTGTAACGTTCAGGGCCTCTTAATGACGATGGATCACTCAAATTGCGTCCCGATTCAATACATCGTCCTCCAGCAGACTTGTCTTCATGGGTCTATTGCTGCCTCGGGCACCTTATGGCCGTTGTGCTGTGAGTCTAGATTATCTAATGGGACGAAAAACTGATAGTGAATTCAAACGTTCAGGGCCACCTAATGACGATGGATCACTCAAATTGCGTCCCGATTCAATACATCGTCCTCCAGCAGACTTGTCTCCATGGGTCTATTGCTGCCTCGATCACCTTATGGTCGTTCTGCTGTGAGTCAAAGATTTTCGAATCGAACGAAAAACTGATAGTGAATTGTAACATTCAGGGCCACCTAATGACGATGGATCACTCAAATTGCGTCCCGATTCAATACATCGTCCTCCAGCAGACTTGTCTCCATGGGTCCATTGCTGCCTCGGGCACCTTATGGCCGTTTTTCTGTGAGTCAAAGATTTTCGAATCGGACGAAAAACTGATAGTGAATTGTAACGTTCAGGGCCTCCTAATAACGATGGAACACTCAAATTGCGTCCCGATCCAATACATCGTCCTCCAGCAGACTTGTCTCCATGGGTCTATTGCTGCCTCGTGCACCTTATGGCCGTTCTGCTGTGAGTCAAATATTTTCGAATCGGACGAAAAACTGATAGTGAATTGTAACTTTCAGGGCCTCCTAATGACGATGGAACACTCAAATTGCGTCCCGATTCAATACATCGTCCTCCAGCAGACTTGTCTCCATGGGTCTATTGCTGCCTCGGGCACCTTATGGCCGTTCTGCTGTGAGTCAAAGATTTTCGAATCGGACGAAAAACTGATAGTGAATTGTGACGTTCAGGGCCACCTAATGACGATGGATCACTCAAATTGCGTTCCGATTCAATACATCGTCCTCAAGCAGATTTGTCTCCTCGGGCACCTTATGGTCGTTCTCCCGTGAGTCTAGGTTATCGAATGGGACGAAAAACTGACAGTTAATTGTATCATTCAGTCCTCCTAATGACGATGGAACCTTCAAATTGCGTCCCGATTCAATACATCGTCCTCCAGCGGACTTGTCTCCATGAGTCTATTGCTGCCTCGTGCACCTTATGGCCGTTCTGCTGTGAGTCAAAGATTTTCGAATCGGACGAAAAACTGATAGTGAATTGTAACGTTCAGGGCCTCCTAATGACGATGGATTACTCAAATTGCGTCCCGATTCAATACATCGTCCTCCAGCAGACTTGTCTCCATGGGTCTATTGCTGCCTCGGGCACCTTATGGCCTTTCTGCTGTGAGTCAAAGATTTTCAAATCGGACGAAAAACTGATAGTGAATTGTAACTTTCAGGGCCTCCTAATGACGATGGAACACTCAAGTTGCGTCCCGATTCAATACATCGTCCTCCAGCAGACTTGTCTCCATGGGTCTATTGCTGCCTCGGGCACCTTATGGCCGTTCTGCTGTGAGTCAAAGATTTTCGAATCGGACGAAAAACTGATAGTGAATTGTAAAGTTCAGGGCCACGTAATGACGATGGATCACTCAAATTGCGTCCCGATTCAATACATCGTCTTCCAGGCGACTTGTCTCCATGGGTCTATTGCTGCCTCGGCCACCTTATGGCTGTTCTGCTGTGAGTCAAAGATTTTTGAATCGGACGAAAAACTGATAGTGAATTGTAACGTTCAGGGCCACCTAAAGACGATGGATCACTCAAATTGCGTCCCGATTCAATACATCGTCCTCCAGCAGACTTGTCTCCATGGGTCTATTGCTGCCTCGGGCACCTTATGGTCGTTCTCCCGTCAGTCTGGATTAATGAATGGGACGAAAAACTGATAGTTAATTGAAACATTCAGGGCCTCCTAATGACGATGGAACACTCAAATCGCGTCCCGATTCAATACAACGTCCTCCAGCAGGCATGTCTCCATGGGTCTATTGCTGCCTCGGACACCTTATGGCCGTTCTGCTGTGAGTCAAAGATTTTCAAATCGGACGAAAAAATGATAGTGAATTGTAACTTTCAGGGCCACCTAATGACGATGGATCACTCAAATTGCGTCCCGGTTAAATACATCGTCCTCCAGCCGACTTGTCTCCATGGGTCTATTGCTGCCTCGGGCACCTAATGGCCGTTCTGCTGTGAGTCAAAGATTTTCGAATCGGACGAAAAACTGATAGTGAATTGTAACGTTCAGGGCCTCCTAATGACGATGGAACACTAAAATTGCGTCCCGATTCAATACATCGTCCTCCAGCAGACTTGACTTCATGGGTCTATTGCTGCCTCGGGCACCTTATGGCCGTTCTGCTGTGAGTCAAAGATTTTCGAATCGGACGAAAAACTGATAGTGAATTGTAACGTTCAGGGCCACCTAATGACGATGGATCACTCAAATTGCGTCCCGATTCAATACATCGTCCTCCAGCCGACTTGACTCCATGGGTCTATTGCTGCCACGGGCACCTTATGGCCGTTCTGCTGTGAGTCTAGATTATCGAATGGGACGAAAAACTGATAGTCAATTGTAAAGTTCAGGGCCTCTTAATGACGATGGATCACTCAAATTGCGTCCCGATTCAATACATCGTCCTCCAGCAGACTTGTCTTCATGGGTCTATTGCTGCCTCGGGCACCTTATGGCCGTTCTGCTGTGAGTCTAGATTATCTAATGGGACGAAAAACTGATAGTGAATTCAAACGTTCAGGGCCACCTAATGACGATGGATCACTCAAATTGCGTCCCGATTCAATACATCGTCCTCCAGCAGACTTGTCTCCATGGGTCTATTGCTGCCTCGATCACCTTATGGTCGTTCTGCTGTGAGTCAAAGATTTTCGAATCGAACGAAAAACTGATAGTGAATTGTAACATTCAGGGCCACCTAATGACGATGGATCACTCAAATTGCGTCCCGATTCAATACATCGTCCTCCAGCAGACTTGTCTCCATGGGTCCATTGCTGCCTCGGGCACCTTATGGCCGTTTTTCTGTGAGTCAAAGATTTTCGAATCGGACGAAAAACTGATAGTGAATTGTAACGTTCAGGGCCTCCTAATAACGATGGAACACTCAAATTGCGTCCCGATCCAATACATCGTCCTCCAGCAGACTTGTCTCCATGGGTCTATTGCTGCCTCGTGCACCTTATGGCCGTTCTGCTGTGAGTCAAATATTTTCGAATCGGACGAAAAACTGATAGTGAATTGTAACTTTCAGGGCCTCCTAATGACGATGGAACACTCAAATTGCGTCCCGATTCAATACATCGTCCTCCAGCAGACTTGTCTCCATGGGTCTATTGCTGCCTCGGGCACCTTATGGCCGTTCTGCTGTGAGTCAAAGATTTTCGAATCGGACGAAAAACTGATAGTGAATTGTGACGTTCAGGGCCACCTAATGACGATGGATCACTCAAATTGCGTTCCGATTCAATACATCGTCCTCAAGCAGATTTGTCTCCTCGGGCACCTTATGGTCGTTCTCCCGTGAGTCTAGGTTATCGAATGGGACGAAAAACTGACAGTTAATTGTATCATTCAGTCCTCCTAATGACGATGGAACCTTCAAATTGCGTCCCGATTCAATACATCGTCCTCCAGCGGACTTGTCTCCATGAGTCTATTGCTGCCTCGTGCACCTTATGGCCGTTCTGCTGTGAGTCAAAGATTTTCGAATCGGACGAAAAACTGATAGTGAATTGTAACGTTCAGGGCCTCCTAATGACGATGGATTACTCAAATTGCGTCCCGATTCAATACATCGTCCTCCAGCAGACTTGTCTCCATGGGTCTATTGCTGCCTCGGGCACCTTATGGCCTTTCTGCTGTGAGTCAAAGATTTTCAAATCGGACGAAAAACTGATAGTGAATTGTAACTTTCAGGGCCTCCTAATGACGATGGAACACTCAAGTTGCGTCCCGATTCAATACATCGTCCTCCAGCAGACTTGTCTCCATGGGTCTATTGCTGCCTCGGGCACCTTATGGCCGTTCTGCTGTGAGTCAAAGATTTTCGAATCGGACGAAAAACTGATAGTGAATTGTAAAGTTCAGGGCCACGTAATGACGATGGATCACTCAAATTGCGTCCCGATTCAATACATCGTCTTCCAGGCGACTTGTCTCCATGGGTCTATTGCTGCCTCGGCCACCTTATGGCTGTTCTGCTGTGAGTCAAAGATTTTTGAATCGGACGAAAAACTGATAGTGAATTGTAACGTTCAGGGCCACCTAAAGACGATGGATCACTCAAATTGCGTCCCGATTCAATACATCGTCCTCCAGCAGACTTGTCTCCATGGGTCTATTGCTGCCTCGGGCACCTTATGGTCGTTCTCCCGTCAGTCTGGATTATTGAATGGGACGAAAAACTGATAGTTAATTGAAACATTCAGGGCCTCCTAATGACGATGGAACACTCAAATCGCGTCCCGATTCAATACAACGTCCTCCAGCAGGCATGTCTCCATGGGTCTATTGCTGCCTCGGACACCTTATGGCCGTTCTGCTGTGAGTCAAAGATTTTCAAATCGGACGAAAAACTGATAGTGAATTGTAACTTTCAGGGCCACCTAATGACGATGGATCACTCAAATTGCGTCCCGGTTAAATACATCGTCCTCCAGCCGACTTGTCTCCATGGGTCTATTGCTGCCTCGGGCACCTAATGGCCGTTCTGCTGTGAGTCAAAGATTTTCGAATCGGACGAAAAACTGATAGTGAATTGTAACGTTCAGGGCCTCCTAATGACGATGGAACACTAAAATTGCGTCCCGATTCAATACATCGTCCTCCAGCAGACTTGACTTCATGGGTCTATTGCTGCCTCGGGCACCTTATGGCCGTTCTGCTGTGAGTCAAAGATTTTCGAATCGGACGAAAAACTGATAGTGAATTGTAACGTTCAGGGCCACCTAATGACGATGGATCACTCAAATTGCGTCCCGATTCAATACATCGTCCTCCAGCCGACTTGACTCCATGGGTCTATTGCTGCCACGGGCACCTTATGGCCGTTCTGCTGTGAGTCTAGATTATCGAATGGGACGAAAAACTGATAGTCAATTGTAAAGTTCAGGGCCTCTTAATGACGATGGATCACTCAAATTGCGTCCCGATTCAATACATCGTCCTCCAGCAGACTTGTCTTCATGGGTCTATTGCTGCCTCGGGCACCTTATGGCCGTTCTGCTGTGAGTCTAGATTATCTAATGGGACGAAAAACTGATAGTGAATTCAAACGTTCAGGGCCACCTAATGACGATGGATCACTCAAATTGCGTCCCGATTCAATACATCGTCCTCCAGCAGACTTGTCTCCATGGGTCTATTGCTGCCTCGGGCACCTTATGGTCGTTCTGCTGTGAGTCAAAGATTTTTGAATCGGACGAAAAACTGATAGTGAATTGTAACGTTCAGGGCCACCTAATGACGATGGATCACTCAAATTGCGTCCCGATTCAATACATCGTCCTCCAGCAGACTTGTCTCCATGGGTCTATTGCTGCCTCGGGCACCTTATGGTCGTCCTCCAGCAGACTTGTCTCCATGGGTCTATTGCTGCCTCGGGCACCTTATGGTCGTCCTCCCGTGAGTCTGGATTATCGAATGGGACGAAAAACTGATAGTTAATTGAAACATTCAGGGCCTCCTAATGACGATGGAACACTCAAATCGCGTCCCGATTCAATACAACGTCCTCCAGCAGGCATGTCTCCATGGGTCTATTGCTGCCTCGGACACCTTATGGCCGTTCTGCTGTGAGTCAAAGATTTTCAAATCGGACGAAAAACTGATAGTGAATTGTAACTTTCAGGGCCACCTAATGACGATGGATCACTCAAATTGCGTCCCGATTAAATACATCGTCCTCCAGCCGACTTGTCTCCATGGGTCTATTGCTGCCTCGGGCACCTTATGGCCGTTCTGCTGTGAGTCAAAGATTTTCGAATCGGACGAAAAACTGATAGTGAATTGTAACGTTCAGGGCCTCCTAATGACGATGGAACACTAAAATTGCGTCCCGATTCAATACATCGTCCTCCAGCAGACTTGACTTCATGGGTCTATTGCTGCTTCGGGCACCTTATGGCCGTTCTGCTGTGAGTCAAAGATTTTCGAATCGGACGAAAAACTGACAGTGAATTGTAACGTTCAGGGCCACCTAATGACGATGGATCACTCAAATTGCGTCCCGATTCAATACATCGTCCTCCAGCCGACTTGACTCCATGGGTCTATTGCTGCCACGGGCACCTTATGGCCGTTCTGCTGTGAGTCTAGATTATCGAATGGGACGAAAAACTGATAGTCAATTGTAACGTTCAGGGCCTCTTAATGACGATGGATCACTCAAATTGCGTCCCGATTCAATACATCGTCCTCCAGCAGACTTGTCTTCATGGGTCTATTGCTGCCTCGGGCACCTTATTGCCGTTCTGCTGTGAGTCTAGATTATCTAATGGGACGAAAAACTGATAGTGAACTCAAACGTTCAGGGCCACCTAATGACGATGGATCACTCAAATTGCGTCCCGATTCAATACATCGTCCTCCAGCAGACTTGTCTCCATGGGTCTATTGCTGCCTCGATCACCTTATGGTCGTTCTGCTGTGAGTCAAAGATTTGCGAATCGAACGAAAAACTGATAGTGAATTGTAACATTCAGGGCCACCTAATGACGATGGATCACTCAAATTGCGTCCCGATTCAATACATCGTCCTCCAGCAGACTTGTCTCCATGGGTCTATTGCAGCCTCGGGCACCTTATGGCCGTTTTTCTGTGAGTCAAAGATTTTCGAATCGGACGAAAAACTGATAGTGAATTGTAACATTCAGGGCCACCTAATGACGATGCACCACACAAATTGCGTCCCGATTGAATACATCGTCCTCCAGGAGACTTGACTCCATGGGTCTATTGCTGCCTCGTGCACCTTATGGCCGTTCTGCTGAGAGTCAAAGATTTTCGAATCGGACGAAAAACTGATAGTGAATTGTAACGTTCAGGGCCTCCTAATGACGATGGAACACTCAAATTGCGTCCCGATCCAATACATCGTCCTCCAGCAGACTTGTCTCCATGGGTCTATTGCTGCCTCGGGCACCTTATGGCCGTTCTGCTGTGAGTCAAATATTTTCGAATCGGACGAAAAACTGATAGTGAATTGCAACTTTCAGGGCCTCCAAATGACGATGGAACACTCAAATTGCGTCCCGATTCAATACATCGTCCTCCAGCAGACTTGTCTCCATGGGTCTATTGCTGCCTCGGGCACCTTATGGCCGTTCTGCTGTGAGTCAAAGATTTTCGAATCGGACGAAAAACTGATAGTGAATTGTGACGTTCAGGGCCACCTAATGACGATGGATCACTCAAATTGCGTTCCGATTCAATACATCGTCCTCCAGCAGACTTGTCTCCTCGGGCACCTTATGGTCGTCCTCCCGTGAGTCTAGGTTATCGAATGGGACGAAAAACTGATAGTTAATTTAGTTAATTGTATCATTCAGTCCTCCTAATGACGATGGAACCTTCAAATTGTGTCCCGATTCAATACATCGTCCTCCAGCAGACTTGTCTCCATGGGTCTATTGCTGCCTCGTGCACCTTATGGCCGTTCTGCTGTGAGTCAAAGATTTTCGAATCGGACGAAAAACTGATAGTGAATTGTAACTTTCAGGGCCTCCTAATGACGATGGAACACTCAAGTTGCGTCCCGATTCAATACATCGTCCTCCAGCAGACTTGTCTCCATGGGTATATTGCTGCCTCGGGCACCTTATGGCCGTTCTGCTGTGAGTCAAAGATTTTCGAATCGGACGAAAAACTGATAGTGAATTGTAAAGTTCAGGGCCACGTAATGACGATGGATCACTCAAATTGCGTCCCGATTCAATACATCGTCCTCCAGCAGACTTGACTTCATGGGTCTATTGCTGCCTCGGGCACCTTATGGCCGTTCTGCTGTGAGTCAAAGTTTTTCGAATCGGACGAAAAACTGATAGATAATTGTAACTTTCAGGGCCTCCTAATGACGATCGAAGACTCAAATTGCGTCCCGATTCAATACATCGTCCTCCAGCAGACTTGTCTCCATGGGTCTATTGCTGCCTCGGGCACCTTATGGCCGTTCTGCTGTGAGTCAAAGATTTTCGAATCGGACGAAAAACTGATAGTGAATTGTAACGTTCAGGGCCACCTAATGACGATGGATCACGCAAATTGCGTCCCGATTCAATACATTGTTCTCCAGCAGACTGTCTCCATGGGTCTATTGCAGCTTGGGCACCTTACGGCCGTTATGCTGTGACTCAAAGATTTTCGAATCGGACGAAAAACTGATAGTGAATTGTAACGTTCAGGGCCTCCTAATGACGATGGAACACTCAAATTGCGTCCCGATTCAATACATCGTCCTCCAGCAGACTTGTCTCCATGGGTCTATTGCTGCCTCGGGCACCTTATGGTCGTTCTCCCGTGAGTCTAGATTATCGAATGGTACGAAAAACTGATAGTTAATTGTAACATTCAGGGCCTCCTAATGACGATGGAACACTCAAATCGCGTCCCGATTCAATACAACGTCCTCCAGCAGACTTGTCTCCATGGGTCTATTGCTGCCTCGGACACCTTATGGCCGTTCTGCTGTGAGTCAAAGATTTTCGAATCGGACGAAAAACTGATAGTGAATTGTAACGTTCAGGGCCTCCTAATGACGATGGAACACTCAAATTGCGTCCCGATTCAATACATCGTCCTCCAGCAGACTTGTCTCCATGGGTCTATTGCTGCCTGGGGCACCTTATGGTCGTTCTGCTGTGAGTCAAAGATTTTCGAATCGGACGAAAAACTGATAGTGAATTGTAACGTTCAGGGCCTCCTAATGACGATGGAACACTCAAATTGCGTCCCGATTCAATACATCGTCCTCCAGCAGACTTGTCTCCATGGGTCTATTGCTGCCTCGGGCACCTTATGGTCGTTCTCCCGTGAGTCTAGATTATCGAATGGTACGAAAAACTGATAGTTAATTGTAACATTCAGGGCCTCCTAATGACGATGGAACACTCAAATCGCGTCCCGATTCAATACAACGTCCTCCAGCAGACTTGTCTCCATGGGTCTATTGCTGCCTCGGACACCTTATGGCCGTTCTGCTGTGAGTCAAAGATTTTCGAATCGGACGAAAAACTGATAGTGAATTGTAAAGTTCAGGGCCACGTAATGACGATGGATCACTCAAATTGCGTCCCGATTCAATACATCGTCCTCCAGCAGACTTGACTTCATGGGTCTATTGCTGCCTCGGGCACCTTATGGCCGTTCTGCTGTGAGTCAAAGTTTTTCGAATCGGACGAAAAACTGATAGATAATTGTAACTTTCAGGGCCTCCTAATGACGATCGAAGACTCAAATTGCGTCCCGATTCAATACATCGTCCTCCAGCAGACTTGTCTCCATGGGTCTATTGCTGCCTCGGGCACCTTATGGCCGTTCTGCTGTGAGTCAAAGATTTTCGAATCGGACGAAAAACTGATAGTGAATTGTAACGTTCAGGGCCACCTAATGACGATGGATCACGCAAATTGCGTCCCGATTCAATACATTGTTCTCCAGCAGACTGTCTCCATGGGTCTATTGCAGCTTGGGCACCTTACGGCCGTTATGCTGTGACTCAAAGATTTTCGAATCGGACGAAAAACTGATAGTGAATTGTAACGTTCAGGGCCTCCTAATGACGATGGAACACTCAAATTGCGTCCCGATTCAATACATCGTCCTCCAGCAGACTTGTCTCCATGGGTCTATTGCTGCCTCGGGCACCTTATGGTCGTTCTCCCGTGAGTCTAGATTATCGAATGGTACGAAAAACTGATAGTTAATTGTAACATTCAGGGCCTCCTAATGACGATGGAACACTCAAATTGCGTCCCGATTCAATACATCGTCCTCCAGCAGACTTGTCTCCATGGGTCTATTGCTGCCTGGGGCACCTTATGGTCGTTCTGCTGTGAGTCAAAGATTTTCGAATCGGACGAAAAACTGATAGTGAATTGTAACGTTCAGGGCCTCCTAATGACGATGGAACACTCAAATTGCGTCCCGATTCAATACATCGTCCTCCAGCAGACTTGTCTCCATGGGTCTATTGCTGCCTGGGGCACCTTAAGGTCGTTCTGCTGTGAGTCAAAGATTTTCGAATCGGACGAAAAACTGATAGTGAATTGTAACGTTCAGGGCCTCCTAATGACGATGGAACACTCAAATTGCGTCCCGATTCAATACATCGTCCTCCAGCAGACTTGTCTCCATGGGTCTATTGCTGCCTCGGGCACCTTATGGTCGTTCTCCCGTGAGTCTAGATTATCGAATGGTACGAAAAACTGATAGTTAATTGTAACATTCAGGGCCTCCTAATGACGATGGAACACTCAAATCGCGTCCCGATTCAATACAACGTCCTCCAGCAGACTTGTCTCCATGGGTCTATTGCTGCCTCGGACACCTTATGGCCGTTCTGCTGTGAGTCAAAGATTTTCGAATCGGACGAAAAACTGATAGTGAATTGTAACTTTCAGGGCCACCTAATGACGATGGATCACTCAAATTGCGTCCCGATTAAATACATCGTCCTCCAGCCGACTTGTCTCCATGGGTCGATTGCTGCCTCGGGCACCTTATGGCCGTTCTGCTGTGAGTCAAAGATTTTCGAATCGGACGAAAAACTGATAGTGAATTGTAACTTTCAGGGCCACCTAATGACGATGGATCACTCAAATTGCGTCCCGATTCAATACATCGTCCTCCAGCAGACTTGTCTCCATGGGTCTATTGCTGCCTCGGGCACCTTATGGCCGTTCTGCTGTGAGTCAAAGATTTTCGAATCGGACGAAAAACTGATAGTGAATTGTTACGTTCAGGGCCACCTAATGTCGACGGATCACTCAAATTGCGTCCCGATTCAATACATCGTCCTCCAGCCGACTTGTCCCCATGGGTCTATTGCTGCCTCGGGCACCTTATGGCCGTTCTGCTGTGAGTCAAAGATTTTCGACTCGGACGAAAAACTGATAGTGAATTGTAACATTCAGGGCCACTTAATTACGATGGATCACTCAAATTGCGTCCCGATTCAATACATCGTCCTCCAGCAGACTTGTCTCCATGGGTCTATTGCTGCCTCGGGCACCTTATGGCCGTTCTGCTGTGAGTCAAAGATTTTCGAATCGGACGAAAAACTGATAGTGAATTGTGACGTTCAGGGCCACCTAATGACGATGGATCACTCAAATTGCGTTCCGATTCAATACATCGTCCTCCAGCAGACTTGTCTCCTCGGGCACCTTATGGTCGTTCTCCCGTGAGTCTAGGTTATCGAATGGGACGAAAAACTGATAGTTAATTGTATCATTCAGTCCTCCTAATGACGATGGAACCTTCAAATTGCGTCCCGATTCAATACATCGTCCTCCAGCAGACTTGTCTCCATGGGTCTATTGCTGCCTCGTGCACCTTATGGCCGTTCTGCTGTGAGTCAAAGATTTTCGAATCGGACGAAAAACTGATAGTGAATTGTAACGTTCAGGGCCTCCTAATGACGATGGATTACTCAAATTGCGTCCCGATTCAATACATCGTCCTCCAGCAGACTTGTCTCCATGGGTCTATTGCTGCCTCGGGCACCTTATGGCCTTTCTGCTGTGAGTCAAAGATTTTCAAATCGGACGAAAAACTGATAGTGAATTGTAACTTTCAGGGCCTCCTAATGACGATGGAACACTCAAGTTGCGTCCCGATTCAATACATCGTCCTCCAGCAGACTTGTCTCCATGGGTATATTGCTGCCTCGGGCACCTTATGGCCGTTGTGCTGTGAGTCAAAGATTTTCGAATCGGACGAAAAACTGATAGTGAATTGTAAAGTTCAGGGCCACGTAATGGCGATGGATCACTCAAATTGCGTCCCGATTCAATACATCGTCCTCCAGGCGACTTGTCTCCATGGGTCTATTGCTGCCTCGGCCACCTTATGGCTGTTCTGCTGTGAGTCAAAGATTTTTGAATCGGACGAAAAACTGATAGTGAATTGTAACGTTCAGGGCCACCTAATAACGATGGATCACTGAAATTGCGTCCCGATTCAATACATCGTCCTCCAGCAGACTTGTCTCCATGGGTCTATTGCTGCCTCGGGCACCTTATGGTCGTTCTCCCGTGAGTCTGGATTATCGAATGGGACGAAAAACTGATAGTTAATTGAAACATTCAGGGCCTCCTAATGACGATGGAACACTCAAATCGCGTCCCGATTCAATACAACGTCCTCCAGCAGGCATGTCTCCATGGGTCTATTGCTGCCTCGGACACCTTATGGCCGTTCTGCTGTGAGTCAAAGATTTTCAAATCGGACGAAAAACTGATAGTGAATTGTAACTTTCAGGGCCACCTAATGACGATGGATCACTCAAATTGCGTCCCGATTAAATACATCGTCCTCCAGCCGACTTGTCTCCATGGGTCTATTGCTGCCTCGGGCACCTTATGGCCGTTCTGCTGTGAGTCAAAGATTTTCGAATCGGACGAAAAACTGATAGTGAATTGTAACGTTCAGGGCCTCCTAATGACGATGGAACACTAAAATTGCGTCCCGATTCAATACATCGTCCTCCAGCAGACTTGACTTCATGGGTCTATTGCTGCCTCGGGCACCTTATGGCCGTTCTGCTGTGAGTCAAAAATTTTTGAATCGGACGAAAAACTGATAGTGAATTGTAACGTTCAGGGCCACCTAATGACGATGGATCACTCAAATTGCGTCCCGATTCAATACATCGTCCTCCAGCCGACTTGACTCCATGGGTCTATTGCTGCCACGGGCACCTTATGGCCGTTCTGCTGTGAGTCTAGATTATCGAATGGGACGAAAAACTGATAGTCAATTGTAACGTTCAGGGCCTCTTAATGACGATGGATCACTCAAATTGCGTCCCGATTCAATACATCGTCCTCCAGCAGACTTGTCTTCATGGGTCTATTGCTGCCTCGGGCACCTTATGGCCGTTCTGCTGTGAGTCTAGATTATCTAATGGGACGAAAAACTGATAGTGAATTCAAACGTTCAGGGCCACCTAATGACGATGGATCACTCAAATTTTGTCCCCATTCAATACATCGTCCTCCAGCAGACTTGTCTCCATGGGTCTATTGCTGCCTCGGGCACCTTATGGTCGTTCTGCTGTGAGTCAAAGATTTTCGAATCGGACGAAAAACTGATAGTGAATTGTAACATTCAGGGCCACCTAATGACGATGGACCACACAAATTGCGTCCCGATTGAATACATCGTCCTCCAGCAGACTTGACTCCATGGGTCTATTGCTGAATCGGGCACCTTATGGCCGTTCTGCTGTGAGTCAAAGATTTTCGAATCGGACGAAAAACTGATAGTGAATTGTAGCGTTCAGGGCCTCCTAATGACGATGGAACACTCAAATTGCGTCCCGATCCAATACATCGTCCTCCAGCAGACTTGTCTCCATGGGTCTATTGCTGCCTCGGGCACCTTATGGCCGTTCTGCTGTGAGTCAAAGTTTTTCGAATCGGACGAAAAACTGATAGAGAATTGTAACTTTCAGGGCCTCCTAATGACGATCGAAGACTCAAATTGCGTCCCGATTCAATACATCGTCCTCCAGCAGACTTGTCTCCATGGGTCTATTGCTGCCTCGGGCACCTTATGGCCGTTCTGCTGTGAGTCAAAGATTTTCGAATCGGACGAAAAACTGATAGTGAATTGTAACGTTCAGGGCCACCTAATGACGATGGATCACGCAAATTGCATTGTTCTCCAGCAGACTGTCTCCATGGGTCTATTGCAGCTTGGGCACCTTACGGCCGTTATGCTGTGACTCAAAGATTTTCGAATCGGACGAAAAACTGATAGTGAATTGTAACGTTCAGGGCCTCCTAATGACGATGGAACACTCAAATTGCGTCCCGATTCAATACATCGTCCTCCAGCAGACTTGTCTCCATGGGTCTATTGCTGCCTGGGGCACCTTATGGTCGTTCTGCTGTGAGTCAAAGATTTTCGAATCGGACGAAAAACTGATAGTGAATTGTAACGTTCAGGGCCTCCTAATGACGATGGAACACTCAAATTGCGTCCCGATTCAATACATCGTCCTCCAGCAGACTTGTCTCCATGGGTCTATTGCTGCCTCGGGCACCTTATGGTCGTTCTCCCGTGAGTCTAGATTATCGAATGGTACGAAAAACTGATAGTTAATTGTAACATTCAGGGCCTCCTAATGACGATGGAACACTCAAATCGCGTCCCGATTCAATACAACGTCCTCCAGCAGACTTGTCTCCATGGGTCTATTGCTGCCTCGGACACCTTATGGCCGTTCTGCTGTGAGTCAAAGATTTTGGAATCGGACGAAAAACTGATAGTGAATTGTAACTTTCAGGGCCACCTAATGACGATGGATCACTCAAATTGCGTCCCGATTAAATACATCGTCCTCCAGCCGACTTGTCTCCATGGGTCGATTGCTGCCTCGGGCACCTTATGGCCGTTCTGCTGTGAGTCAAAGATTTTCGAATCGGACGAAAAACTGATAGTGAATTGTAACTTTCAGGGCCACCTAATGACGATGGATCACTCAAATTGCGTCCCGATTCAATACATCGTCCTCCAGCAGACTTGTCTCCATGGGTCTATTGCTGCCTTGGGCACCTTATGGCCGTTCTGCTGTGAGTCAAAGATTTTCGAATCGGACGAAAAACTGATAGTGAATTGTTACGTTCAGGGCCACCTAATGTCGACGGATCACTCAAATTGCGTCCCGATTCAATACATCGTCCTCCAGCCGACTTGTCCCCATGGGTCTATTGCTGCCTCGGGCACCTTATGGCCGTTCTGCTGTGAGTCAAAGATTTTCGAATCGGACGAAAAACTGATAGTGAATTGTAACATTCAGGGCCACTTAATTACGATGGATCACTCAAATTGCGTCCCGATTCAATCCATCGTCCTCCAGCAGACTTGTCTCCATGGGTCTATTGCTGCCTCGGGCACCTTATGGCCGTTCTTCTGTGAGTCAAAGATTTTCGAATCGGACGAAAAACTGATAGTGAATTGTAACATTCAGGGCCACCTAATGACGATAGACCACACAAATTGCGTCCCGATTGAATACATCGTCCTCCAGCAGACTTGACTCCATGGGTCTATTGCTGCCTCGGGCACCTTATGGCCGTTCTGCTGTGAGTCAAAGATTTTCGAATCGGACGAAAAACTGATAGTGAATTGTAACGTTCAGGGCCTTCTAATGACGATGGAACACTCAAATTGCGTCCCGATCCAATACATCGTCCTCCAGCAGACTTGTCTCCATGGGTCTATTGCAGCCTCGGGCACCTTATGGCCGTTCTGCTGTGAGTCAAAGATTTTCGAATCGGACGAAAAACTGATAGTGAATTGTAACGTTTAGGGCCACCTAATGACGATGGATCACTCAAGTTGCGTCCCGATTCACCCTCGCGCACCTTATGGCCGTTCTGCTGTGAGTCAAAGATTTTCGAATCGGACGAAAAACTGATAGTGAATTGTAACATTCAGGGCCACCTAATGACGATGGATCACTCAAATTGCGTCCCGATTCAATACATCGTCCTCCAGCCGAGTTGACTCCATGGGTCTATTGCTGCCTCGGGCACCTAATGGCCGTTCTGCTGTGAATCTAGATTATCGAATGGGACGAAAAACTGATAGTGAATTGTAACATTCTGGGCCACTTAATGACGATGGATCACTCAAATTGCGTCCGGATTCAATACATCGTCCTCCAGCAGACTTGTCTCCATGGTTCTATTGCTGCCTCGGGCACCTTATGGTCGTTCTGCTGTGAGTCAAAGATTTTCGAATCGGACGAAAAACTGATAGTGAATTGTAACGTTCGGGGCCACGTAATAACGATGGATCACTCAAAGTGCGTCCCGATTCAATACATCGTCCTCCATGGGTCTATTGCTGTCTCGGGCACCTTATGGTCGTTCTCCCGTGAGTCTAGATTATCGAATGGGACGAAAAATTGATAGTTAATTGTAACATTCAGGGCCTCCTAATGACGATGGAACACTCAAATCGCGTCCCGATTCAATACATCGTCCTCCAGCCGACTTGTCTCCATAGGTCTATTGCTGCCTCGGGCACCTTATGGCCGTTCTGCTGTGAGTCAAGGATTTTCGAATCGGACGAAAAACAGATAGTGAATTGTAACGTTCAGGGCCACCTAATGACGATGGATCACTCAAATTGCGTCCCGATTCAATACATCGTCCTCCAGCAGACTTGTCTCCATGGGTCTATTGCTGCCTCGGGCACCTTATGGCCGTTCTGCTGTGAATCTAGATTATCGAATGGGACGAAAAACTGATAGTGAATTGTAACGTTCAGGGCCACCTAATGACGATGGATCACTCAATTTGCGTCCGGATTCGATACATCGTCCTCCAGCAGACTTGCTCCATGGGTCTATTGCTGCCTCGGGCACCTTATGGCCGTTCTGCTGTGAGTCAAAGATTTTCGAATCGGACGAAAAACTGATAGTGAATTGTAACGTTCAGGGCCACCTAATAACGATGGAACACTCAAATCGCGTCCCGATTCAATACATCGTCCTCCAGCCGACTTGTCTCCATAGGTCTATTGCTGCCTCGGGCACCTTATGGCCGTTCTGCTGTGAGTCAAGGATTTTCGAATCGGACGAAAAACTGATAGTGAATTGTAACGTTCAGGGCCACCTAATGACGATTGATCACTCAAATTGCGTCCCGATTCAATACATCGTTCTCCAGCCGACTTGACTCCATGGGTCTATTGCTGCCTCGGGCACCTTATGGCCGTTCTGCTGTGAGTCTAGATTATCGAATGGGACGAAAAACTGATAGTGAATTGTAACGTTCAGGGCCTCCTAATGACGATGGATCACTCGAATCGCGTCCCGATTCAATACATCGTCCTCCAGCAGACTTGTCCCCATGGGTCTATTGCTGCCTCGGGCACCTTATGGCCGTTCTGCTGTGAGTCTAGATTTTCGAAACGGACGAAAAACTGATAGTGAATTGTAACTTTCAGGGCCACCTAATGACGATGGATCACTCAAATTGCGTCCCGATTCAATACATCGTCCTCCAGCAGACTTGTCTTCATTGGTCTATTGCTGCCTCGGGCACCTAATGGCCGTTATGCTGTGAGTCAAAGATTTTCGAATCGGACGAAAAACTGATAGTGAATTGTTACGTTCAGGGCCACCTAATGACGACGGATCACTCAAATTGCGTCCCGATTCAATACATCGTCCTCCAGCCGACTTGTCTCCATGGGGCTATTGCTGCCTCGGGCACCTTATGGCCATTCTGCTGTGAGTCAAAGATTTTCGAATCGGACGAAAAACTGATAGTGTATTGTAACGTTCAGGGCCTCCTAATGACGATGGATCACTCAAATCGCCTCCCGATTCAATACATCGTCCTCCAGCAGACTTGTCCCCATGGGTCTATTGCTGCCTCGGGCACCTTATGGCCGTTCTGCTGTGAGTCTAGATTTTCGAAACGGACGAAAAACTGATAGTGAATTGTTACGTTCAGGGCCACCTAATGACGACGGATCACTCAAATTGCGTCCCGATTCAATACATCGTCCTCCAGCCGACTTGTCTCCATGGGGCTATTGCTGCCTCGGGCACCTTATGGCCATTCTGCTGTGAGTCAAAGATTTTCGAATCGGACGAAAAACTGATAGTGAATTGTAACGTTCAGGGCCACCTAATGACGATGGATCACTCAAATTGCGTCCCGACTCAATATATCGTCCTCCAGCAGACTTGTCTCCATGGGTCTATTGCTGCCTCGGGCACCTTATGGCCGTTCTGCTGTGAGTCAAAGATTTTCGAATCGGACGAAAAACTGATAGTGAATTGTAACATTCAGGGCCACCTAATGACATTAGACCACACAAATTGCGTCCCGATTCAATACATCGTCCTCCAGCCGAGTTGACTCCATGGGTCTATTGCTGCCTCGGGCACCTTATGGCCGTTCTGCTGTGAATCTAGATTATCGAATGGGACGAAAAACAGATAGTGAATTGTAACGTTCAGGGCCACCTAATGACGATGGATCACTCAATTTGCGTCCGGATTCAATACATCGTCCTCCAGCAGACTTGCTCCCTGGTTCGCTGCCTCGGGCACCTTATGGCCGTTCTGCTGTGAGTCAAAGATTTTCGAATCGGACGAAAAACTGATAGTGAATTGTAACGTTCAGGGCCACCTAATAACGATGGATCACTCAAATTGCGTCCCGATTCAATACATCGTACTCCAGCAGACTTGTCTCCATGGGTCTATTGCTGCCTCTGGCACCTTATGGCCGTTCTGCTGTGAGTCTAGATTTTCGAAACGGACGAAAAACTGATAGTGAATTGTAACTTTCAGGGCCACCCAATGACGATGGATCACTCAAATTGCGTCCGGATTCAATACATCGTCCTCCAGCAGACTTGTCTCCATGGGTCTATTGCTGCCTCGGGCACCTTATGGCCGTTCTGCTGTGAATCTAGATTATCGAATGGGACGAAAAACTGATAGTGAATAGTAACGTTCAGGGCCACCTAATGACGATGGATCACTCAATTTGCGTCCGGATTCAATACATCGTCCTCCAGCAGACTTGCTCCATGGTTCTATTGCTGCCTCGGGCACCTTATGGCCGTTCTGCTGTGAGTCAAAGATTTTCGAATCGGACGAAAAAGTGATAGTGAATTGTTACGTTCAGGGCCACCTAATGACGACGGATCACTCAAATTGCGTCCCGATTCAATACATCGTCCTCCAGCCGACTTGTCTCCATGGGGCTATTGCTGCCTCGGGCCCCTTATGGCCGTTCTGCTGTGAGTCAATGATTTTCGAATCGGACGAAAAACTGATAGTGAATTGTAACGTTCAGGGCCTCCTAATGACGATGGAACACTCAAATTGCGTCCCGATTCAATACCACGTCCTTCAGCAGACTTGTCTCCATGGGTCTATTGCTGCCTCGGGCACCTTATGGCCGTTCTACTGTGAGTCAAAGATTTTCGAATCGGACAAAAAACTGATAGTGAATTGTAACGTTCAGGGCCACCTAATGACGATGGATCACTCAAATTGCGTCCCGATTCAATACATCGTCCTCCAGCAGATTTGACTCCATGGGTCTATTGCTGCCTCGGGCACCTTATGGCCGTTCAGCTGTGAGTCTAGATTATCGAATGGGACGAAAAACTGATAGTGAATTGTAACGTTCAGGGCCACTCAATGACGATGGATCACTCAAATTGCGTCCCGACTCAATATATCGTCCTCCAGCAGACTTGTCTCCATGGGTCTATTGCTGCCTCGGGCACCTTATGGCCGTTCTGCTGTGAGTCAAAGATTTTCGAATCGGACGAAAAACTGATAGTGAATTGTAACATTCAGGGCCACCTAATGACATTAGACCACACAAATTGCGTCCCGATTCAATACATCGTCCTCCAGCCGAGTTGACTCCATGGGTCTATTGCTGCCTCGGGCACCTTATGGCCGTTCTGCTGTGAATCTAGATTAACGAATGGGACGAAAAACTGATAGTGAATTGTAACGTTCAGGGCCACCTAATGACGATGGATCGCTCAATTTGCGTCCGGATTCAATACATCGTCCTCCAGCAGACTTGCTCCATGGTTCTATTGCTGCCTCGGGCACCTTATGGCCGTTCTGCTGTGAGTCAAAGATTTTCGAATCGGACGAAAAACTGATAGTGAATTGTAACGTTCAGGGCCACCTAATAACGATGGATCACTCAAATTGCGTCCCGATTCAATACATCGTCCTCCAGCAGACTTGTCTCCATGGGTCTATTGCTGCCTCTGGCACCTTTTGGCCGTTCTGCTGTGAGTCTAGATTTTCGAAACGGACGAAAAACTGATAGTGAATTGTAACTTTCAGGGCCACCCAATGACGATGGATCACTCAAATTGCGTCCCGATTCAATACATCGTCCTCCAGCAGACTTGTCTCCATGGGTCTATTGCTGCCTCGGGCACCTTATTTCCGTTCTGCTGTGAATCTGGATTATCGAATGGGACGAAAAACTGATAGTGAATTGTAACGTTCAGGGCCACCTAATGACGATGGACCACTCAATTTGCGGCCGGATTCAATACATCGTCCTCCGGCAGACTTGCTCCATGGTTCTATTGCTGCCTCGGGCACCTTATGGCCGTTCTGCTGTGAGTCAAAGATTTTCGAATCGGACGAAAAACTGATAGTGAATTGTAACGTTCAGGGCCACCTAATAACGATGGATCACTCAAATTGCGTCCCGATTCAATACATCGTCCTCCAGCAGACTTGTCTCCATGGGTCTATTGCTGCCTCGGGCACCTCATGGCCGTTCTGCTGTTAGTCTACATTTTCGAATCGGCCGAAAAATTGATAGTGAATTGTAACTTTCAGGGCCACCTAATGACGACGGATCACTCAAATTGCGGTCCGATTCAATACATCGTCCTCCAGCCGACTTGTCTCCATGGGGCTATTGCTGCCTCGGGCACCTTATGGCCGTTCTGCTGTGAGTCAAAGATTTTCGAATCGGACGAAAAACTGATAGTGAATTTTAACGTTCAGGGCCTCCTAATGACGATGGAACACTCAAATTGCGTCGCGATTCAATACCACGTCCTTCAGCAGACTTGTCTCCATGGGTCTATTGCTGCCTCGGGAACCTTATGGCCGTTCTGCTGTGAGTCAAAGATTTTCGAATCGGACAAAAAACTGATAGTGAATTGTAACGTTCAGGGCCACCTAATGACGATGGATCACTCAAATTGCGTCCCGATTCAATACATCGTCCTCCAGCAGATTTGACTCCATGGGTCTATTGCTGCCTCGGGCACCTTATGGCCGTTCAGCTGTGAGTCTAGATTATCGAATGGGACGAAAAACTGATAGTGAATTGTAACGTTCAGGGCCACCTAATGACGATGGATCACTCAAATTGCGTCCCGACTCAATATATCGTCCTCCAGCAGACTTGTCTCCATGGGTCTATTGCTGCCTCGGGCACCTTATGGCCGTTCTGCTGTGAGTCAAAGATTTTCGAATCGGACGAAAAACTGATAGTGAATTGTAACATTCAGGGCCACCTAATGACATTAGACCACACAAATTGCGTCCCGATTCAATACATCGTCCTCCAGCCGAGTTGACTCCATGGGTCTATTGCTGCCTCGGGCACCTTATGGCCGTTCTGCTGTGAATCTAGATTATCGAATGGGACGAAAAACAGATAGTGAATTGTAACGTTCAGGGCCACCTAATGACGATGGATCACTCAATTTGCGTCCGGATTCAATACATCGTCCTCCAGCAGACCTGCTCCATGGTTCTATTGCTGCCTCGGGCAGCTTATGGCCGTTCTGCTGTGAGTCAAAGATTTTCGAATCGGACGAAAAACTGATAGTGAATTGTAACGTTCAGGGCCACCTAATAACGATGGATCACTCAAATTGCGTCCCGATTCAATACATCGTCCTCCAGCAGACTTGTCTCCATGGGTCTATTGCTGCCTCTGGCACCTTATGGCCGTTCTGCTGTGAGTCTAGATTTTCGAAACGGACGAAAAACTGATAGTGAATTGTAACTTTCAGGGCCACCCAATGACGATGGATCACTCAAATTGCGTCCCGATTCAATACATCGTCCTCCAGCAGACTTGTCTCCATGGGTCTATTGCTGCCTCGGGCACCTTATGGCCGTTATGCTGTGAGCCAAAGATTTTCGAATCGGACGAAAAACTGATAGTGAATTGTTACGTTCAGGGCCACCTAATGACGACGGATCACTCAAATTGCGTCCCGATTCAATACATCGTCCTCCAGCCGACTTGTCTCCATGGGGCTATTGCTGCCTCGGGCACCTTATGGCCGTTCTGCTGTGAGACAAAGATTTTCGAATCGGACGAAAAACTGATAGTGAATTGTAACGTTCAGGGCCTCCTAATGACGATGGAACACTCAAATTGCGTCCCGATTCAATACCACGTCCTTCAGCAGACTTGTCTCCATGGGTCTATTGCTGCCTCGGGCACCTTATGGCCGTTCTGCTGTGAGTCAAAGAATTTCGAATCGGACAAAAAACTGATAGTGAATTGTAACGTTCAGGGCCACCTAATGACGATGGATCACTCAAATTGCGTCCCGATTCAATACATCGTCCTCCAGCAGATTTGACTCCATGGGTCTATTGCTGCCTCGGGCACCTTATGGCCGTTCAGCTGTGAGTCTAGATTATCGAATGGGACGAAAAACTGATAGTGAATTGTAACGTTCAGGGCCACCTAATGACGATGGATCACTCAAATTGCGTCCCGACTCAATATATCGTCCTCCAGCAGACTTGTCTCCATGGGTCTATTGCTGCCTCGGGCACCTTATGGCCGTTCTGCTGTGAGTCAAAGATTTTCGAATCGGACGAAAAACTGATAGTGAATTGTAACGTTCAGGGCCACCTAATAACGATGGATCACTCAAATTGCGTCCCGATTCAATACATCGTCCTCCAGCAGACTTGTCTCCATGGGTCTATTGCTGCCTCGGGCACCTTATGGCCGTTCTGCTGTGAGTCTAGATTTTCGAATCGGACGAAAAACTGATAGTGAATTGTAACTTTCAGGGCCACCTAATGACGACGGATCACTCAAATTGCGTCCCGATTCAATACATCGTCCTCCAGCCGACTTGTCTCCATGGGGCTATTGCTGCCTCGGGCACCTTATGGCCGTTCTGCTGTGAGTCAAAGATTTTCGAATCGGACGAAAAACTGATAGTGAATTGTAACGTTCAGGGCCTCCTAATGACGATGGAACACTCAAATTGCGTCGCGATTCAATACCACGTCCTTCAGCAGACTTGTCTCCATGGGTCTATTGCTGCCTCGGGAACCTTATGGCCGTTCTGCTGTGGGTCAAAGATTTTCGAATCGGACAAAAAACTGATAGTGAATTGTAACGTTCAGGGCCACCTAATGACGATGGATCACTCAAATTGCGTCCCGATTCAATACATCGTCCTCCAGCAGATTTGACTCCATGGGTCTATTGCTGCCTCGCGCACCTTATGGCCGTTCAGCTGTGAGTCTAGATTATCGAATGGGACGAAAAACTGATAGTGAATTGTAACGTTCAGGGCCACCTAATGACGATGGATCACTCAAATTGCGTCCCGACTCAATATATCGTCCTCCAGCAGACTTGTCTCCATGGGTCTATTGCTGCCTCGGGCACCTTATGGCCGTTCTGCTGTGAGTCAAAGATTTTCGAATCGGACAAAAAACTGATAGTGAATTGTAACGTTCAGGGCCACCTAATGACGATGGATCACTCAAATTGCGTCCCGATTCAATACATCGTCCTCCAGCAGATTTGACTCCATGGGTCTATTGCTGCCTCGGGCACCTTATGGCCGTTCTGCTGTGAGTCTAGATTATCGAATGGGACGAAAAACTGATAGTGAATTGTAACGTTCAGGGCCACCTAATGACGATGGATCACTCAAATTTCGTCCCGACTCAATATATCGTCCTCCAGCAGACTTGTCTCCATGGGTCTATTGCTGCCTCGGGCACCTTATGGCCGTTCTGCTGTGAGTCAAAGATTTTCGAATCGGACGAAAAACTGATAGTGAATTGTAACATTCAGGGCCACCTAATGACATTAGACCACACAAATTGCGTCCCGATTCAATACATCGGCCTCCAGCCGAGTTGACTCCATGGGTCTATTGCTGCCTCGGGCACCTTATGGCCGTTCTGCTGTGAATCTAGATTATCGAATGGGACGAAAAACTGATAGTGAATTGTAATGTTCAGGGCCACCTAATGACGATGGATCACTCAATTTGCGTCCGGATTCAATACATCGTCCTCCAGCACAATTGCTCCATGGTTCTATTGCTGCCTCGGGCACCTTATGGCCGTTCTGCTGTGAGTCAAAGATTTTCGAATCGGACGAAAAACTGATAGTGAATTGTAACGTTCAGGGCCACCTAATAACGATGGATCACTCAAATTGCGTCCCGATTCAATACATCGTCCTCCAGCAGACTTGTCTCCATGGGTCTATTGCTGCCTCTGGCACCTTATGGCCGTTCTGCTGTGAGTCTAGATTTTCTAAACGGACGAAAAACTGATAGTGAATTGTAACTTTCAGGGCCACCCAATGACGATGGATCACTCAAATTGCGTCCCGATTCAATACATCGTCCTCCAGCAGACTTGTCTCCATGGGTCTATTGCTGCCTCGGGCACCTTATGGCCGTTCTGCTGTGAATCTAGATTATCGAATGGGACGAAATACTGATAGTGAATTGTAACGTTCAGGGCCACCTACTGACGATGGATCACTCAATTTGCGTCCGGATTCAATACATCGTCCTCCAGCAGACTTGCTCCATGGTTCTATTGCTGCCTCGGGCACCTTATGGCCGTTCTGCTGTGAGTCAAAGATTTTCGAATCGGACGAAAAACTGATAGTGAATTGTAACGTTCAGGGCCACCTAATAACGATGGATCACTCAAATTGCGTCCTGATTCAATACATCGTCCTCCAGCAGACTTGTCTCCATGGGTCTATTGCTGCCTCGGGCACCTTATGGCCGTTCTGCTGTGAGTCTAGATTTTCGAATCGGACGAAAAACTGATAGTGAATTGTAACTTTCAGGGCCACCTAATGACGACGGATCACTCAAATTGCGTCCCGATTCAATACATCGTCCTCCAGCCGACTTGTCTCCATGGGGCTATTGCTGCCTCGGGCACCTTATGGCCGTTCTGCTGTGAGTCTAGATTTTCGAATCGGACGAAAAACTGATAGTGAATTGTAACTTTCAGGGCCACCTAATGACGACGGATCACTCAAATTGCGTCCCGATTCAATACATCGTCCTCCAGCAGACTTGTCTCCATGGGGCTATTGCTGCCTCGGGCACCTTATGGCCGTTCTGCTGTGAGTGAAAGATTTTCGAATCGGACGAAAAACTGATAGTGAATTGTAACGTTCAGGGCCTCCTAATGACGATGGAACACTCAAATTGCGTCGCGATTCAATACCACGTCCTTCAGCAGACTTGTCTCCATGGGTCTATTGCTGCCTCGGGCACCTTATGGCCGTTCTGCTGTGAGTCAAAGATTTTCGAATCGGACGAAAAACTGACAGTGAATTGTAACGTTCAGGGCCACCTAATAACGATGGATCACTCAAATTGCGTCCCGATTCAATACATCGTCCTCCAGCAGACTTGTCTCCATGGGTCTATTGCTGCCTCTGGCACCTTATGGCCGTTCTGCTGTGAGTCTAGATTTTCGAAACGGACGAAAAACTGATAGTGAATTGTAACTTTCAGGGCCACCCAATGACGATGGATCACTCAAATTGCGTCCCGATTCAATACATCGTCCTCCAGCAGACTTGTCTCCATGGGTCTATTGCTGCCTCGGGCACCTTATGGCCGTTCTGCTGTGAATCTAGATTATCGAATGGGACGAAAAACTGATAGTGAATTGTAACGTTCAGGGCCACCTAATGACGATGGATCACTCAATTTGCGTCCGGATTCAATACATCGTCCTCCAGCAGACTTGCTCCATGGTTCTATTGCTGCCTCGGGCACCTTATGGCCGTTCTGCTGTGAGTCAAAGATTTTCGAATCGGACGAAAAACTGATAGTGAATTGTAACGTTCAGGGCCAGCTAATAACGATGGATCACTCAAATTGCGTCCCGATTCAATACATCGTCCTCCAGCAGACTTGTCTCCATGGGTCTATTGCTGCCTCGGGCACCTTATGGCCGTTCTGCTGTGAGTCTAGATTTTCGAATCGGACGAAAAACTGATAGTGAATTGTAACTTTCAGGGCCTCCTAATGACGATGGATCACTCAAATTGCGCCCCGATTCAATACATCGTCCTCCAGCAGACTTGTCTCCATGGGTCTATTGCTGCCTCGGGCACCTTATGGCCGTTATGATGCTGTGAGTCAAAGATTTTCGAATCGGACGAAAAACTGATAGTGAATTGTTACGTTCAGGGCCACCTAATGACGACGGATCACTCAAATTGCGTCCCGATTCAATACATCGTCCTGCAGCCGACTTGTCTCCATGGGGCTATTGCTGCCTCGGGCACCTTATGGCCGTTCTGCTGTGAGTCAAAGATTTTCGAATCGGACGAAAAACTGATAGTGAATTGTAACGCTCAGGGCCTCCTAATGACGATGGAACACTAAAATTGCGTCGCGATTCAATACCACGTCCTTCAGCAGACTTGTCTCCATGGGTCTATTGCTGCCTCGGGCACCTTATGGCCGTTCTGCTGTGAGTCAAAGATTTTCGAATCGGACAAAAAACTGATAGTGAATTGTAACGTTCAGGGCCACCTAATGACGATGGATCACTCAAATTGCGTCCCGATTCAATACATCGTCCTCCAGCAGATTTGACTCCATGGGTCTATTGCTGCCTCGGGCACCTTATGGCCGTTCAGCTGTGAGTCTAGATTATCGAATGGGACGAAAAACTGATAGTGAATTGTAACGTTCAGGGCCACCTAATGACGATGGATCACTCAAATTGCGTCCCGACTCAATATATCGTCCTCCAGCAGACTTGTCTCCATGGGTCTATTGCTGCCTCGGGCACCTTATGGCCGTTCTGCTGTGACTCAAAGATTTTCGAATCGGACGAAAAACTGATAGTGAATTGTAACATTCAGGGCCACCTAATGACATTAGACCACACAAATTGCGTCCCGATTCAATACATCGTCCTCCAGCCGAGTTGACTCCATGGGTCTATTGCTGCCTCGGGCACCTTATGGCCGTTCTGCTGTGAATCTAGATTATCGAATGGGACGAAAAACTGGTAGTGAATTGTAACGTTCAGGGCCTCCTAATGACGATATAACACTCAAATTGCGTCCCGATTCAATACATCGTCCTCCAGCAGACTTGTCTCCATGCGTCTATTGCTGCCTCTGGCACCTCATGGCCGTTCCGCTGTGAGTCAAAGTTTTTCGAATCGGACGAAAAACTGATAGTGAATTGTAACTTTCAGGGCCTTCTAATGACGATGGAACACTCAAATTGCGTCCCGATTCAATACATCGTCCTCCAGCAGACTTGTCTCCATGGGTCTATTGCTGCCTCGTGCATCTTATGGCCGTTCTGCTGTGAGTCAAAGATTTTCTAATCGGACGAAAAACTGATAGTGAATTGTAACGTCCAGGGCCACCTAATGACGATGGATCACTCAAATTGCGTCCCGATTCAATACATCGTCCTCCAGCAGACTTGTCTCCATGGGTCTATTGCTGCCTCGGGCACCTTATGGCCGTTCTGCTGTGAATCTAGATTATCGAATGGGACGAAAAACTGATACTGAATTGTAACGTTCAGGGCCACCTAATGACGATGGATCACTCAATTTGCGTCCGGATTCAATACATCGTCCTCCAGCAGACTTGCTCCATGGTTCTATTGCTGCCTCGGGCACCTTATGGCCGTTCTGCTGTGAGTCAAAGATTTTCGAATCGGACGAAAAACTGATAGTGAATTGTAACGTTCAGGGCCACCTAATAACGATGGATCACTCAAATTGCGTCCCGATTCAATACATCGTCCTCCAGCAGACTTGTCTCCATGGGTCTATTGCTGCCTCGGGCACCTTATGGCCGTTCTGCTGTGAGTCTAGATTTTCGAATCGGACGAAAAACTGATAGTGAATTGTAACTTTCAGGGCCACCTAATGACGACGGATCACTCAAATTGCGTCCCGATTCAATACATCGTCCTCCAGCCGACTTGTCTCCATGGGGCTATTGCTGCCTCGGGCACCATATGGCCGTTCTGCTGTGAGTCAAAGATTTTCGAATCGGACGAAAAACTGATAGTGAATTGTAACGTTCAGGGCCTCCTAATGACGATGGAACACTCAAATTGCGTCGCGATTCAATACCACGTCCTTCAGCAGACTTGTCTCCATGGGTCTATTGCTGCCTCGGGCACCTTATGGCCGTTCTGCTGTGAGTCAAAGATTTTAGAATCGGACGAAAAACTGATAGTGAATTGTAACGTTCAGGGCCACCTAATAACGATGGATCACTCAAATTGCGTCCCGATTCAATACATCGTCCTCCAGCAGACTTGTCTCCATGGGTCTATTGCTGCCTCTGGCACCTTATGGCCGTTCTGCTGTGAGTCTAGATTTTCGAATCGGACGAAAAACTGATAGTGAATTGTAACTTTCAGGGCCACCCAATGACGATGGATCACTCAAATTGCGTCCCGATTCAATACATCGTCCTCCAGCAGACTTGTCTCCATGGGTCTATTGCTGCCTCGGGCACCTTATGGCCGTTCTGCTGTGAATCTAGATTATCGAATGGGACGAAAAACTGATAGTGAATTGTAACGTTCAGGGCCACCTAATGACGATGGATCACTCAATTTGCGTCCGGATTCAATACATCGTCCTCCAGCAGACTTGCTCCATGGTTCTATTGCTGCCTCGGGCACCTTATGGCCGTTCTGCTGTGAGTCAAAGATTTTCGAATCGGACGAAAAACTGATAGTGAATTGTAACGTTCAGGGCCACCTAATAACGATGGATCACTCAAATTGCGTCCCGATTCAATACATCGTCCTCCAGCAGACTTGTCTCCATGGGTCTATTGCTGCCTCGGGCACCTTATGGCCGTTCTGCTGTGAGTCTAGATTTTCGAATCGGACGAAAAACTGATAGTGAATTGTAACTTTCAGGGCCACCTAATGACGATGGATCACTCAAATTGCGTCCCGATTCAATACATCGTCCTCCAGCAGACTTGTCTCCATGGGTCTATTGCTGCCTCGGGCACCTTATGGCCGTTATGCTGTGAGTCAAAGATTTTCGAATCGGACGAAAAACTGATAGTGAATTGTTACGTTCAGGGCCACCTAATGACGACGGATCACTCAAATTGCGTCCCGATTCAATACATCGTCCTCCAGCCGACTTGTCTCCATGGGGCTATTGCTGCCTCGGGCACCTTATGGCCGTTCTGCTGTGAGTCAAAGATTTTCGAATCGGACGAAAAACTGGTAGTGAATTGTAACGTTCAGGGCCTCCTAATGACGATGGAACAATAAAATTGCGTCGCGATTCAATACCACGTCCTTCAGCAGACTTGTCTCCATGGGTCTATTGCTGCCTCGGGCACCTTATGGCCGTTCTGCTGTGAGTCAAAGATTTTCGAATCGGACAAAAAACTGATAGTGAATTGTAACGTTCAGGGCCACCTAATGACGATGGATCACTCAAATTGCGTCCCGATTCAATACATCGTCCTCCAGCAGATTTGACTCCATGGGTCTATTGCTGCCTCGGGCACCTTATGGCCGTTCAGCTGTGAGTCTAGATTATCGAATGGGACGAAAAACTGATAGTGAATTGTAACGTTCAGGGCCACCTAATGACGATGGATCACTCAAATTGCGTCCCGACTCAATATGTCGTCCTCCAGCAGACTTGTCTCCATGGGTCTACTGCTGCCTCGGGCACCTTATGGCCGTTCTGCTGTGAGTCAAAGATTTTCGAATCGGACGAAAAACTGATAGTGAATTGTAACATTCAGGGCCACCTAATGACGATGGACCACACAAATTGCGTCCCGATTCAATACATCGTCCTCCAGCAGACTTGTCTCCATGGGTCTATTGCTGCCTCGGCACCTTATGGCCGTTCTCCCGTGAGTCTAGATTATAGAATGGGACGAAAAACTGATAGTTAATTGTAACGTTCAGGGCCGCCAAATGACGATGGATCACTCAAATTGCGTCCCGATTAAATACATCGTCCTCCAGCAGACTTGTCACCATGGGTCTATTGCTGCCTCGGGCACCTTATGGCCGTTCTGCTGTGAGTCAAAGATTTTCGAATCGGACGAAAAACTGATAGTGAATTGTAACTTTCAGGGCCACCTAATGACGATGGAACACTCAAATTGCGTCCCGATTCATTACATCGTCCTCCAGCAGACTTGTCTCCATGGGTCTATTGCTGCCTCGGGCACCTTATGGCCGTTCTGCTGTGAGTCAAAGATTTTCGAATCGGACGAAAACCTGATAGTGAATTGTAAAGTTCTGGGCCACCTAATGACGATGGATCACTCAAATTGCGTCCCGATTCAATACATCGTCCTCCAGCCGACTTGTCTCCATGGGTCTATTGCTGCCTCGGGCACCTTATGGCCGTTCTGCTGTGAGTCAAAGATTTTCGAATCGGACAAAAAACTGATAGTGAATTGTAACGTTCAGGGCCACCTAATGACGATGGATCACTCAAATTGCGTCCCGATTCATTACATTGTCCTCCAGCAGACTGTCTCCATAGGTCTATTGCAGCCTCGGGCACCTTATGGCCGTTCTGCTGTGACTCAAAGATTTTCGAATCGGACGAAAAACTGATAGTGAATTGTAACGTTCAGGGCCACCTAATGACGATGGATCACTCAAATTGCGTCCCGATTCAATACATCGTCTTCCAGCAGACTTGTCTCCATGGGTCTATTGCTGCCTCGGGCACCTTATGGCCGTTCTGCTGTGAGTCTAGATTATCGAATGGGACGAAAAACTGATAGTGAATTGTAACATTCAGGGCCACCTAATGACGATGGATCACTCAAATTGCTTCCCGATTCAATACATCGTCCTCCAGCAGACTTGTGTCCATGGGTCGATTGCTGCCTCGGGCACCTTATGGCCGTTCTGCTGTGAGTCAAAGATTTTCGAATCGGACGAAAAACTGATAGTGAATTGTTACGTTCAGGGCCACCTAATGACGACGGATCACTCAAATTGCGTCCCGGTTCAATACATCGTCCTCCAGCCGACTTGTATCCATGGGTCTATTGCTGCCTCGGGCACCTTATGGCCGTTCTGCTGTGAGTCAAAGATTTTCGAATCGGACGAAAAACTGATAGTGAATTGTAACATTCAGGGCCACCTAATGACGATGGATCACTCAAATTGCGTCCCGATTCAATACATCGTCCTCCAGCAGACTTGTCTCCATGGGTCTATTGCTGCCTCAGGCACCTTATGGCCGTTCTTCTGTGAGTCAAAGATTTTCGAATCGGACGAAAACCTGATAGTGAATTGTTACGTTCAGGGCCACCTAATGACGACGGATCACTCAAATTGCGTCCCGGTTCAATACATCGTCCTCCAGCCGACTTGTCTCCATGGGTCTATTGCAGCCTCGGGCACCTTATGGCCGTTCTGCTGTGAGTCAAAGATTTTCGAATCGGACGAAAAACTGATAGTGAATTGTAACATTCAGGGCCACCTAATGACGATGGACCACCCAAATTGCGTCTCGATTAAATACATCGTCCTCCAGCCGACTTGACTCCATGCGTCTATTGCTGCCTCGGGCACGTTATGGCCGTTCTGCTGTGAGTCTAGATTATCGAATGGGACGAAAAACTGATAGTCAATTGTAACGTTCAGGGCCTCTTAATGACGATGGATCACTGAAATTGCGTCCCGATTCAATACATCGTCCTCCAGCAGACTTGTCTCCATGGGTCTATTGCTGCCTCGGGCACCTTACGGCCGTTCTGCTGTGAGTCTAGATTATCGAATGGGACGAAAAACTGATAGTGAATTCAAACGTTCAGGGCCACCTAATGACGATGGATCACTCAAATTGCTTCCCGATTCAATACATCGTCCTCCAGCAGACTTGTCTCCATGGGTCGATTGCTACCTCGGGCACCTTATGACCGTTCTGCTGTGAGTCAAAGATTTTCGAATCGGACGAAAAACTGATAGTGAATTGTAACTTTCAGGGCCACCTAATGACGATGGATCACTCAAATTGCGTCCCGATTCAATACATCGTCCTCCAGCAGACTTGTCTCCATGGGTCTATTGCTGCCTCGGGCACCTTATGGCCGTTCTGCTGTGAGTCAAAGATTTTCGAATCGGACGAAAAACTGATAGTGAATTGTTACGTTCAGGGCCACCTAATGACGACGGATCACTCAAATTGCGTCCCGATTCAATACATCGTCCCCCAGCCGACTTGTCTCCATGGGTCTATTGCTGCCTCGGGCACCTTATGGTCGTTCTGCTGTGAGTCAAAGATTTTCGAATCGGACGAAAAACTGATAGTGAATTGTAACATTCAGGGCCACCTAATGACGATGGATCACTCAAATTGCGTCCCGATTCAATACATCGTTGTCCAGCAGACTTTTCTCCATGGGTCTATTGCTGCCTCGGGCACCTTATGGCCGTTCTTCTGTGAGTCAAAGATTTTCGAATCGGACGAAAATCTGATAGTGAATTGTATCATTCAGGGCCACCTAATGACGATGGACCACCCAAATTGCGTCCCGATTCAGTACATCGTCCTCCAGCCGAGTTGACTCCATGGGTCTATTGCTGCCTCGGGCACCTTATGGCCGTTCTGCTGTGAATCTAGATTATCGAATGGGACGAAAAACTGATAGTTAATTGTAACATTCAGGGCCTCCTAATGACGATGGAACACTCAAATCGCGTCCCGATTCAATACATCGTGCCCCAGCAGACTTGTCTCCATGGGTCTATTGTTGCCTCGGACACCTTATGGCCGTTCTGCTGTGAGTCAAAGATTTTTGAATCGGACGAAAAACTGATAGTGAATTGTAACGTTCAGGGCCACCTAATGACGATGGATCACTCAAATTGCGTCCCGATTCAATACATCGTCCTCCAGCCGACTTGACTCCATGGGTCTATTGCTGCCTCGGGCACCTTATGGCCGTTCTGCTGTGAGTCTAAATCATCGAATGGGACGAAAAACTGATAGTGAATTGTAACGTTCAGGGCCACCTAATGACGATGGATCACTCAAATTGCGTCCCGATTCAATACATCGTCCTCCAGCAGACTTGCCTCCATGGGTCTATTGCTGCCTCGGCCACCTTATGGCCGTTCTGCTGTGAGTCTAGATTATCGAATGGGACGAAAAACTGATAGTGAATTGTAACGTTCAGGGCCACTGATGACGATGGATCACTCAAATTGCGTCCCGATTCAATACATCGTCCTCCAGCAGACTTGTCTCCATGGGTCGATTGCTGCCTCGGGCACCTTATGGCCGTTCTGCTGTGAGTCAAAGATTTTCGAATCGGACGAAAAACTGATAGTGAATTGTAACGTTCAGGGCCACCTAATGACGATGGATCACTCAAATTGCGTCCCGATTCAATACATCGTCCTCCAGCAGACTTGTCTCCATGGGTCTATTGCTGCCTCGGGCACCTTATGGCCGTTCTGCTGTGAGTCAAAGATTTTCGAATCGGACGAAAAACTGATAGTGAATTGTAACATTCAGGGCCACCTAATGACGATGGATCACTCAAATTGCGTCCCGATTCAATACATCGTCCTCCAGCAGACTTGTCTCCATGGTTCTATTGCTGCCTCGGGCACCTTATGGCCGTTCTTCTGTGAGTCAACGATTTTCGAATCGGACGAAAAACAGATAGTGAATTGTAACATTCAGGGCCACCTAATGAAGATGGACCACACAAATTGCGTCCCGATTCAATACATCGTCCTCCAGCAGACTTGACTCCATGGGTCTATTTCTTCCTCGGGCACCTTATGGCCGTTCAGCTGTGAGTCTAGATTATCGAATCGGACGAAAAACTGATAGTGAATTGTAACATTCAGGGCCACCTAATGACGATGGTCCACCCAAATTGCGTCCCGATTCAATACATCGTCCTCCAGCCGAGTTGACTCCATGGGTCTATTGCTGCCTCGGGCACCTTATGGCCGTTCTGCTGTGAATCTAGATTATCGAATGGGATGAAAAACTGATAGTGAATTGTAACGTTCAGGGCCACTTAATGACGATGGATCACTCAAATTGCGTCCGGATTCAATACATCGTCCTCCAGCAGACTTGTCTCCATGGTTCTATTGCTGCCTCGGGCACCTTATGGCCGTTCTGCTGTGAGTCAAAAATTTTCGAATCGGACGAAAAACTGATAGTGAATTGTAACGTTCGGGGCCACCTAATAACGATAGATCACTCAAATTGCGTCCCGATTCAATACTTTGTCCTCCATGGGTCTATTGCTGCCTCGGGCACCTTATGGCCGTTCAGCTGTGAGTCTAGATTATCGAATCGGACGAAAAACAGATAGTGAATTGTAACGTTCAGGGCCTCCTAATGACGATGGATCACTCAAATTGCGTTCCGATTCAATACATCGTCCTCCAGCAGACTTGTCTCCATGGGGCTATTGCTGCCTCGGGCACCTTATGGCCGTTCTGCTGTGAGTCTAGATTTTCGAATCGGACGAAAAACTGATAGTGAATTGTAACTTTGAGGGCCACCTAATGACGATGGATCACTCAAATTGCGTCCCGATTCAATACATGGTCCTCCAGCAGACTTGTCTCCATGGGTCTATTGCTGCCTCGGGCACCTTATGGCCGTTCTGCTGTGAGTCAAAGATTTTCGAATCGGACGAAAAACTGATAGTGAATTGTAACGTTCAGGGCCACCTAATAACGATGGATCACTCAAATTGCGTCCCGATTCAATACATCGTCGTCCAGCAGACTTGTCTCCATGGGTCAATTGCTGCCTCGGGCACCTTATGGTCGTTCTCCCGTGAGTCTAGATTATCGAATGGGACGAAAAACTTATAGTTAATTGTAACATTCAGGGCCTCCTAATGACGATGGAACACTCAAATCGCGTCCCGATTCAATACATCGTGCCCCAGCAGATTTATCGCCATGGGTCTATTGTTGCCTCGGACACCTTATGGCCGTTCTGCTGTGAGTCAAAGATTTTTGAATCGGACGAAAAACTGATAGTGAATTGTAACGTTCAGGGCCACCTAATGACGATGGATCACTCAAATTGCGTCCCGATTCAATACATCGTCCTCCAGCCGACTTGACTCCATGGGTCTATTGCTGCCTCGGGCACCTTATGGCCGTTCTGCTGTGAGTCAAAGATTTTCGATTCGGACGAAAAACTGATATTGAATTGTAACGTTCGGGGCCACCTAATAACGATGGATCACTCAAATTGCGTCCCGATTCAATACTTTGTCCTCCATGGGTCTATTGCTGCCTCGGGCACCTTATGGTCGTTCTCCCGTGAGTCTAGCTTATCGAATGGAACGAAAAATTGATAGTTAATTGTAACATTCAGGGCCTCCTAATGACGATGGAACACTCAAATCGCGTCCCGATTCAATGCATCGTCCTCCAGCAGACTTGTCTCCATGGGTCTATTGCTGCCTCGGACACTTTATGGCCGTTGTGCTGTGAGTCAAAGATTTTCGAATCGTACGAAAAAGTGATAGTGAATTGTAACTTTCAGGGCCACCTAATGACGATGGATCACTCAAATTGCGTCCTGATTAAATACATCGTCCTCCAGCCGACTTGTCTCCATGGGTCTATTGCTGCCTCGGGCACCTTATGGCCGTTCTGCTGTGAGTCAAGGATTTTCGAATCGGACGAAAAACTGATAGTGAATTGTAACGTTCAGGGCCTCCTAATGACGATGGAACACTAAAATTGCGTGCCGATTCAATACATCGTCCTCCAGCAGACTTGACTTCATGGGTCTATTGCTGCCTCGGGCACCTTATGGCCGTTCTGCTGTGAGTCAAAGATTTTCGAATCGGACGAAAAACTGATAGTGAATTGTAACGTTCAGGGCCTCCTAATGCCGATGGAACACTCAAATTGCGTCCCGATTGAATACCTCGTCCTCCAGCAGACTTGTCTCCATGGGTCTATTGCTGCCTCGGGCACCTTATGGTCGTTCTCCCGTGAGTCTAGATTATCGAATGGGACGAAAAACTGATAGTTAATTGTAACATTCAGGGCCTCCTAATGACGATGGCACACTCAAATTGCATCCCGATTCAATACATCGTCCTCCAGCAGACTTGTCTCCATGGGTCTATTGCTGCCTCGGGCACCTTATGGCCGTTCTGCTGTGAGTCAAAGATTTTCGAATCGGACGAAAAACTGATAGTGAATTGTACCATTCAGGGCCACCTAATGACGATGGATCACTCAAATTGCGTCCCGATTCAATACATCGTCCTCCAGCCGATTTGTCTCCATGGGTCTATTGCTGCCTCGGGCACCTTATGGCAGTTCTGCTGTGAGTCAAAGATTTTCGAATCGGACGAAACACTGATAGTGAATTGTACCATTCAGTGCCACCTAATGACGATAGATCACTCAAATTGCGTCCCGATTCAATACATCGTCCTCCAGCCGACTTGTCTCCATGGGTCTATTGCTGCATCGGGCACCTTATGGCCGTTCTGCTGTGAGTCAAAGATTTTCGAATCGGACGAAAAACTGATAGTGAATTGTAACATTCAGGGCCACCTAATGACGATGGACCACACAAATTGCGTCCCGATTCAATACATCGTCCTCCAGCAGACTTGTCTCCATGGGTCTATTGCTGCCTCGGGCACCTTATGGCCGTTCTGCTGTGAGTCAAAGATTTTCGAATCGGACGAAAAACTGATAGTGAATTGTAACGTTCAGGGCCTCCTAATGACGATGGAACACTCAAATTGCGTCCCGATTCAATACATCGTCCTGCAGCAGACTTGTCTCCATGGGTCTATTGCTGCCTCGGGCACCTTATGGCCGTTCTGCTGTGAGTCAAAGATTTTCGAATGTGACGAAAAACTGATAGTGAATTGTAACATTTTGGGCCACCTAATGACGATGGATCACTCAAATTGCGTCCCGATTCAATACATCGTCCTCCAGCCGACTTGTATCCATGGGTCTATTGCTGCCTCGGGCACCTTATGGCCGTTCTGCTGTGAGTCAAAAATTTTCGAATCGGACGAAAAACTGATAGTGAATTGTAACGTTCAGGGCCACCTAATGACGATGGATCACTCAAATTGAGTCCCGATTCAATACATCGTCCTCCAGCAGACTTGTCTCCATGGGTTTATTGCTGCCTCGGGCACCTTATGGCCGTTCTGCTGTGAGTCAAAGATTTTCGAATCGGACGAAAAACTGATAGTGAATTGTAACATTCAGGGCCACCTAATGACGATGGACCACACAAATTGCGTCCCGATTCAATACATCGTCCTCCAGCCGACTTGTCTCCATGGGTCTATTGCTGCCTCGGGCACCTTATGGTCGTTCTCCCGTGAGACTAGATTATCGAATGGGACGAAAAACTGATAGTTAATTGTAACATTCAGGGCCACCTAATGACGCGAACCACACAAATTGCGTCCCAATTCAATACATCGTCCTCCAGCCGACTTGACTCCATGGGTCTATTGCTGCCTCGAGCACCTTATGGCCGTTCTCCTGTGAGTCTAGATTATCGAATGGGACGAAAAACTGATAGTGAATTGTAACGTTCAGGGCCACCTAATGACGATGGATCACTCAAATTGCGTCCCGATTCAATACATCGTCCTCCAGCCGACTTGTCTCCATGGGTCTATTGCTGCCTCGGGCACCTTATGGTCGTTCTCCCGTGAGACTAGATTATCGAATGGGACGAAAAACTGATAGTTAATTGTAACATTCAGGGCCTCCTAATGACGATGGAACACTCAAATTGCGTCCCGATTCAATACGTCCTCCAGCAGACATGTCTCCATGGGTCTATTGCTGCCTTGGGCACCTTATGGCCGTTCTGCTGTGAGTTAAAGATTTTCGAATCGGACGGAAAACTGATAGTGAATTGTAACATTCAGGGCCACCTAATGATTATGGATCACTCAAATTGCGTCCGGATTCAATACATCGTCCTCCAGCCGACTTGTCTCCATGGGTCTATTGCTGCCTCGGGCACCTTACGGCCGTTCTGCTGTGAGTCAAAGATTTTCGAATCGGACGAAAAACTGATAGTGAATTGTAACGTTCTGGGCCACCAAATGACGATGGATCACTCAAATTGCGTCCCGATTCAATACATCGTCCTCCAGCAGACTTGTCTCCAAGGGTCTATTGCTGCCTCGGGCACCTTATGGCTGTTCTGCTGTTAGTCAAAGATTTTCGAATCGGACGAAAAACTGATAGTGAATTGTAACGTTCAGGGCCTCCAAAGGACGATGGAACACTCAAATTGCGTCCCGATTCAATACCTCGTCCTCCAGCAGACTTGTCTCCATGGGTCTATTGCTGCCTCGGGCACCTTTTGCTCGTTCTCCCGTGAGTCTAGATTATCGAATGGCACGAAAAACTGATAGTTAATTGCAACATTCAGTGCCTCCTAATGACGATGGAATACTCAAATTGCGTCCTGATTCAATACATCGTCCTCCAGCAAACTTGTCTTCATGGGTCTATTGCTGCCTCGGGCACCTTATGGCGGTTCTGCTGTGAGTCAAAGATTTTCGAATCTGACTAAAAACTGATAGAGAATTGTAACGTTCAGGGCCACCTAATGACGATGGATCACGCAAGATGCGTCCCGATTCAATACATCGTCCTCCAGCCGTCTTGTCTCCATGGGTCTATTGCTCCCTCGTGCTCCTTATGGCCGTTATGCTGTGAGTCAAAGATTTTCGAATCGGACGAAAAACTGATAGTGAATTGTAACATTCAGGGCCTCCTAATGACGATGGAACACTCAAATTGCGTCCCGATTCAATACATCGACCTGCAGCAGACTTGTCTCCATGGGTCTATTGCTGCCTCGGGCACCTTATGGCCGTTCTGCTGTGAGTCAAAGATTTTCGAATCTGACGAAAAACTGACAGTGAATTGTAACATTCTGGGCCACCTAATGACGATGGATCACTCAAATTGCGTCCCGATTCAATACATCGTCCTCCAGCAGCCTTGTCTTCATGGGTTTATTGCTGCCTCGGACACCTTATGGCCGTTCTGCTGTGACTCAAATATTTTCGAATCGGACGAAAAACTGATAGTGAATTGTAACGTTCAGGGCCTCCTAATGACGATGGAACACTCAAATTGCGTCCCGATTCAATACATCGTCCTCAAGCAGACTTGTCTCCATGGGTCTATTGATGTCTCGGGCACATTATGGCCGTTCTGCTGTGAGTCTAGATTATCGAATGGGACGAAAAACTGATAGTGAATTGTAACGTTCAGGGCCACCTAATGACGATGGATCACTCAAATTGCGTCCTGATTCAATACATCGTCCTCCAGCAGCTGCCTCGGGCACCTTATGGCCGTTCTGCTGTGAGTTAAAGATTTTCGAATCGGACGAAAAACTGATAGCTAATTGTAACATCAGGGCCTCCTAATGACGATGGAACACTCAAAATGCGTCCCGGTTCAATACCTCGTCCTCCAGCAGACTTGTCTCCATGGGTCTATTGCTGCCTCGGGCACCTTGTGGCCGTTCTGCTGTGAGTCAAAGATTTTCGAATCGGACGAAAAACTGATAGTGAATTGTAACGTTCAGGGAAACCTAATGACGATGGATCACTCAAATTGCGTCCCGATTCAATATATCGTCCTCCAGCAGATTGTCTCCATGGGTTATTGCTGCCTCGGGCACCTTATGGCCGTTCTGCTGTGACTCAAAGATTTTCGAATCGGACGAAAAACTGATAGCTAATTGTAACATTCAGGGCCTCCTAATGACGATGGACCACTCAAATTGCGTCCCGATTCAATACATCGTCCTCCAGCCGACTTGACTCCATGGGTCTATTGCTGCCTCGGGCACCTTATAGCCGTTCTGCTGTGAGTCTAGATTGTCGAATGGGACGAAAAACTGATAGTTAATTGTAACATCAGGGCCTCCTAATGACGATGGAACACTCAAAATGCGTCCCGATTCAATACATCGTCCTCCAGCAGACTTGTCTCCATGGGTCTATTGCTTCCTCGGGCACCTTATGATCGTTCTCCCGTGAGTCTAGATTATCGAATGGGACGAAAAACTGATAGTTAATTGTAACATTCAGGGCCTCCTAATGACGATGGCACACTCAAATTGCGTCCCGATTCAATACATCGTCCTCCAGCAGACTTGTCTCCATGGGTCTATTGCTGCCTCGGGCACCTTATGGCCGCTCTGCTGTGAGTCAAACATTTTCGAATCGGACGAAAAACTGATAGTGAATTGTACCATTCAGGGCCACCTAATGACGATGGATCACTCAAATTGCGTCCCGATTCAATACATCGTCCTCCATCCGACTTGTCTCCATGGGTCTATTGCTGCCTCGGGCACCTTATGGCCGTTCTGCTGTGAGTCAAAGATTTTCGAATCGGACGAAAAACTGATAGTGAATTGTACCATTCAGGGCCACCTAATGACGATGGATCACTCAAATTGCGTCCCGATTCAATACATCGTCCTCCAGCCGACTTGTCTCCATGGGTCTATTGCTGCATCGGGCACCTTATGGCCGTTCTGCTGTGAGTCAAAGATTTTCGAATCGGACGAAAAACTGATAGTGAATTGTAACATTCAGGGCCACCTAATGACGATGGACCACACAAATTGCGTCCCGATTCAATACATCGTCCTCCAGCAGACTTGTCTCCATGGGTCTATTGCTGCCTCGGGCACCTTATGGGCGTTCTGCTGTGAGTCAAAAATTTTCGAATCGGACGAAAAACTGATACTGAATTGTAACGTTCAGGGCCTCCTAATGACGATGGAACACTCAAATTGCGTCCCGATTCAATACATCGTCCTGCAGCAGACTTGTCTCCATGGGTCTATTGCTGCCTCGGGCACCTTATGGCCGTTCTGCTGTGAGTCAAAGATTTTCGAATGTGACGAAAAACTGATAGTGAATTGTAACGTTCAGGGCCACCTAATGACGATGGATCACTCAAATTGCGTCCCGATTCAATACATCGTCCTCCAGCAGACTTGTCTCCATGGGTTTATTGCTGCCTCGGGCACCTTATGGCCGTTCTGCTGTGAGTCAAAGATTTTCGAATCGGACGAAAAACTGATAGTGAATTGTAACGTTCAGGGCCACCTAATGACGATGGATCACTCAAATTGCGTCCCGATTCAATACATCGTCCTCCAGCAGACTTGTCTCCATGGGTTTATTGCTGCCTCGGGCACCTTATGGCCGTTCTGCTGTGAGTAAAGATTTTCGAATCGGAGGAAAAACTGATAGTGAATTGTAACATTCAGGGCCACCTAATGACGATGGACCACAAAAATTGCGTCCCGATTCAATACATCGTCCTCCAGCCGACTTGACTCCATGGGTCTATTGCTGCCTCGGCCACCTTATGGCCGTTCTGCTGTGAGTCTAGATTATCGAATGGGACGAAAAACTGATAGTTAATTGTAACATTCAGGGCCACCTAATGACGATGAACCACACAAATTGCGTCCCAATTCAATACATCGTCCTCCAGCCGACTTGACTCCATGTGTCTATTGCTGCCTCGATCACCTTATGGCCGGTCTGCTGTGAGTCTAGATTATCGAATGGGACGAAAAACTGATAGTGAATTGTAACGTTCAGGGCCACCTAATGACGATGGATCACTCAAATTGCATCCAGATTCAATACTTCGTCCTCCAGCCGACTTGTCTCCATGGGTCTATTGCTGCCTCGGGCACCTTATGGTCGTTCTCCCGTGAGTCTAGATTATCGAATGGGACGAAAAACTGATAGTTAATTGTAACATTCAGGGCCTCCTAATGACGATGGAACACTCAAATTGCGTCCCGATTCAATACGTCCTCCAGCAGACTTGTCTCCATGGGTCTATTGCTGCCTCGGGCACCTTATGGCCGTTCTGCTGTGAGTTAAAGATTTTCGAATCGGACGGAAAACTGATAGTGAATTGTAACATTCAGGGCCACCTAATGATTATGGATCACTCAAATTGCGTCCGGATTCAATACATCGTCCTCCAGCCGACTTGTCTCCATGGGTCTATTGCTGCCTCGGGCACCTTATGGCCGTTCTGCTGTGAGTCAAAGATTTTCGAATCGGACGAAAAACTGATAGTGAATTGTAACGTTCAGGGCCACCTAATGACGATGGAACACTCAAATTGCGTCCCGATTCAATACATCGTCCTCCAGCAGACTTGTCTCCATGGGTCTATTGCTGCCTCGGGCACCTTATGGCTGTTCTGCTGTTAGTCAAAAATTTTCGAATCGGACGAAAAACAAATAGTGAATTGTAACGTTCAGGGCCTCCTAATGACGATGGAACACTCAAATTGCGTCCCGATTCAATACCTCGTCCTCCAGCAGACTTGTCTCCATGGGTCAATTGCTGCCTCGGGCACCTTATGCTCGTTCTCCCGTGAGTCTAGATTATCGAATGGCACGAAAAACTGATAGTTAATTGTAACATTCAGGGCCTCCTAATGACGATGGAACACTCAAATTGCGTCCCGATTCAATACATCGACCTGCAGCAGACTTGTCTCCATGGGTCTATTGCTGCCTCGGGCACCTTATGGCCGTTCTGCTGTGAGTCAAAGATTTTCGAATCTGACGAAAAACTGATAGTGAATTGTAACATTCTGGGCCACCTAATGACGATGGATCACTCAAATTGCGTCCCGATTCAATACATCGTCCTCCAGCCGACTTGTCTCCATGGGTCTACTGCTGCCTCGAGCACCTTATGGACGTACTGCTGTGAGTCAAAGATTTGCGAATGGGACAAAAAACTGATAGTGAATTGTAACGTTCAGGGCCACCTAATGACGATGGAACACTCAAATTGCGTCCCGATTCAATACATCGTCCTCCAGCAGACTTGTCTTCATGGGTCTATTGCTGCCTCGGGCACCTTATGGCCGTTCTGCTGTGGGTCAAAGATTTTCGAATCGGACGAAAAACTGATAGTGAATTGTAACGTTCAGGGCCACCTAATGACGATGGATCACTCAAATTGCGTCCCGATTCAATACATCGTCCTCCAGCAGACTTGTCTCCATGAGTCTATTGCTGCCTCGGGCACATTATGGCCGTTCTGCTGTGAGTCTAGATTATCGAATGGGACGATAAACTGATAGTGAATTGTAACGTTCAGGGCCACCTAATGACGATGGATCACTCAAATTGCGTCCCGATTCAATACATCGTCCTCCAGCAGACTTGTCTCCATGGGTCTATTGCTGCTTTGGGCACCTTATGGCCGTTCTGCTGTGAGTCAAAGATTTTCGAATCGGACGAAAAACTGATAGTGAATTGTAACGTTCAGGGCCACCTAATGACGATGGATCACTCAAATTGCGTCCCGATTCCATACATCGTCGTCCAGCAGACTTGTCTCCATTGGTCTATTGCTGCCTCGGGCATCTTATGGCCATTCTGCTGTTAGTCAAAGATTGTCGAATCCGACGAAAAACTGCTAATGAATTGTAACGTTCAGGGCGTCCTAATGACGATGGAACACTCAAATTGCGTCCCGGTTCAATACCTCGTCCTCCAGCAGACTTGTCTCCATGGGTCTATTGCTGCCTCGGGCACCTTATGGCCGTTCTGCTGTGAGTCAAAGATTTTCGAATCGGACGAAAAACTGATAGTGAATTGTAACGTTCAGGGCCACCTAATGACGATCGATCACTCAAATTGCGTCCCGATTCAATACATCGTCCTCCAGCAGACTTGTCTCCATGGGTTATTGCTGCCTCGGGCACCTTATGGCCGTTCTGCTGTGACTCAAAGATTTTCGAATCGGACGAAAAACTGATAGTGAATTGTAACGTTCAGGGCCTCCTAATGACGATGGAACACTCAAATTGCGTCCCGATTCAATACATCGTCCTCCAGCAGACTTGTCTCCATGGGTCTATTGCTGCCTCGGGCACCTTGTGGCCGTTCTGCTGAGAGTCAAAGATTTTCGAATCGGACGAAAAACTGATAGTGAATTGTAATATTCAGGGCCACCTAATGACGATAAACCACACAAATTGCGTCCCAATTCAAGACATCGTCCTCCAGCCGACTTGACTCCATGGGTCTATTGCAGCCTCGAGCACCTTATGGCCGTTCTGCTGTGAGTCTAGATTATCGAATGAGACGAAAAACTGATAGTGAATTGTAACGTTCAGGGCCACCTAATGACGATGGATCACTCAAATTGCGTCCCGATTCAATACATCGTCCTCGAGCCGACTTGTCTCCATGTGTCTATTGCTGCCTCGGGCACCTTATGGTCGTTCTCCCGTGGGTCTAGATTATCGAATGGGACGAAAAACTGATAGTTAATTGAAACAATCAGGGCCTCCTAATGACGATGGAACACTCAAATTGCGTCCCGATTCAATACGTCCTCCAGCAGACTTGTCTCCATGGGTCTATTGCTGCCTCGGGCACCTTATGGCCGTTCTGCTGTGAGTTAAATATTTTCGAATCGGACGAAAAACTGATAGGGAATTGTAACTTTCAGGGCCACCTAATGACGATGGATCACTCAAATTGCGTCCCGATTCAATACATCGTCCTCCAGCCGACTTGTCTCCATGGGTCTACTGCTGCCTCGAGCACCTTATGGACGTACTGCTGTGAGTCAAAGATTTGCGAATGGGACAAAAAACTGATAGTGAATTGTAACGTTCAGGGCCACCTAATGACGATGGAACACTCAAATTGCGTCCCGATTCAATACATCGTCCTCCAGCAGACTTGTCTTCATGGGTCTATTGCTGCCTCGGGCACCTTATGGCCGTTCTGCTGTGGGTCAAAGATTTTCGAATCGGACGAAAAACTGATAGTGAATTGTAACGTTCAGGGCCACCTAATGACGATGGATCACACAAATTGCGTCCCGATTCAGTACATCGTCCTCCAGCAGACTTGTCTCCATGAGTCTATTGCTGCCTCGGGCACATTATGGCCGTTCTGCTGTGAGTCTAGATTATCGAATGGGACGATAAACTGATAATGAATTGTAACGTTCAGGGCCACCTAATGACGATGGATCACTCAAATTGCGTCCCGATTCAATACATCGTCCTCCAGCAGACTTGTCTCCATGGGTCTATTGCTGCCTCGGGCACCTTATGGCCGTTCTGCTGTGAGTCAAAGATTTTCGAATCGGACGAAAAACTGATAGTGAATTGTAACGTTCAGGGCCACCTAATGACGATGGATCACTCAAATTGCGTCCCGATTCAATACATCGTCGTCCAGCAGACTTGTCTCCATTGGTCTATTGCTGCCTCGGGCACCTTATGGCCATTCTGCTGTTAGTCAAAGATTGTCGAATCCGACGAAAAACTGATAATGAATTGTAACGTTCAGGGCGTCCTAATGACGATGGAACACTCAAATTGCGTCCCGGTTCAATACCTCGTCCACCAGCAGACTTGTCTCCATGGGTCTATTGCTGCCTCGGGCACCTTATGGCCGTTCTGCTGTGAGTCAAAGATTTTCGAATCGGACGAAAAACTGATAGTGAATTGTAACGTTCAAGGCCACCTAATGACGATCGATCACTCAAATTGCGTCCCGATTCAATACATCGTCCTCCAGCAGACTTGTCTCCATGGGTTATTGCTGCCTCGGGCACCTTATGGCCGTTCTGCTGTGACTCAAAGATTTTCGAATCGGACGAAAAACTGATAGTGAATTGTAACGTTCAGGGCCACCTAATGACGATGGAACACTCAAATTGCGTTCCGATTCAATACATCGTCCTCCAGCAGACTTGTCTCCATGGGTCTATTGCTGCCTCGGGCACCTTGTGGCCGTTCTGCTGAGAGTCAAAGATTTTCGAATCGGACGAAAAACTGATAGTGAATTGTAATATTCAGGGCCACCTAATGACGATAAACCACACAAATTGCGTCCCAATTCAAGACATCGTCCTCCAGCCGACTTGACTCCATGGGTCTATTGCAGCCTCGAGCACCTTATGGCCGTTCTGCTGTGAGTCTAGATTATCGAATGAGACGAAAAACTGACAGTGAATTGTAACGTTCAGGGCCACCTAATGACGATGGATCACTCAAATTGCGTCCCGATTCAATACATCGTCCTCCAGCCGACTAGTCTCCATGTGTCTATTGCTGCCTCGGGCACCTTATGGTCGTTCTCCCGTGGGTCTAGATTATCGAATGGGACGAAAAACTGATAGTTAATTGTAACAATCAGGGCCTCCTAATGACGATGGAACACTCAAATTGCGTCCCGATTCAATACGTCCTCCAGCAGACTTGTCTCCATGGGTCTATTGCTGCCTCGGGCACCTTATGGCCGTTCTGCTGTGAGTTAAATATTTTCGAATCGGACGAAAAACTGATAGTGAATTGTAACATTCAGGGCCACCTAATGACGATGGATCACTGAAATTGCGTCCGGATTCAATACATCGTCCTCCAGCCGACTTGTCTCCATGGGTCTATTGCTGCCTCGGGCACCTTATGGCCGTTCTGCTGTGAGTAAAAGATTTTCGAATCGGACGAAAAACTGATAGTGAATTGTAACGTTCAGGGCCTCCTAATGACGATGGAACACTCAAATAGCGTCCCGATTCAATACCTCGTCCTCCAGCCGACTTGCCTCCATGTGTCTATTGCTGCCTCGGGCACCTTATGGCCGCTCTGCTGTGAGTCAAAGATTTTCGAATCGGACGAAAAACTGATAGTGAATTGTAACGTTCAGGGCCACCTATTGACGATGGATCACTCAAATTGCGTCCCGATTCAATACATCGTCCTCCAGCAGACTTGTCTCCATGGGTCTATTGCTGCCTCGGGCACCTTATGGCCGATCTGCTGTGACTCAAAGATTTTCAAATAAGACGAAAAACTGATAGTGAATTGTACGTTCAGGGCCTCCTAATATCGATGGAACACTCCAATTGCGTCCCGATTCAATATATCGCCCTCCAGCAGACTTGTCTCCATGGGTCTATTGCTGCCTCGGGCACCTTATGGTCGTTCTCCCGTGAGTCTAGATTATCGAATGGGACGAAAAACTGATAGTTAATTGTAACATTCAGGACCTCCTAATGACGATGGCACACTCAAATTGCGTCCCAATTCAATACATCGTCCTCCAGCAGACTTGTCTCCATGGGTCTATTGCTGCCTCTGGCACGTTATGGTCGTTCTGCTGTGAGTCAAAGATTTTCGAATCGGACGAAAAACTGATAGTGAATTGTACCATTCAGGGCCACCTAATGACGATGGATCACTCAAATTGCGCCCCGATTCAATTCATCATTCTCCAGCCGACTTGTCTCCATGGGTCTATTGCTGCCTCGGGCACCTTATGGCCGTTCTGCCGTGAGTCAAAGATTTTCGAATCGGACGAAAAACTGATAGTGAATTGTACCATTGAGGGCCACGTAATGACGATGGATCATTCAAATTGCGTCCCGATTCAATACCTCGTCCTCCAGCAGACTTGTCTCCATGGGTCTATTGCTGCCTCGGGCACCTTATGGTCGTTCTCCCGTGAGTCTAGATTATCGAATGGGACGAAAAACTGATAGTTAATTGTATCATTCAGGGCCTCCTAATGACGATGGAACACTCAAATTGCGGCCCGATTCAATACATCGTCCTCCAGCAGACTTGTCTCCATGGGTCTATTGCTGCCTCGGGCACCTTATGGCCGATCTGCTGTGACTCAAAGATTTTCAAATAGGACGAAAAACTGATAGTGAATTGTACGTTCAGGGCCTCCTAATAACGATGGAACACTCAAATTGCGTCCCGATTCAATACATCGCCCTCCGGCAGACTTGTCTCCATGGGTCTATTGCTGCCTCGGGCACCTTATGGCCGTTCCGCTGTGAGTCTAGATTATCGAATGGGACGAGAAACTGATAGTGAATTGTAACATTCAGGGCCTCCTAATGACGATGGACCACACAAAATGCGTCCCGATTCAATACATCGTCCTCCAGCCGACTTGACTCCATGGGTCTATTGCTGCCTCGGGCACCTTATGGCCGTTCTGCTGTGAGTCTAGATTACCGAATGGGACGAAAAACTGATAGTTAATTGTAACATTCAGGGCCTCCTAATGACGATGGCACACTCAAATTGCGTCCCGATTCAATACATCGTCCTCCAGCAGGCTTGTCTCCATGGGTCTATTGCTGCCTCTGGCACCTTATGGTCGTTCTGCTGTGAGTCAAAGATTTTCGAATCGGACGAAAAACTGATAGTGAATTGTAACATTCAGGGCCACCTAATGACGATGGATCACTCAACTTGCGTCCCGATTCAATACATCGTCCTCCAGCCGACTTGTCTCCATGGGTCTATAGCTGCATCGGGCACCTTAAGGCCGTTCTGCTGTGAGTCAAAGATTTTCGAAACGGACGAAAAACTGATAGTGAATTGTAACATTCAGGGCCACATAATGACGATGGACCACACAAATTGCGTCCCGATTCAATACATCGTCCTCCAGCCGACTTGACTCCATGGGTCTACTGCTGCCTCGGCCACCTTATGGCCGTTCTGCTGTGAGTCTAGATTATCGAATGGGACGAAAAACTGATAGTTATTTTTAACATTCAGGGCCTCCTAATGACGATGGAACACTCAAATTGCGTCCCGATTCAATACATCGTCCCCCAGCAGACTTGTCTCCATGGGTCTATTGCTGCCTCGGGCACCTTATGGCCGTTCTGCTGTGAGTCAAAGATTTTCGAATCGGACGAAAAACTGATAGTGAATTGTAACGTTCAGGGCCTCCTAATGACGATAGAACACTCAAATTGCGTCCCGATTCAATACATCGTCCTGCAGCAGACTTGTCTCCATGGGTCTATTGCAGCCTCTGGCACCTTATGGCCGTTCTGCTGTGAGTCAAAGATTTTCGAATCTGACAAAAAACTGATAGTGAATTGTAACATTTTGGGTCACCTAATGACGATGGATCACTCAAATTGCGTCCCAATTCAATACATCGTCCTCCAGCCGACTTGACTCCATGGGTCTATTGCTGCCTCGGGCACCTTATGGCCGATCTGCTGTGAGTCTAGATTAACGAATGGGACGAAAAACTAATAGTTAATTGTAACATTCAGGGCCTCCTAATGACGATGGAACAATCAAATTGCGTCCCGATTCAATACATCGTCCTCCAGCAGACTTGTCTCCATGGGTCTAATGCTGCCTCGGGCACCTTATGGCCGTTCTGCTGTGAGTCAAAGATTTTCGAATCGGACGAAAAACTGATAGTGAATTGTAACGTTCAGGGCCACCTAATGACGATGAACCACACAAATTGCGTCCCGATTCAATACATCGTCCTCCATCCGACTTGACTCCAAGGGTCTGTTGCTGCCACGGGCACCTTATGGCCGTTCCGCTGAGAGACTAGATTATCGAATGGGACGAAAATCTGATAGTGAATTGTAACGTTCAGGGCCACCTAATGACGATGGATCACTCAAATTGCGTCCCGATTCAATACATCGTCCTCCAGCAGTCTTATCTTCATCGGTCTATTGCTGCCTCGGGCACCTTATGGCCGTTCTGCTGTGAGTGTAGTTTATCGAATGGGACGAAAAACTGATAGTTAATTGCAACATTCAAGGCCTCCCAATGACGATGGACCACACAAATTACGTCCCGATTCAATACATCGTCCTCCAGCCGACTTGACTCCATGGGTCTATTGCTGCCTCGGGCACCTTATGGCCGTTCTGCTGTGAGTCTAGATTATCGAATGGGACGAAAAGCTGATAGTTAATTGTAACATCAGGGCCTCCTAATGACGATGGAACACTCAAATTGCGTCCCGATTCAATACATCGTCCTCCAGCAGACTTGTCTCCATGGGTCTATTGCTGCCTCGGGCACCTTATGGCCGTTCTGCTGTGAGTCAAAGATTTTCGAATCGGACGAAAAACTGATAGTGAATTGTAACGTTCAGGGCCACCTAATGACGATGGATCACTCAAATTGCGTCCCGATTCAATACATCGTCCTCCAGCAGACTTGTCTCCATGGGTCTATTGCTGCCTCGGGCACCTTATGGCCGTTCTGCTGTGAGTCAAAGATTTTCGAATGGGACGAAAAACTGATAGTGAATTGTAACGTTCAGGGCCTCCTAATGCCGATGGAACACTCAAATTGCGTCCCGATTCAATACCTCGTCCTCCAGCAGACTTGTCTCCATGGGTCTATTGCTGCCCGGGCACCTTATGGTCGTTCTCCCGTGAGTCTAGATTATCGAATGGGACGAAAAACTGATAGTTAATTGTAACATTCAGGGCCCCCTAATGACGATGGCACACTCAAATTGCGTCCCGATTCAATACATCGTCCTCCAGCAGACTTGTCTCCATGGGTCTATTGCTGCCTCTGGCACCTTATGGTCGTTCTGCTGTGAGTCAAAGATTTTCGAATCGGACGAAAAACTGATAGTGAATTGTACCATTCAGGGCCACCTAATGACGATGGATCACTCAAATTGCGCCCCGATTCAATACATCGTCCTCCAGCCGACTTGTCTCCATGGGTCTATTGCTGCCTCGGGCACCTTATGGCCGTTCTGCTGTGAGTCAAAGATTTTCGAATCGGACGAAAAACTGATAGTGAATTGTACCATTCAGGGCCACCTAATGACGATGGATCACTCAAATTGTGTCCCGATTCAATACCTTGTCCTCCAGCAGACTTGTCTCCATGCATCTATTGCTGCCTCGGGCACCTTATGGTAGTTCTCCCGTGAGTCTAGATTATCGAATGGGACGAAAAACTGATAGTTAATTGTAACATTCAGGGCCTCCTAATGACGATGGAACACTCAAATTGCGTCCCGATTCAATACATAATCCTCCAGCAGACTTGTCTCCATGGGTCTATTGCTGCCTCGGGCACCTTATGGCCGTTCTGCTGTGAGTCAAAGATTTTCGAATCGGACGAAAAACTGATAGTGAATTGTAACGTTCAGGGCCTCCTAATGACGATAGAACACTCAAATTGCGTCCCGATTCAATACATCGCCCTCCAGCAGACTTGTCTCCATGGGTCTATTGCTGCCTCGGGCACCTTATGGCCGTTCTGCTGTGAGTCAAAGATTTTCGAATCGGACGAAGAAATGATAGTGAATTGTAACATTCAGGGCCACCTAATGACGATGAACCACACAAATTGCGTCCGGATTCAATACATCGTCCTCCAGCCGACTTGACTCCAAGGGTCTATTGCTACCTCGGGCACCTTATGGCCGTTCGGCTGTGAGTCTAGATTATCGAATGGGACGAAAAACTGATAGTGAATTGTAACGTTCAGGGCCACGTAGTGACGATGGATCACTCAAATTGCGTCCCGATTCAATTTAACGTCCTCCAGCAGACTTGTCTTCATGGGTCTATTGCTGCCTCTGGCACCTTATGGTCGTTCCCTCTGTGAGTCTAGATTATCGAATGGGACGAAAAACTGATTGTTAATTGCAACATTCAGGGCCTTCCAATGACGATGGACCACACAAATTACGTCCCGATTCAATACATCGTCCTCCAGCAGACTTGTCTCCATGGGTCTATTGCTGCCTCGGGCACCTTATGGTCGTTCTCCCGTGAGTCTAGATTATCGAATGGGACGAAAAACTGATAGTTAATTGTAACATTCAGGGCCTCCTAATGACGATGGCACACTCAAATTGCGTCCCGATTCAATACATCGTCCTCCAGCAGACTTGTCTCCATGGGTCTATTGCTGCCTCTGGCACCTTATGGTCGTTCCCTCTGTGAGTCAAAGATTTTCGCATCGGACGAAAAACTGATAGTGAATTGTAACATTCAGGGCCACCTAATGACGATGGATCACTCAACTTGCGTCCCGATTCAATACATCGTCCTCCAGCCGACTTGTCTCGATGGGTCTATTGCTGCATCGGGCACCTTAAGGCCGTTCTGCTGTGAGTCAAAGATTTTCGAAACGGACGAAAAACTGATAGTGAATTGTAACATTCAGGGCCACCTAATGACGATGGACCACACAAATTGCGTCCCGATTCAATACATCGTCCTCCAGCCGACTTGACTCCATGGGTCTATTGCTGCCTCGGCCACCTTATAGCCGTTCTGCTGTGAGTCTAGATTATCGAATGGGACGAAAAACTAATAGTGAATTGTAACGTTCAGGGCCACCTAATGACGATGGATCACTCAAATTGCGTCCCGATTCAATACATCGTCCTCCAGCAGACTTGTCTTCATGGGTCTATTGCTGTCCCGGGCACCTTATGGCCGTTCTGCTGTGAGTCTAGATTATCGAATGGGACGAAAAACTGATTGTTAATTGCAACATTCAGGGCCTTCCAATGACGATGGACCACACAAATTACGTCCCGATTCAATACATCGTACTCCAGCCGACTTGACTCCATGGGTCTATTGCTGCCTCGGACACCTTATGGCCGTTCTGCTGTGAGTCTAGATTATCGAATGGGACGAAAAACTGATAGTTAATTGTAACATCAGGGCCTCCTAATGACGATGGAACACTCAAATTGCGTCCCGATTCAATACATCGTCCTCCAGCAGACTTGTCTCACTCAAATTGCGTACCGATTCAATACCTCGTCCTCCAGCAGACTTGTCTCCATGGGTCTATTGCTGCCTCGGGCACCTTATGGCCGTTCTGCTGTGAGTCTAGATTATCGAATGGGACGAAAAACTGATAGTTAATTGTAACATTCAGGGCCTCCTAATGACGATGGACCACACAAATTGCGTCCCGATTCAATACATCGTCCTCCAGCCGACTTGACTCCATGGGTCTATTGCTGCCTCGGGCACCTTATGGCCGTTCTGCTGTGAGTCTAGATTATCGAATGGGACGAAAAACTGATAGTTAATTGTAACATCAGGGCCTCCTAATGACGATGGAACACTCAAATTGCGTCCAGATTCAATACATCGTCCTCCAGCAGACTTGTCTCCATGGGTCTATTGCTGCCTCGGGCACCTTACGGCCGTTCTGCTGTGAGTCAAAGATTTTCGAATCGGACGAAAAACTGATAGTGAATTGTAACGTTCAGGGCCTCCTAATGCCGATGGAACACTCAAATTGCGTCCCGATTCAATACATCGTCCTCCAGCAGACTTGTCTCCATGGGTCTATTGCTGCCTCGGGCACCTTATGGTCGTTCTCCAGTGAGTCTAGATTATCGAATGGGACGAAAAACTGATAGTTAATTGTAACATTCAGGGCCTCCTAATGACGATGGCACACTCAAATTCCGTCCCGATTCAATACATCGTCCTCCAGCAGATTTGTCTCCATGGGTCTATTGCTGCCTCTGGCACCTTATGGTCGTTCTGCTGTGAGTCAAAGATTTTCGAATCGGACGAAAAACTGATAGTGAATTGTACCATTCAGGGCCACCTAATGACGATGGATCACTCAAATTGCGCCCCGATTCAATACATCGTCCTCCAGCCGACTTGTCTCCATGGGTCTATTGCTGCCTCGGGCACCTTATGGCCGTTCTGCTGTGAGTCAAAGATTTTCGAATCGGACGAAAAACTGATAGTGAATTGTACCATTCAGGGCCACCTAATGACGATGGATCACTCAAATTTCGTCCCGATTCAATACATCGTCCTCCAGCAGACTTGTCTTCATGGGTCTATTGCTGCCTCGGGCACCTTATGGCCGTTCTGCTGTGAGTCTAGATTATCGAATGGGACGAAAAACTGATAGTTAATTGTAACATTCAGGGCCTCCTAATGACGATGGACCACACAAATTGCGTCCCGATTCAATACATCGTCCTCCAGCCGACTTGACTCCATGGGTCTATTGCTGCCTCGGGCACCTTATGGCCGTTCTGCTGTGAGTCTAGATTATCGAATGGGACGAAAAACTGATAGTTAATTGTAACATCAGGGCCTCCTAATGACGATGGAACACTCAAATTGCGTCCAGATTCAATACATCGTCCTCCAGCAGACTTGTCTCCATGGGTCTATTGCTGCCTCGGGCACCTTATGGCCGTTCTGCTGTGAGTCAAAGATTTTCGAATCGGACGAAAAACTGATAGTGAATTGTAACGTTCAGGGCCACCTAATGATGATGGAGCACTCAAATTGCGCCCCGATTCAATACATCGTCCTCCAGCCGACTTGTCTCCATGGGTCTATTGCTGCCTCGGGCACCTTATGGCCGTTCTGCTGTGAGTCAAAGATTTTCGAATCGGACGAAAAACTGATAGTGAATTGTAACGTTCAGGGCCTCCTAATGACGATGGAACACTCAAATTGCGTCCCGATTCAATATATCGTCCTGCAGCAGACTTGTCTCCATGGGTCTATTGCTGCCTCGGGCACCTTATGGCCGTTCTGCTGTGAGTCAAAGATTTTCGAATCTGACGAAAAACTGATAGTGAATAGTAACATTTTGGGCCACCTAATGACGATGGATCACTCAAATTGCGTCCCGATTCAATACATCGTCCTCCAGCCGACTTGACTCCATGGGTCTATTGCTGCCTCGGGCACCTTATGGCCGATCTGCTGTGAGTCTAGATTATCGAATGGGACGAAAAACTAATAGTTAATTGTAACGTTCAGGGCCACCTAATACGATGGATCACTCAAATTGCGTCCCGATTCTATACATCGTCCTCCAGCAGGCTTGTCTCCATGGGTCTATTGCTGCATCGGGCACCTTATGGGCGTTCTGCTGTGAGTCAAAGATTTTCGAATCGGACGAAAAACTGATAGTGAATTGTAACATTCAGGGCCACCTAATGACGATGGACCACACAAATTCCGTCCCGATTCAATACATCGTCCTCCAGCCGACTTGACTCCATGGGTCTATTGCTGCCTCGGGCACCTTATAGCCGTTCTGCTGTGGGTCTAGATAATCGAATGGGACGAAAAACTGATAGTTAATTGTAACTTTCAGGGCCTCCTAATGACGATGGAACACTCAAATTGCGTCCCGATTCAATACATCGTCCTCCAGCAGACTTGTCTCCATGGGTCTAATGCTGCCTCGGGCACCTTATGGCCGTTCTGCTGTGAGTCAAAGATTTTGGAATCGGACGAAAAACTGATAGTGAATTGTACCATTGAGGGCCACCTAATGACGATGGATCACTCAACTTGCGTCCCGATTCAATACATCGTCCTCCAGCCGACTTGTCTCCATGGCTCTATTGCTGCATCGGGCACCTTAAGGCCGTTCTGCTGTGAGTCAAAGATTTTCGAAACGGACGAAAAACTGGTAGTGAATTGTAACATTCAGGGCCACCTAATGACGATGGACCACACAAATTGCGTCCCGATTCAATACATCGTCCTCCAGCCGACTTGACTCCATGGGTCTATTGATGCCTCGGCCACCTTATGGCCGTTCTGCTGTGAGTCTAGATTATCGAATGGGACGAAAAACTGATAGTTAATTGTAACATTCAGGGCCTCCTAATGACGATGGAACAATGAAATTGCGTCCCGATTCAAAATATCGTCCTCCAGCAGACTTGTCTCCATGGGTCTATTGCTGCCTCGGGCACCTCATGGCCGTTCTGCTGTGAGTCAAAGATTTTCGAATCGGACGAAAAACTACTAGTGAATTGTAGCTTTCATGGCCACCTAATGACGATGGATCACGCAAATTGCGTCCCGATTCAATACATCGTCCTCCAGCCGACTTGTCTCCATCGGTCTATTGCTCCCTCGGGCACCTTATGGCCGTTATGCTGTGAGTCAAAGATTTTCGAATCGGACGAAAAACTGATAGTGAATTGTAAGATTCAGGGCCACCTAATGACGATGGACCACACAAATTGCGTCCCGATTCAATACATCGTCCTCCAGCCAACTTGACTCCATGGGTCTATTGCTGCCTCGGGCACCTTATAGCCGTTCTGCTGTGTGTCTAGATTATCGAATGGGACGAAAAACTGATAGTTAATTGTAACTTTCAGGGCCTCCTAATGACGATGGAACACTCAAATTGCGTCCCGATTCAATACATCGTCCTCCAGCAGACTTGTCTCCATGGGTCAATTGCTGCCTCGGGCACCTTATGGCCGTTCTGCTGTGAGTCAAAGATTTTCGAATCGGACGAAAAACTGATAGTGAATTGTAACGTTCAGGGGCACCTAATGACGACGGATCACTCAAATTGCTTCCCGATTCAATACATCGTCCTCCAGGAGACTTGTCTCCATTGGTCTATTGCTGCCTCGGGCACCTTATGGCCGGTCTGCTGTGAGTCAAAGATTTTCGAATCTGACGAAAAACTGATAGTGAATTGTACCATTCAGGGCCACCTAATGACGATGGATCACTCAAATTGCGTCCCGATTCAATACATCGTCCTCCAGCAGACTTGTCTCCATCGGTCTATTGCTGCCTCGGGCACCTTATGGCCGTTATACTGTGAGTCAAAGATTTTCGAATCGGACGAAAAACTGATAGTGAATTGTAACGTTCAGGGCCTCCTAATGGCGATGGAACACTCAAATTGCGTCCCGATTCAATACATCGTCCTCCAGCAGACTTGTCTCCATGGGTCTATTGCTGCCTCGGGCACCTTATGGCCGTTCTGCTGTGAGTCAAAGATTTTCGAATCGGACGAAAAACTGATAGTGAATTGTAACGTTCAGGGCCACCTAATGACGATAGATCACTCAAATTGCGTCCCGATTCAATACATCGTCCTCCAGCAGACTTGTCTCCATGGGTCTATTGCTGCCTCGGGGACCTTATGGCCGTTCTGCTGTGAGTCAAAGATTTTCGAATCGGACGAAAAACTGATAGTGAATTGTCACGTTCAGGGCCTCCTAATGACGATGGAACACTCAAATTGCGTCCCGATTCAATACCTCGTCCTCCAGCATACTTGACTCCATGGGTCTATTGCTGCCTCGGGCACCTTATGGCCGTTCTGCTGTGAGTCAAAGATTTTCGAATCGGACGAAAAACTGATAGTGAATTGAAACGTTCAGGGCCTCCTAATGACGATGGAACACTCAAATTGCGTCCCAATTCAATACATCGTCCTCCAGCAGACTTGTCTCCATGGGTCTATTGCTGCCTCGGGCACCTTATGGCCGTTCTGCTGTGAGTCAAAGATTTTCGAATCGGACGAAATACTGATAGTGAATTGAAACGTTCAGGGCCACCTAATGACGATGAATCACTCAAATTGCGTCCCGATTCAATACATCGTCCACCAGCAGACTTGTCTCCATGGGTCTATTGCTGCCTCGGGCACCTTATGGCCGTTCTGCTGTGAGTCAAAGATTTTCGAATCGGACGAATAACTGATAGTGAATTGTAACTTTCAGGGCCACCTAATGACGATGGATCACTCAAATTGCGTCCCGATTCAATACATCGTCCTCCAGCAGACTTGTCTTCATGGGTCTATTGCTGCCTCGGGCACCTTATGGCCGTTCTGCTGTAGGTCTAGATTATCGAATGGGACGAAAAAGTGATAGTGAATTGTAACGTTCAGGGCCACCTAATGACGATGGATAACTCAAATTGCGTCCCGATTCAATACATCGTCCTCCAGCAGACGTGTCTCCATTGGTCTATTGCTGCCTCGGGCACCTTATGGCCGTTCTGCTGTTAGTCAAAGATTTTCGAATCGGACGAAAAACTGATAGTGAATTGTAACGTTCAGGGCCTCCTAATGACGATGGATCACTCAAATTGCGTCCCGATTCAATACCTCGTCCTCCAGCAGACTTGTCTCCATGGGTCTATTGCTGCTTCGTGCGCCTTATGGCCGTTCTGCAGTGAGTCAAAGATTTTCGAATCGGACGAAAAACTGATAGTGAATTGTCACGTTCAGGGCCTCCTAATAACGATGGAACACTCAAATTGCGTCCCGATTCAATACATCCTCCTCCAGCAGTCTTGTCTCCATGGGTCTATTACTGCCTCGGGCACCTTATGGCCGTTCTGCTGTAGGTCTAGATTATCGAACGGGACGAAAAACTGATAGAGAATTGTAACGTTCAGGGCCACCTAATGACGATGGATCACTCAAATTGCGTCCCGATTCAATACCTCGTCCTCCGGCAGACTTGTCTCCATGGGTCTATTGCTGCCTCGGGCACCTTATGGCCGTTCTGCTGTGAGTCAAAGATTTTCGAATCGGACGAAAAACTGATAGTGAATTGTAACATTCAGGGCCACCTAATGACGATGGACCACACAAATTGCGTCCCGATTCAATACATCGTCCTCCAGCCAACTTGACTCCATGGGTCTATTGCTGCCTCGGGCACCTTATGGCCGTTATACTGTGAGTCAAAGATTGTCGAATCGGACGAAAAACTGATAGTGAATTGTAACGTTCAGGGCCTCCTATTGGCGATGGAACACTCAAATTGCGTCCCGATTCAATACATCGTCCTCCAGCAGACTTGTCTCCATGGGTCTATTGCTGCCTCGGGCACCTTATGGCCGTTCTGCTGTGAGTCAAAGATTCTCGAATCGGACGAAAAACTGATAGTGAATTGTAACGTTCAGGGCCACCTAATGACGATAGATCACTCAAATTGCGTCCCGATTCAATACATCGTCCTCCAGCAGACTTGTCTCCATGGGTTTATTGCTGCCTCGGGGACCTTATGGCCGTTCTGCTGTGAGTCAAAGATTTTCGAATCGGACGAAAAACTGATAGTGAATTGTCACGTTCAGGGCCTCCTAATGACGATGGAACACTCAAATTGCGTCCCGATTCAATACCTCGTCCTCCAGCATACTTGACTCCATGGGTCTATTGCTGCCTCGGGCACCTTATGGCCGTTCTGCTGTGAGTCAAAGATTTTCGAATCGGACGAAAAACTGATAGTGAATTGAAACGTTCAGGGCCTCCTAATGACGATGCAACACTCATATTGCGTCCCAATGCAATACATCGTCCTCCAGCAGACTTGTCTCCATGGGTCTATTGCTGCCTCGGGCACCTTATGGCCGTTCTGCTGTGAGTCAAAGATTTTCGAATCGGACGAAAAACTGATAGTGAATTGTAACGTTCAGGGCCACCTAATGACGATGAATCACTCAAATTGCGTCCCGATTCAATACATCGTCCACCAGCAGACTTGTCTCCATGGGTCTATTGCTGCCTCGGGCACCTTATGGCCGTTCTGCTGTGAGTCAAAGATTTTCGAATCGGACGAAAAACTGATAGTGAATTGAAACGTTCAGGGCCTCCTAATGACGATGCAACACTCATATTGCGTCCCAATGCAATACATCGTCCTCCAGCAGACTTGTCTCCATGGGTCTATTGCTGCCTCGGGCACCTTATGGCCGTTCTGCTGTGAGTCAAAGATTTTCGAATCGGACGAAAAACTGATAGTGAATTGTAACGTTCAGGGCCACCTAATGACGATGAATCACTCAAATTGCGTCCCGATTCAATACATCGTCCACCAGCAGACTTGTCTCCATGGGTCTATTGCTGCCTCGGGCACCTTATGGCCGTTCTGCTGTGAGTCAAAGATTTTCGAATCGGACGAATAACTGATAGTGAATTGTAACTTTCAGGGCCACCTAATGACGATGGATCACTCAAATTGCGTCCCGATTCAATACATCGTCCTCCAGCCGACTTGTCTCCATGGGTCTATTGCTGCCTCGGGCACCTTATGACCATTCTGCTGTAGGTCTAGATTATCGAATGGGACGAAAAACTGATACTGAATTGTAACGTTCAGGGCCACCTAATGACGATGGATAACTCAAATTGCGTCCCGATTCAATACATCGTCCTCCAGCAGACGTGTCTCCATTGGTCTATTGCTGCCTCCTGCACCTTATGGCCGTTCTGCTGTTAGTCAAAGATTTTCGAATCGGACGAAAAACTGATAGTGAATTCTAACGTTCAGGGCCTCCTAATGACGATGGATCACTCAAATTGCGTCCCGATTCAATACCTCGTCCTCCAGCAGACTTGTCTCCATGGGTCTATTGCTGCTTCGGGCGCCTTATGGCCGTTCTGCAGTGAGTCAAAGATTTTCGAATCGGACGAAAAACTGATAGTGAATTGTCACGTTCAGGGCCTCCTAATGACGATGGAACACTGAAATTGCGTCCCGATGCAATACATAGTCCTCCAGCAGTCTTGACTCCATGGGTCTATTGCTGCCTCGGGCACCTTATGGCCGTTCTGCTGTAGGTCTAGATTATCGAATGGGACGAAAAACTAATAGAGAATTGTAACGTTCAGGGCCACCTAATGACGATGGATCACTCAAATTGCGTCCCGATTCAATACATCGTCCTCCAGCAGACGTGTCTCCATTGGTCTATTGCTGCCTCGGGCACCTTATGGCCGTTGTGCTGTTAGTCAAAGATTTTCGAATCGGACGAAAAACTGATAGTGAATTGTAACGTTCAGGGCCTCCTAATGACGATGGATCACTCAAATTGCGTCCCGATTCAATACCTCGTCCTCCAGCAGACTTGTCTCCATGGGTCTATTGCTGCCTCGGGCACCTTATGGCCGTTCTGCTGTGAGTCAAAGATTTTCGAATCGGACGAAAAACTGATAGTGAATTGTCACGTTCAGGGCCACCTAATGACGATGGATCACTCAAATTGCGTCCCGATTCAATACATCGTCATCCAGCCGACTTGTCTCTATGGGTTATTGCTGCCTCGGGCACCTTATGGCCGTCCTGCTGTGACTCAAAGATTTTCGAATCGGACGAAAAACTGATAGTGAATTGTCACGTTCAGGGCCTCCCAATAACGATGGAACACTCAAATTGCGTCCCGATTCAATACCTCGTCCTCCGGCAGACTTGTCTCCATGGGTCTATTGCTGCCTCGGGCACCTTATGGCCGTTCTGCTGTGAGTCAAAGATTTTCGAATCGGACGAAAAACGGATAGTGAATTGAAACGTTCAGGGCCTCCTAATGACGATGGAACACTCAAATTGCGTCCCAATTCAATACATCGTCCTCCAGCAGACTTGTCTCCATGGGTCTATTGCTGCCTCGGGCACCTTATGGCCGTTCTGCTGTGAGTCAAAGATTTTCGAATCGGACGAAAAACTGATAGCGAATTGTAACGGTCAGGGCCACCTAATGACGATCGATCACTCAAATTGCGTCCCGATTCAATACATCGTCCTCCAGAAGACTTGTCTCCATGGGTTATTGCTGCCTCGGGCACCTTATGGCCGTTCTGCTGTGACTCAAAGATTTTCGAATCGGACGAAAAACTGATAGTGAATTGTAACGTTCAGGGCCTCCTAATGACGATGGAACACTCAAATTGCGTCCCGATTCAATACATCGTCCTCCAGCAGACTTGTCTCCATGGGTCTATTGCTGCCTCGGGCACCTTACGGCCGTTCTGCTGTGAGTCAAAGATTTTCGAATCGGCCGAAAAACTGATAGTGAATTGTAACATTCAGGGCCACCTATTGACGATGAACCACACAAATTGCGTCCCGATACAATACATCGTCCTCCAGCCAACTTGACTCCATGGGTCTATTGCTGCCTCGGGCACCCTATGGCCGTTCTGCTGAGAGTCTAGATTATCGAATGGGACGAAAAACTGATAGTGAATTGTCACGTTCAGGGCCACCTAATGACGATGGACCACTCAAATTGCGTCCCGATTCTATACATCGTCCTCCAGCAGACTTGTCTCCATGGGTCTATTGCGGCCTCGGGCACCTTATGGCCGTTTTGCTGTGAGTCAAAGATATTCGAATCGGACGAAAAACTGATAGTGAATTGTAACTTTTAGGGCCACCTAATGACGATGGATCACTCAAATTGCGTCCCGATTCAATACATCATCTCCCAGCCGACCTGTCTCCATGAGTCTATTGCTGCCTCGGGCACCTTATGGCCGTTCTGCTGTGAGTCAAAGATTTTCGAATCGTACGAAAAACTGATAGTGAATTGTAACGTTCAGTGCCTCCTAATGACGATGGAACACTCAAATTGCGTCCCGGTTCAATACCTCGTCCTCCAGCAGACTTGTCTCCATGGATCTATTGCTGCCTCGGGCATCTTATGGTCGTTCTCCCGTGAGTCTAGATTATGGAATGGGACGAAAAACTGATAGTTAATTGTAACATTCAGGGCCTCCTAATGACGATGGAACACTCAAATTGCGTTCCGATTCAATCCATCGTCCTCCAGCAGACTTGTCTCCATTGGTCTATTGCTGCCTCGGGCACCTTATGGCCGTTCTGCTGTGAGTCAAAGATTTTCGAATCGTACGAAAAACTGATAGTGAATTGTAACGTTCAGGGCCACCTAATGACGATGGATCACTCAAATTGCGTCCCGATTCAATACATCGTCCTCCAGTAGACTTGTCTCCGTCTATTGCTGCCTCGGGCATCTTATGGCCGTTCTGCTGTGAGTCAAAGATTTTCGAATCGGACGAAAAACTGATAGTGAATTGTAACTTTCAGTGCCACCTAATGACGATGGATCACTCAAATTGCGTCCCGATTCAATAGATCGTCTTCCAGCCGACTTGTCTCCATGGGTCTATTGCTCCCTCGGGCACCTTATGGCCGTTATGCTGTGTCTAAGATTTTCGAATCGGACGAAAATATGATAGTGAATTGTAACATTCAGGGCCACCTAATGACGATGGACCACACAAATTGCGTCCCGATTCAATACATCGTCCTCCAGCCGACTTGACTCCATGGGTCTATTGCTGCCTCGGGCACCTTATGGCCGTTCTGCTGTGGGTCTAGATTATCGAATGGGACGAAAAACTGATAGTTAATTGTAACATTCAGGGCCTCCTAATGACGATGGACCACACAAATTGCGTCCCGGTTCAATACATCGTCCTCCAGCCGACTGGACTCCATGGGTCTATTTCTGCCTCGGGCACCTTATGACCATACTGCTGTGAGTCTAGATTATCGAATGGGACGAAAAACTGATAGTTAATTGTAACATTCAGGGCCTCCTAATGACGATGGAACACTCAAATTGCGTCCCGATTCAATACATCGTCCTCCAGCAGACTTGTCTCCATGGGTCTATTGCTGCCTCGGGCACCTTATGGCCGTTCTGCTGTGAGTCAAAGATTTTCGAATCGGACGAAAAACTGATAGTGAATTGTAACATTCATGGCCACCTAATGACGATGGATCACTCTAATTGCGTCCCGATTCAATACATCGTCCTCCAGCAGACTTGTCTCCATGGGTCTATTGCTGCCTCGGGCACCTTATGGCCATTGTGCTGTTAGTCAAAGATTTTCGAATCGGACGAAAAACTGATAGTGAATTGTAACGTTCAGGGCCTCCTAATGACGATGGATCACTCAAATTGCGTCCTGATTCAATACCTCGTCCTCCAGCAGACTTGTCTCCATGGGTCTATTGCTGCCTCGGGCACCTTATGGCCGTTCTGCTGTGAGTCAAAGATTTTCGAATCGGACGAAAAACTGATAGCGAATTGTAACGGTCAGAGCCACCTAATGACGATCGATCACTCAAATTGCGTCCCGATTCAATACATCGTCCTCAAGAAGACTTGTCTCCATGGGTTATTGCTGCCTCGGGCACCTTATGGCCGTTCTGCTGTGACTCAAAGATTTTCGAATTGGACGAAAAACTGATAGTGAATTGTAACGTTCAGGGCCTCCTAATGACGATGGAACACTCAAATTGCGTCCCGATTCAATACATCGTCCTCCAGCAGACTTGTCTCCATGGGTCTATTGCTGCCTCGGGCACCTTATGGCCGTTCTGCTGTGAGTCAAAGATTTTCGAATCGGCCGAAAAACTAATAGTGAATTGTAACATTCAGGGCCACCTATTGACGATGAACCACACAAATTGCGTCCCGATACAATACATCGTCCTCCAGCCAACTTGACTCCATGGGTCTATTGCTGCCTCGGGCACCTTATGGTCGTTCTCCCGTGAGTCTAGATTATCGAATGGGACGAAAAACTGATAGTTAATTGTAACATTCAGGGCCTCCTAATGACGATTGAACACTCAAATTGCGTCCCGATTCAATAAGTCCTCCAGCAGACTTGTCTCCATGGGTCTATTGCTGCCTCGGGCACCTCATGGCCGTTCTGCTGTGAGTCAAAGATTTTCGAATCGGACGAAAAACTGATAGTGAATTGTAGCTTTCAGGGCCACCTAATGACGATGGATCACGCAAATTGCGTCCCGATTCAATACATCGTCCTCCAGCCGACTTGTCTCCATGGGTCTATTGCTCCCCCGGGCACCTTATGGCCGTTATGCTGTGAGTCAAAGATTTTCGAATCGGACGAAAAACTGAATTGTAACATTCAGGGCCACCTAATGACGATGGCCACACAAATTTCGTCCCGATTCAATACATCGTCCTCCAGCCGACTTGACTCCATGGGTCTATTGCTGCCTCGGACACCTTATGGCCGTTCTGCTGTGAGTCTACATTATCGAATGGGACGAAAAACTGATAGTTAATTGTAACATTCATGGCCTCATAATGACGATGGAACACTCAAATAGCGTCCCGATTCAATACATCGTCCTCCAGGAGACTTGTCTCCATTGGTCTATTGCTGCCTCGGGCACCTTATGGCCGTTCTGCTGTGAGTCAAAGATTTTCGAATCGGACGAAAAACTGATAGTGAATTGTAACGTTCAGTGCCTCCTAATGACGATGGAACACTCAAATTGCGTCCCGGTTCAATACCTCGTCCTCCAGCAGACTTGTCTCCATGGGTCTATTGCTGCCTCGGGCACCTTATGGTCGTTCTCCCATGAGTCTAGATTATCGAATGGGACGACAAACTGATAGTTAATTGTAACATTCAGGGCCTCCTAATGACGATGGAACACTCAAATTGCGTTCCGATTCAATCCATCGTCCTCCAGCAGACTTGTCTCCATTGGTCTATTGCTGCCTCGGGCACCTTATGGCCGTTCTGCTGTGAGTTAAATATTTTCGAATCGGACGAATAACTGATAGGGAGTTGTAACTTTCAGGGCCACCTAATGACGATGGAACACTCAAATTGCGTCCCGATTCAATACATCGACCTCCAGCAGACTTGTCTCCATGGGTCTATTGCTGCCTCGGGCACCTTATGGCCGTTCTGCTGTGAGTCAAAGATTTTCGAATCGGACAAAAAACTGATGGTGAATTGTAACGTTCATGGCCACCTAATGACGATGGATCACTCAAATTGCGTGCCGATTCAATACATCGTCCTCCAGCAGACTTGTTTCCATTGGTCTATTGCTGCCTCGGGCACCTTATGGCCGTTTTGCTGTGAGTCAAAGATATTCGAATCGGACGAAAAACTGATAGTGAATTGTAACTTTTAGGGCCACCTAATGACGATGGATCACTCAAATTGCGTCCCGATTCAATACATCATCTCCCAGCCGACCTGTCTCCATGGGTCTATTGCTGCCTTGGGCACCTTATGGCCGTTCTGCTGTGACTCAAAGATTTTCGAATCGGACGAAAAACTGATAGTGAATTGTAACATTCAGGGCCACCTAATGACGATGGACCAAACAAATTGCGTCCCGATTCAATACATCGTCCTCCAGCCGACTTGACTCCATGGGTCTATTGCTGCCTCGGGCACCTTGTGGCCGTTCTGCTGTGAGTCTACATTATCGAATGGGACGAAAAACTGATAGTTAATTGTAACATTCAGGGCCTCCTAATGACGATGGAACACTCAAATTGCGTCCCGATTCAATACATCGTCCTCCAGGAGACTTGTCTCCATTGGTCTATTGCTGCCTCGGGCACCTTATGGCCGTTCTGCTGTGAGTCAAAGATTTTCGAATCGTACGAAAAACTGATAGTGAATTGTAACGTTCAGTGCCTCCTAATGACGATGGAACACTCAAATTGCGTCCCGGTTCAATACCTCGTCCTCCAGCAGACTTGTCTCCATGGGTCTATTGCTGCCTCGGGCACCTTATGGTCGTTCTCCCGTGAGTCTAGATTATCGAATGGGACGAAAAACTGATAGTTAATTGTAACATTCAGGGCCTCCTAATGACGATGGAACACTCAAATTGCGTTCCGATTCAATCCATCGTCCTCCAGCAGACTTGTCTCCATTGGTCTATTGCTGCCTCGGGCACCTTATGGCCGTTCTGCTGTGAGTCAAAGATTTTCGAATCGGACGAAAAACTGATAGGGAGTTGTAACTTTCAGGGTCACCTAATGACGATGGAACACTCAAATTGCGTCCCGATTCAATACATCGTCCTCCAGCAGACTTGTCTCCATGGGTCTATTGCTGCCTCGGGCACCTTATGGCCGTTCTGCAGTGAGTCAAAGATTTTCGAATCGGACAAAAAACTGATGGTGAATTGTAACGTTCATGGCCACCTAATGACGATGGATAACTCAAATTGCGTCCCGATTCAATACATCGTCCTCCAGCAGACTTGTCTCCATGGGTCTATTGTTGCCTCGGGCACCTTATGGCCGTTCTGTTGTGAGTCAAAGATTTTCGAATCGGACGAAAAACTGATAGTGAATTGTAACGTTCAGGGCCACCTAATGACGATGGATCACTCAAATTGCGTCCCGATTCAATACATCGTCCTCCAGTAGACTTGTCTCCATGAGTCTATTGCTGCCTCGGGCACCTTATGGCCGTTCTGCTGTGCTTCTAGATTATCGAATGGGACGAAAAACTGATAGTTAATTGTAACATTCAGGGCCTCCTAATGACGATGGACCACACAAATTGCGTCCCGATTCAATACATCGTCCTCCAGCCGACTGGACACCATGGGTCTATTTCTGCATCGGGCACCTTATGGCCATTCTGCTGTGAGTCTAGATTATCCAATGGGACGAAAAACTGATAGTTAATTGTAACATTCAGGTTCTCCTAATGACGATGGAACACTCAAATTGCGTCCCGATTCAATACATCGTCCTCCAGCAGAATTGTCTCGATGGGTCTATTGCTGCCTCGGGCACCTTATGGCCGTTTTGCTGTGAGTCAAAGATTTTCGAATCGGACGAAAAACTGATAGTGAATTGTAACATTCAGGGCCACCTAATGACGATGGATCACTCAAATTGCGTCCCGATTCAATACATCGTCCTCCAGCAGAGTTGTCTCCATGGGTCTATTGCTGCCTCGGGCACCTTATGGCCATTGTGCTGTTAGTCAAAGATTTTCGAATCGGACGAAAAACTGATAGTGAATTGTAACGTTCAGGGCCTCCTAATGGCGATGGATCACTCAAATTGCGTCCTGATTCAATACCTCGTCCTCCAGCAGACTTGTCTGCATGGGTCTATTGCTGCCTCGGGCACCTTACGGCCGTTCTGCTGTGAGTCAAAGATTTTCGAATCGGACGAAAAACTGATAGCGAATTGTAACGGTCAGAGTCACCTAATGACGATCGATCACTCAAATTGCGTCCCGATTCAATACATCGTCCTCCAGAAGACTTGTCTCCATGGGTTATTGCTGCCTCGGGCACCTTATGGCCGTTCTGCTGTGACTCAAAGATTTTCGAATTGCACGAAAAACTGATAGTGAATTGTAACGTTCAGGGCCTCCTAATGACGATGGAACACTCAAATTGCGTCCCGATTCAATACATCGTCCTCCAGCAGACTTGTCTCCATGGGTCTATTGCTGCCTCGGGCACCTTATGGCCGTTCTGCTGTGAGTCAAAGATTTTCGAATCGGCCGAAAAACTGATAGTGAATTGTAACATTCAAGGCCACCTATTGACGATGAACCACACAAATTGCGTCCCGATACAATACATCGTCCTCCAGCCAACTTGACTCCATGGGTCTATTGCTGCCTCGGGCACACTATGGCCGTTCTGCTGTGAGTCTAGATTATCGAATGGGACGAAAAACTGATAGTGAATTGTCACGTTCAGGGCCACCTAATGACGATGGATCACTCAAATTGCGTCCCGATTCTATACATCGTCCTCCAGTAGACGTGTCTCCATGGGTCTATTGCTGCCTCGGGCACCTTAGGGCCGTTTTGCTGTGAGTCAAAGATTTTCGAATCGGACGAAAAACTGATAGTGAATTGTAACTTTTAGGGCCACCTAATGACGATGGATCACTGAAATTGCGTCCCGATTCAATACATCATCCTCCAGCCGACTTGTCTCCATGAGTCTATTGCTGCCTCGGGCACCTTATGGTCGTTCTCCCGTGAGTCTAGATTATCGAATGGGACGAAAAACTGATAGCTAATTGTAACATTCAGTGCCTCCTAATGACGATGGAACACTCAAATTGCGTCCCGATTCAATAAGTCATCCAGCAGACTTGTCTCCATGGGTCTATTGCTGCCTCGGGCACCTCATGGCCGTTCTGCTGTGAGTCAAAGATTTTCGAATCGGACGAAAAACTGATAGTGAATTGTAGCTTTCAGGGCCACCTAATGACGATGGATCACGCAAATTGCGTCCCGATTCAATACATCGTTCTCCAGCCGACTTGTCTCCATGGGTCTATTGCTCCTCCGGGCACCTTATGGCCGTTATGCTGTGAGTCAAAGATTTTCGAATCGGACGAAAAACAGATAGTGAATTGTAATATTCAGGGCCACCTAATGACGATGGACCACACAAATTGCGTCCCGATTCAATACATCGTCCTCCAGCCGACTTGACTCCATGGGTCTATTGCTGCCTCGGACACCTTATGGCCGTTCTGCTGTGAGTCTACATTATCGAATGGGACGAAAAACTGATAGTTAATTGTAACATTCAGGGCCTCCTAATGACGATGGAACACTCAAATTGCGTCCCGATTCAATACATCGTCCTCCAGGAGACTTGTCTCCATTGGTCTATTGCTGCCTCGGGCACCTTATGGCCGTTCTGCTGTGAGTCAAAGATTTTCGAATCGGACGAAAAACTGATAGTGAATTGTAACGTTCAGTGCCTCCTAATGACGATGGAACACTCAAATTGCGTCCCGGTTCAATACCTCGTCCTCCAGCAGACTTGTCTCCATGGGTCTATTGCTACCTCGGGCACCTTATGGTCGTTCTCCCGTGAGTCTAGATTATCGAATGGGACGACAAACTGATAGTTAATTGTAACATTCAGGGCCTCCTAATGACGATGGAACACTCAAATTGCGTTCCGATTCAATCCATCGTCCCCCAGCAGACTTGTCTCCATTGGTCTATTGCTGCCTCGGGCACCTTATGGCCGTTCTGCTGTGAGTCAAAGATTTTCGGATCGGACGAATAACTGATAGTGAATTGTAACGTTCAGTGCCTCCTAATGACGATGGAACACTCAAATTGCGTCCCGGTTCAATACCTCGTCCTCCAGCAGACTTGTCTCCATGGGTCTATTGCTGCCAGGGCACCTTATGGTCGTTCTCCCGTGAGTCTAGATTATCGAATGGGACGACAAACTGATAGTTAATTGTAACATTCAGGGCCTCCTAATGACGATGGAACACTCAAATTGCGTTCCGATTCAATCCATCGTCCTCCAGCAGACTTGTCTCCATTGGTCTATTGCTGCCTCGGGCACCTTATGGCCGTTCTGCTGTGAGTCAAAGATTTTCGAATCGGACGAATAACTGATAGTTAATTGTAACATTCAGGTTCTCCTAATGACGATGGAACACTCAAATTGCGTCCCGATTCAATTCATCGTCCTCCAGCAGACTTGTCTCGATGGGTCTATTGCTGCCTCGGGCACCTTATGGCCGTTCTGCTGTGAGTCAAAGATTTTCGAATCGGACGAAAAACTGATAGTGAATTGTAACATTCAGGGCCACCTAATGACGATGGATCACTCAAATTGCGTCCCGATTCAATACATCGTCCTCCAGCAGACTTGTCTCCATGGGTCTATTGCTGCCTCGGGCACCTTATGGCCATTGTGCTGCTAGTCAAAGATTTTCGAATCGGACGAAAAACTGATAGTGAATTGTAACGTTCAGGGCTTCCTAATGACGATGGATCACTCAAATTGCGTCCTGATTCAATACCTCGTCCTCCAGCAGACTTGTCTGCATGGGTCTATTGCTGCCTCGGGCACCTTATGGCCGTTCTGCTGTGAGTCAAAGATTTTCGAATCGGACGAAAAACTGATAGCGAATTGTAACGGTCATAGCCACCTAATGATGATCGATCACTCAAATTGCGTCCCGATTCAATACATCGTCCTCCAGAAGACTTGTCTCCATGGGTTATTGCTGCCTCGGGCACCTTATGGCCGTTCTGCTGTGACTCAAAGATTTTCGAATTGGACGAAAAACTGATAGTGAATTGTAACGTTCAGGGCCTCCTAATGACGATGGAACACTCAAATTGCGTCCCGGTTCAATACCTCGTCCTCCAGCAGACTTGTCTCCATGGGTCTATTGCTGCCTCGGGCACACTATGGCCGTTCTGCTGTGAATCTAGAATATCGAATGGGACGAAAAACTGATAGTGAATTGTCACGTTCAGGGCCACCTAATGACGATGGATCACTCAAATTGCGTCCCGATTCTATACATCGTCCTCCAGTAGACGTGTCTCCATGGGTCTATTGCTGCCTCGGGCACCTTAGGGCCGTTTTGCTGTGAGTCAAAGATTTTCGAATCGGACGAAAAACTGATAGTGAATTGTAACTTTTAGGGCCACCTAATGACGATGGATCACTGAAATTGCGTCCCGATTCAATACATCATCCTCCAGCCGACTTGTCTCCATGAGTCTATTGCTGCCTCGGGCACCTTATGGTCGTTCTCCCGTGAGTCTAGATTATCGAATGGGACGAAAAACTGATACCTAATTGTAACATTCAGGGCCTCCTAATGACGATGGAACACTCAAATTGCATCCCGATTCAATAAGTCCTCCAGCAGACTTGTCTCCATGGGTCTTTTGCTGTCTCGGGCACCTCATGGCCGTTCTGCTGTGAGTCAAAGATTTTCGAATCGGACGAAAAACTGAAAGTGAATTGTAGCTTTCAGGGCCACCTAATGACGATGGATCACGCAAATTGCGTCCCGATTCAATACATCGTCCTCCAGCCGACTTGTCTCCATGGGTCTATTGCTCCTCCGGGCACCTTATGGCCGTTATGCTGTGAGTCAAAGATTTTCGAATCGGACGAAAAACTGATAGTGAATTGTAACATTCAGGGCCACCTAATGACGATGGACCACACAAAATGCGTCCCGATTCAATACATCGTCCTCCAGCCGACTTGACTCCATGGGTCTATTGCTGCCTCGGACACCTTATGGCCGTTCTGCTGTGAGTCTACATTATCGAATGGGACGAAAAACTGATAGTTAATTGTAACATTCAGGGCCTCCTAATGACGATGGAACACGCAAATTGCGTCCTGATTCAATACATCGACCTCCAGCAGACTTGTCTCCATGGGTCTATTGCTGCCTCGGGCACCTTATGGCCGTTCTGCTGTGAGTCAAATATTTTCGAATCGGACGAAAAACTGATAGTGAATTGTAACTTTCAGGGCCACCTAATGACGATGGATCACTCAAATTGCGTCCCGATTCAATACATCGTCTTCCAGCCGACTTGTCTCCATGGGTCTATTGCTCCCTCGGGCACCTTATGGCCGTTATGCTGTGTCTAAGATTTTCGAATCGGACGAAAAAATGATAGTGAATTGTAACATTCAGGGCCACCTAATGACGATGGACCACACAAATTGCGTCCCGATTCAATACATCGTTCTCCAGACGACTTGACTCCATGGGTCTATTGCTGCCTCGGGCACCTTATGGCCGTTCTGCTGTAAGTCTAGATTATCGAATGGGACGAAAAACTGATACGTAATTGTAACATTCAGGGCCTCCTAATGACGATGGACCACACAAATTGCGTCCCGATTCAATACATCGTCCTCCAGCCGACTGGACTCCATGGGTCTATTTCTGCCTCGGGCACCTTTTGGCCATTCTGCTGTGAGTTTAGATTATCGAATGGGACGAAAAACTGATAGTTAATTGTAACATTCAGGGCCTCCTAATGACGATGGAACACTCAAATTGCGTCCCGATTCAATACATCGTCCTCCAGCAGACTTGTCTCCATGGGTCTATTGCTGCCTCGGGCACCTTATGGCCGTTCTGCTGTGAGTCAAAGATTTTCGAATCGGACGAAAAACTGATAGTGAATTGTAACGTTCAGGGCCACCTAATGACGATGGATCACTCAAATTGCGTCCCGATTCAATACATCGTCCTCCAGCAGACTTGTCTCCATGGGTCAATTGCTGCCTCGGGCACCTTATGGCCGTTCTGCTGCGAGTAAGGATTTTCAAATCGGACGAAAAACTGGTAGTGAATTCTAACGTTCAGGGCCTCCTAATGCCGATGGAACACACAAATTGCGTCCCGATTCAATACCTCGTCCTCCAGCAGACTTGTCTCCATGGGTCTATTGCTGCCTCGGGCACCTTATGGTCGTTCTGCCGTGAGTCTAGATTATCGAATGGGACGAAAAACTGATAGTTAATTGTAACACTCAGGGCCTCCTAATGACGATGGAACACTCAAATTGCGTCCCGATTCAATACATCGTTCTTCAGCCGACTTGTCTCCATGGGTCTATTGCTACCTCGGGCACCTTATGGCCGTTCTGCTGTGAGTCTAGATTATCGAGTGGGACGAAAAACTGATAGTGAATTGTAACGTTCAGGGGCCACCTAATGACGATGGATCACTCAAATTGCGTACCGATTCAATACATCGTCCTCCAGCAGACTTGTCTGCATGGGTCTATTGCTGCCTCGGGCACCTTATGGCCGTTCTGCTGTGAGTCAAAGATTGTCGAATCGGACGAAAAACTGATAGTGAATTGTAACGTTCAGGGCCACCTAATGACGATGGATTACTTAATTTGCGTCCCGATTCAATACATCGTCCTCCAGCAGACTTGTCTCCATGAGTCTATTGCTGCCTCGGGCACCTTATGGCCGTTCTGCTGTGAGTCAAAGATTTTCGAATCGGACGAAAAACTGATAGTGAATTGTAACTTTCAGGGCCACCTAATGACGATGGATCACTCAAATTGCGTCCCGATTCAATACATCGTCTTCCAGCCGACTTGTCTCCATGGGTCTATTGCTCCCTCGGGCACCTTATGGCCGTTATGCTGTGTCTAAGATTTTCGAATCGGACGAAAAAATGATAGTGAATTGTAACATTCAGGGCCACCTAATGACGATGGACCACACAAATTGCGTCCCGATTCAATACATCGTCCTCCAGCCGACTTGACTCCATGGGTCTATTGCTGCCTCGGGCACCTTATGGCCGTTCTGCTGTGAGTCAAAGATTTTCGAATCGGACGAAAAAGTGATAGGGAATTGTAACTTTCAGGGCCACCTAATGACGATGGATCACTCAAATTGCATCCCGATTCAATACATCGTCCTCCAGCCGACTTGTCTTCATGGGTCTATTGCTGCCTGGGGCACCTTATGGTCGTTCCGCTGTGAGTCAAAGATTTTCGAATGGGACGAAAAACTGATAGTGAATTGTAACGTTCAGGGCCTCCTAATGACGATGGAACACTCAAATTGCGTCCCTCCAGCAGACTTGTCTCCATGGGTCTATTGCTGCCTCGGGCACCTTATGGCTGTTCTGCTGTGAGTCAAAGATTTTCGAATCGGACGAAAAACTGATAGTGAGTTGCAACTTTTAGGGCCACCTAATGACGATGGATCACTCAAATTGCGTCCCGATTCAATACATCATCCTCCAGCCGACTTGTCTCCATGAGTCTATTCTGCCTCGGGCACCATATGGTCGTTCTCCCGTGAGTCTAGGTTATCGAATGGGACGAAAAACTGATAGTTAATTGTAACATTCAGGGCCTCCTAATGACGATGGAACACTCAAATTGCGTCCCGATTCAATAAGTCCTCCAGCAGACTTGTCTCCATGGGTCTATTGCTGCCTCGGGCACCTCATGGCCGTTCTGATGTGAGTCAAAGATTTTCGATTCAGACGACAAACTGATAGTGAATTGTAGCTTTCAGGGCCACCTAATGACGATGGATCACGCAAATTGCGTCCCGATTCAATACTTCGTCCTCCAGCCGACTTGTCTGCATGGGGCTATTGCTCCCCCGGGCACCTTATGGTCGTTCTGCTGTGAGTCAAAGATTTTCGAATCGGACGAAAAACTGATAGTGAATTGTAACGTTCAGGGCCACCTAATGACGATGGATCACTCAAATTGCGTCCCGATTCAATACATCCTCCTCCAGCAGACTTGTCTCCATGGGTCTATTGCTGCCTCGGGCACCTTATGGCCGTTCTGCTGTGAGTCAAAGATTTTCGAATCGGACGAAAAACTGATAGTGAATTGTAACGTTCAGGGCCACCTAATGACGATGGATCACTCAAATTGCGTCCCGATTCAATACATCGTCCTCCAGCAGACTTGTCTCCATGAGTCTATTGCTGCCTCGGGCACCTTATGGTCGTTCTCCCGTGAGTCTAGATTATCGAATGGGATGAAAAAGTGATAGGGAATTGTTAACATTCAGGGTCACCTAATGACGATGGATCACTCAAATTGCGTCCCGATTCAATACATCGTCCTCCAGCCGTCTTGTCTTCATGGGTCTATTGCTACCTCGGGCACCCTATGGCCGTTCTGCTGTGAGTCAAAGATTTTGGAATCGGACGATAAACTGATAGTGAATTGTAACGTTCAGGGCCACCTAATGACGATGGATCACTCAAATTGCGTCCCGATTCAATACATCGTCCTCCAGCAGATTTGTCTTCATGGGTCTATTGCTGCCTCGGGCACCTTATGGCCGTTCTGCTGTGAGTCAAAGATTTTCGAATCGGACGAAAAACTGATAGTGAATTGTAACGTTCATGGGCACCAAATGACGATGGATCACTCAAATTGCGTCCCGATTCAATACATCGTCCTCCAGGTGACTTGTCTCCATTGGTCTATTGCTGCCTCGGGCACCTTATGGCCGTTCTGCTGTGAGTCAAAGATTTTCGAATCGGTCGAAAAACTGATAGTGAATTGTAACGTTCAGGGCCTCCTAATGACGATGGAACACTCAAATTGCGTCCCGATTCAATACCTCGTCCTCCAGCAGACTTATCTCCATGGGTATATTGCTGCCTCGGGCACCTTATGGTCGTTCTCCCGTGAGTCTAGATTATCGAATGGGACGGAAAACTGATAGTTAATTGTAACATTTAGGGCCCCCTAATGACGATGGAACACTCAAATTGCGTCCCGATTCAATCCATCGTCCTCCAGCAGACTTGTCTCCATTGGTCTATTGCTGCCTCGGGCACCTTATGGCCGTTCTGCTGTGAGTCAAAGATTTTCGAATCGGACGAAAAACTGATAGGGAATTGTAACTTTCAGGGCCACCTAATGACGATGGATCACTCAAATTGCGTCCCGATTCAATACATCGTCCTCCAGCAGACTTGTCTCCATGAATCTATTGCTGCCTCGGGCACCTTATGGCCGTTCTGCTGTGAGTCAAAGATTTTCGAATCGGACGAAAAACTGATAGTGAATTGTAACTTTCAGGGCCACCTAATGACGATGGATCACTCAAATTGCGTCCCGATTCAATACATCGTCTTCCAGCCGACTTGTCTCCATGGGTCTATTGCTCCCTCGGGCACCTTATGGCCGTTATGCTGTGTCTAAGATTTTCGAATCGGACGAAAAAATGATAGTGAATTGTAACATTCAGGGCCACCTAATGACGATGGACCACACAAATTGCGTCCCGATTCAATACATCGTCCTCCAGCCGACTTGACTCCATGGGTCTATTGCTGCCTCGGGCACCTTATGGCCGTTCTGCTGTGGGTCTAGATTATCGAATGGGACGAAAAACTGATAGTTAATTGTAACATTCAGGGCCTCCTAATGACGATGGACCACACAAATTGCGTCCCGATTCAATACATCGTCCTCCAGCCGACTGGACTCCATGGGTCTATTTCTGCCTCGGGCACCTTATGGCCATTCTGCTGTGAGTCTAGATTATCGAATGGGACGAAAAACTGATAGTTAATTGTAACATTCAGGGCCTCCTAATGACGATGGAACACTCAAATTGCGTCCCGATTCAATACATCGTCCTCCAGCAGACTTGTCTCCATGGGTCTATAGCTGCCTCGGGCACCTTATGGTCGTTCTGCTGTGAGTCAAAGATTTTCGAATCGGACGAAAATCTGATAGTGAGTTGTAACTTTTAGGGCCACCTAATGACGATGGATCACTCAAATTGCGTCCCGATTCAATACATCATCCTCCAGCCGACTTGTCTCCATGAGTCTATTGCTGCCTCGGGCACCTTATGGTCGTTCTCCCGTGAGTCTAGATTATCGAATGGGACGAAAAACTGATAGTTAATTGTAACATTCAGGGCCTCCTAATGACGATGGAACACTCTAATTGCGTCCAGATTCAATAAGTCCTCCAGCAGACTTGTCTCCATGGGTCTATTGCTGCCTCGGGCACCTCATGGCCGTTCTGCTGTGAGTCAAAGATTTTCGAATCAGACGAAAAACTGATAGTGAATTGTAGCTTTCAGGGCCACCTAATGACGATGGATCACGCAAATTGCGTCCCGATTCAATACATCGTCCTCCAGCCGACTTGTCTCCATGGGTCTATTGCTCCCCCGGGCACCTTATGGTCGTTCTGCTGTGAGTCAAAGATTTTCGAATCGGACGAAAAACTGATAGTGAATTGTAACGTTCAGGGCCACCTAATGACGATGGATCACTCAAATTGCGTCCCGATTCAATATATCCTCCTCCAGCAGAATTGTCTCCATGGGTCTATTGCCTCCTCGGGCACCTTATGGCCGTTCTGCTGTGAGTCAAAGATTTTCGAATCGGACGAAAAACTGATAGTGAATTGTAACGTTCAGGGCCACCTAATGACGATGGATCACTCAAATTGCGTCCCGATTCAATACATCGTACTCCAGCAGACTTGTCTCCATGAGTCTATAGCTGCCTCGGGCACCTTATGGTCGTTCTCCCGTGAGTCTAGATTATCGAATGGGATGAAAAACTGATAGGGAATTGTAACATTCAGGGCCTCCTAATGACGATGGATCACTCAAATTGCGTCCCGATTCAATACATCATCCTCCAGCCGACTTGTCTTCATGGGTCTATTGCTACCTCGGGCACCCTATGGCCGCTCTGCTGTGAGTCAAAGATTTTGGAATCGGACGATAAACTGATAGTGAATTGTAACGTTCAGGGCCACCTAATGACGGTGGATCACTCAAATTGCGTCCCGATTCAATACATCCTCCTCCAGCAGACTTGTCTCCATGGGTCTATTGCTGCCTCGGGCACCTTATGGCCGTTCTGCTGTGAGTCAAAGATTTTCGAATCGGACGAAAAACTGATAGTGAATTGTAACTTTTAGGGCCACCTAATGACGATGGATCACTCAAATAGCGTCCCGATTCAATACATCATCCGCCAGCCGACATGTCTCCATGAGTCTATTGCTGCCTCGGGCACCTTATGGTCGTTCTCCCGTGAGTCTAGATTATCGAATGGGACGAAAAACTGATTGTTAATTGGAACATTCAGGGCCTCCTAATGACGATGGAACACTCAAACTGCGTCCCGATTCAATACGTCCTCCAGCAGACTTGTCTCCATGGGTCTATTGCTGCCTCGGGCACCACATGGCCGTTCTGCTGTGAGTCAAAGATTTTCGAATCGGACGAAAAACTGATAGTGAATTGTAGCTTTCAGGGCCACCTAATGACGATGGATCACGCAAATTCCGTCCCGATTCAATACATCGTCCTCCAGCCGACTTGTCTCCATGGGACTATTGCTCCCCCGGGCACCTTATGGCCGTTATGCTGTGAGTCAAAGATTTTCGAATCGGACGAATCCTGATAGTGAATTGTAACATTCAGGGCCACCTAATGACGATGGACCACACAAATTGCGTCCCGATTCAATACATCGTCCTCCAGCCGACTTGACTCCATGGGTCTATTGCTGCCTCGGGCACCTTATGGCCGTTCTGCTGTGAGTCTACATTATCGAATGGGACGAAAAACTGATAGTTAATTGTAACATTCAGGGCCTCCTAATGACGATGGAACACTCAAATTGCGTCCCGATTCAATACATCGTCCTCCAGCAGACTTGTCTTCATGGGTCTATTGCTGCCTCGGGCACCTTATGGCCGTTCTGCTGTGAGTCAAAGATTTTCGAATCGGACGAAAAACTGATAGTGAATTGTAACGTTCAGGGCCTACTAATGACGATGGAACACTCAAATTGCGTCCCGATTCAATACCTCGTCCTCCAGCAGACTTGTCTCCATGGGTCTATTGCTGCCTCTGGCACCTTATGGTCGTTCTCCCGTGAGTCTAGATTATCGAATGGGACGAAAAACTGATAGTTAATTGTAACATTTAGGGCCTCCTAATGACGATGGAACACTCAAATTGCGTCCCGATTCAATCCGTCGTCCTCCAGCAGACTTGTCTCCATTGGTCTATTGCTGCCTCGGGCACCTTATGGCCGTTCTGCTGTGAGTCAAAGATTTTCGAATCGGACGAAAAACTGATAGTGAATTGTAACTTTCAGGGCCACCTAATGACGATGGATCACTCAAATTGCGTCCCGATTCAATACATCGTCTTCCAGCCGACTTGTCTCCATGGGTCTATTGCTCCCTCGGGCACCTTATGGCCGTTATGCTGTGTCTAAGATTTTCGAATCGGACGAAAAAATGATAGTGAATTGTAACATTCAGGGCCACCTAATGACGATGGACCACACAAATTGCGTCCCGATTCAATACATCGTCCTCCAGCCGACTTGACTCCATGGGTCTATTGCTGCCTCGGGCACCTTATGGCCGTTCTGCTGTGAGTCAAAGATTTTCGAATCGGACGAAAAAGTGATAGGGAATTGTAACTTTCAGGGCCACCTAATGACGATGGATCACTCAAATTGCATCCCGATTCAATACATCGTCCTCCAGCCGACTTGTCTTCATGGGTCTATTGCTGCCTGGGGCACCTTATGGTCGTTCTGCTGTGAGTCAAAGATTTTCGAATGGGACGAAAAACTGATAGTGAATTGTAACGTTCAGGGCCTCCTAATGACGATGGAACACTCAAATTGCGTCCCTCCAGCAGACTTGTCTCCATGGGTCTTTTGCTGCCTCGGGCACCTTATGGCCGTTCTGCTGTGAGTCAAAGATTTTCGAATCGGACGAAAAACTGATAGTGAGTTGCAACTTTTAGGGCCACCTAATGACGATGGATCACTCAAATTGCGTCCCGATTCAATACATCATCCTCCAGCCGACTTGTCTCCATGAGTCTATTCTGCCTCGGGCACCATATGGTCGTTCTCCCGTGAGTCTAGGTTATCGAATGGGACGAAAAACTGATAGTTAATTGTAACATTCAGGGCCTCCTAATGACGATGGAACACTCAAATTGCGTCCCGATTCAATAAGTCCTCCAGCAGACTTGTCTCCATGGGTCTATTGCTGCCTCGGGCACCTCATGGCCGTTCTGATGTGAGTCAAAGATTTTCGATTCAGACGACAAACTGATAGTGAATTGTAGCTTTCAGGGCCACCTAATGACGATGGATCACGCAAATTGCGTCCCGATTCAATACTTCGTCCTCCAGCCGACTTGTCTGCATGGGGCTATTGCTCCCCCGGGCACCTTATGGTCGTTCTGCTGTGAGTCAAAGATTTTCGAATCGGACGAAAAACTGATAGTGAATTGTAACGTTCAGGGCCACCTAATGACGATGGATCACTCAAATTGCGTCCCGATTCAATACATCCTCCTCCAGCAGACTTGTCTCCATGGGTCTATTGCTGCCTCGGGCACCTTATGGCCGTTCTGCTGTGAGTCAAACATTTTCGAATCGGACGAAAAACTGATAGTGAATTGTAACGTTCAGGGCCACCTAATGACGATGGATCACTCAAATTGCGTCCCGATTCAATACATCGTCCTCCAGCAGACTTGTCTCCATGAGTCTATTGCTGCCTCGGGCACCTTATGGTCGTTCTCCCGTGAGTCTAGATTATCGAATGGGATGAAAAACTGATAGGGAATTGTTAACATTCAGGGCCACCTAATGACGATGGATCACTCAAATTGCGTCCCGATTCAATACATCGTCCTCCAGCCGTCTTGTCTTCATGGGTCTATTGCTACCTCGGGCACCCTATGGCCGTTCTGCTGTGAGTCTAAGATTTTGGAATCGGACGATAAACTGATAGTGAATTGTAACGTTCAGGGCCACCTAATGACGATGGATCACTCAAATTGCGTCCCGATTCAATACATCGTCCTCCAGCAGATTTGTCTTCATGGGTCTATTGCTGCCTCGGGCACCTTATGGCCGTTCTGCTGTGAGTCAAAGATTTTCGAATCGGACGAAAAACTGATAGTGAATTGTAACGTTCATGGGCACCAAATGACGATGGATCACTCAAATTGCGTCCCGATTCAATACATCGTCCTCCAGGTGACTTGTCTCCATTGGTCTATTGCTGCCTCGGGCACCTTATGGCCGTTCTGCTGTGAGTCAAAGATTTTCGAATCGGTCGAAAAACTGATAGTGAATTGTAACGTTCAGGGCCTCCTAATGACGATGGAACACTCAAATTGCGTCCCGATTCAATACCTCGTCCTCCAGCAGACTTATCTCCATGGGTATATTGCTGCCTCGGGCACCTTATGGTCGTTCTCCCGTGAGTCTAGATTATCGAATGGGACGGAAAACTGATAGTTAATTGTAACATTTAGGGCCCCCTAATGACGATGGAACACTCAAATTGCGTCCCGATTCAATCCATCGTCCTCCAGCAGACTTGTCTCCATTGGTCTATTGCTGCCTCGGGCACCTTATGGCCGTTCTGCTGTGAGTCAAAGATTTTCGAATCGGACGAAAAACTGATAGGGAATTGTAACTTTCAGGGCCACCTAATGACGATGGATCACTCAAATTGCGTCCAGATTCAATACATCGTCCTCCAGCAGACTTGTCTCCATGAATCTATTGCTGCCTCGGGCACCTTATGGCCGTTCTGCTGTGAGTCAAAGATTTTCGAATCGGACGAAAAACTGATAGTGAATTGTAACTTTCAGGGCCACCTAATGACGATGGATCACTCAAATTGCGTCCCGATTCAATACATCGTCTTCCAGCCGACTTGTCTCCATGGGTCTATTGCTCCCTCGGGCACCTTATGGCCGTTATGCTGTGTCTAAGATTTTCGAATCGGACGAAAAAATGATAGTGAATTGTAACATTCAGGGCCACCTAATGACGATGGACCACACAAATTGCGTCCCGATTCAATACATCGTCCTCCAGCCGACTTGACTCCATGGGTCTATTGCTGCCTCGGGCACCTTATGGCCGTTCTGCTGTGGGTCTAGATTATCGAATGGGACGAAAAACTGATAGTTAATTGTAACATTCAGGGCCACCTAATGACGATGGACCACACAAATTGTGTCCCGATTCAATACATCGTCCTCCAGCCGACTGGACTCCATGGGTCTTTTTCTGCCTCGGGCACCTTATGGCCATTCTGCTGTGAGTCTAGATTATCGAATGGGACGAAAAACTGATAGTTAATTGTAACATTCAGGGCCTCCTAATGACGATGGAACACTCAAATTGCGTCCCGATTCAATACATCGTCCTCCAGCAGACTTGTCTCCATGGGTCTATAGCTGCCTCGGGCACCTTATGGTCGTTCTGCTGTGAGTCAAAGATTTTCGAATCGGACGAAAATCTGATAGTGAGTTGTAACTTTTAGGGCCACCTAATGACGATGGATCACTCAAATTGCGTCCCGATTCAATACATCTTCCTCCAGCCGACTTGTCTCCATGAGTCTATTGCTGCCTCGGGCACCTTATGGTCGTTCTCCCGTGAGTCTAGATTATCGAATGGGACGAAAAACTGATAGTTAATTGTAACATTCAGGGCCTCCTAATGACGATGGAACACTCTAATTGCGTCCAGATTCAATAAGTCCTCCAGCAGACTTGTCTCCATGGGTCTATTGCTGCCTCGGGCACCTCATGGCCGTTCTGCTGTGAGTCAAAGATTTTCGAATCAGACGAAAAACTGATAGTGAATTGTAGCTTTCAGGGCCACCTAATGACGATGGATCACGCAAATTGCGTCCCGATTCAATACATCGTCCTCCAGCCGACTTGTCTCGATGGGTCTATTGCTCCCCCGGGCACCTTATGGTCGTTCTGCTGTGAGTCAAAGATTTTCGAATCGGACGAAAAACTGATAGTGAATTGTAACGTTCAGGGCCACCTAATGACGATGGATCACTCAAATTGCGTCCCGATTCAATATATCCTCCTCCAGCAGAATTGTCTCCATGGGTCTATTGCTGCCTCGGGCACCTTATGGCCGTTCTGCTGTGAGTCAAAGATTTTCGAATCGGACGAAAAACTGATAGTGAATTGTAACGTTCAGGGCCACCTAATGACGATGGATCACTTAAATTGCGTCCCGATTCAATACATCGTACTCCAGCAGACTTGTCTCCATGAGTGTATTGCTGCCTCGGGCACCTTATGGTCGTTCTCCCGTGAGTCTAGATTATCGAATGGGATGAAAAACTGATAGGGAATTGTAACATTCAGGGCCTCCTAATGACGATGGATCACTCAAATTGCGTCCCGATTCAATACATCATCCTCCAGCCGACTTGTCTTCATGGGTCTATTGCTACCTCGGGCACCCTATGGCCGCTCTGCTGTGAGTCAAAGATTTTGGAATCGGACGATAAACTGATAGTGAATTGTAACGTTCAGGGCCACCTAATGACGGTGGATCACTCAAATTGCGTCCCGATTCAATACATCCTCCTCCAGCAGACTTGTCTCCATGGGTCTATTGCTGCCTCGGGCACCTTATGGCCGTTCTGCTGTGAGTCAAAGATTTTCGAATCGGACGAAAAACTGATAGTGAATTGTAACTTTTAGGGCCACCTAATGACGATGGATCACTCAAATAGCGTCCCGATTCAATACATCATCCGCCAGCCGACATGTCTCCATGAGTCTATTGCTGCCTCGGGCACCTTATGGTCGTTCTCCCGTGAGTCTAGATTATCGAATGGGACGAAAAACTGATTGTTAATTGGAACATTCAGGGCCTCCTAATGACGATGGAACACTCAAACTGCGTCCCGATTCAATACGTCCTCCAGCAGACTTGTCTCCATGGGTCTATTGCTGCCTCGGGCACCACATGGCCGTTCTGCTGTGAGTCAAAGATTTTCGAATCGGACGAAAAACTGATAGTGAATTGTAGCTTTCAGGGCCACCTAATGACGATGGATCACGCAAATTCCGTCCCGATTCAATACATCGTCCTCCAGCCGACTTGTCTCCATGGGTCTATTGCTCCCCCGGGCACCTTATGGCCGTTATGCTGTGAGTCAAAGATTTTCGAATCGGACGAATCCTGATAGTGAATTGTAACATTCAGGGCCACCTAATGACGATGGACCACACAAATTGCGTCCCGATTCAATACATCGTCCTCCAGCCGACTTGACTCCATGGGTCTATTGCTGCCTCGGGCACCTTATGGCCGTTCTGCTGTGAGTCTACATTATCGAATGGGACGAAAAACTGATAGTTAATTGTAACATTCAGGGCCTCCTAATGACGATGGAACACTCAAATTGCGTCCCGATTCAATACATCGTCCTCCAGCAGACTTGTCTTCATGGGTCTATTGCTGCCTCGGGCACCTTATGGCCGTTCTGCTGTGAGTCAAAGATTTTCGAATCGGACGAAAAACTGATAGTGAATTGTAACGTTCAGGGCCTACTAATGACGATGGAACACTCAAATTGCGTCCCGATTCAATACCTCGTCCTCCAGCAGACTTGTCTCCATGGGTCTATTGCTGCCTCTGGCACCTTATGGTCGTTCTCCCGTGAGTCTAGATTATCGAATGGGACGAAAAACTGATAGTTAATTGTAACATTTAGGGCCTCCTAATGACGATGGAACACTCAAATTGCGTCCCGATTCAATCCGTCGTCCTCCAGCAGACTTGTCTCCATTGGTCTATTGCTGCCTCGGGCACCTTATGGCCGTTCTGCTGTGAGTCAAAGATTTTCGAATCGGACGAAAAACTGATAAAGAATTGTAACTTTTAGGGCCACCTAATGACGATGGATCACTCAAATTGCGTCCCGATTCAATACATCATCCTCCAGCCGACATGTCTCCATGAGTCTATTGCTGCCTCGGGCACCTTATGGTCGTTCTCCCGTGAGTCTAGATTATCGAATGGGACGAAAAACTGATAGTTAATTGTAACATTCAGGGCCTCCTAATGACGATGGAACACTCAAATTGCGTCCCGATTCAATACGTCCTCCAGCAGACTTGTCTCCATGGGTCTATTGCTGCCTCGGGCACCTCATGGCCGTTCTGCTGTGAGTCAAAGATTTTCGAATCGGACGAAAAACTGATAGTGAATTGTAGCTTCCAGGGCCACCTAATGACGATGGATCACGCAAATTGCGTCCCGATTCAATACATCGTCCTCCAGCCGACTTGTCTCCATGGGTCTATTGCTCCCCCGGGCACCTTATGGCCGTTATGCTGTGAGTCAAAGATTTTCGAATCGGACGAAAAACTGATAGTGAATTGTAACATTCAGGGCCACCTAATGACGATGGACCACACAAATTGCGTCCCGATTGAATACATCGTCCTCCAGCCGACTTGACTCCATGGAACACCTCGGGCACCTTATGGCCGTTCTGCTGTGAGTCAAAGATTTTCGAATCGGACGAAAAACTGATAGTGAATTGTAACGTTCAGGGCCTCCTAATGACGATGGATCACTCAAATTGCGTACCGCTTCAATACATCGTCCTCCAGCAGACTTGTCTCCATGGGTCTATTGCTGCCTCGGGCACCTTATGGCCGTTCTGCTGTGAGTCAAAGATTTTCGAATCGGACGAAAAACTGATAGTGAATTGTAACGTTCAGAGCCACCTAATGACGATGGATCACTCAAATTGCGTCCCGATTCAATACATCGACCTCCAGCAGACCTGTCTCCATGGGTCTATTGCTGCCTCGGGCACCTTATGGCCGTTCTGCTGTGGGTCTAGATTATCGAATGGGACGAAAAACTGATAGTTAATTGTAACATTCAGGGCCTCCTAATGACGATGGAACACTCAAATTGCGTCCCGATTCAATACATCGTCCTCCAGCAGACTTGTCTCCATGGGTCTATAGCTGCCTCGGGCACCTTATGGTCGTTCTGCTGTGAGTCAAAGATTTTCGAATCGGACGAAAATCTGATAGTGAGTTGTAACTTTTAGGGCCACCTAATGACGATGGATCACTCAAATTGCGTCCCGATTCAATACATCTTCCTCCAGCCGACTTGTCTCCATGAGTCTATTGCTGCCTCGGGCACCTTATGGTCGTTCTCCCGTGAGTCTAGATTATCGAATGGGACGAAAAACTGATAGTTAATTGTAACATTCAGGGCCTCCTAATGACGATGGAACACTCTAATTGCGTCCAGATTCAATAAGTCCTCCAGCAGACTTGTCTCCATGGGTCTATTGCTGCCTCGGGCACCTCATGGCCGTTCTGCTGTGAGTCAAAGATTTTCGAATCAGACGAAAAACTGATAGTGAATTGTAGCTTTCAGGGCCACCTAATGACGATGGATCACGCAAATTGCGTCCCGATTCAATACATCGTCCTCCAGCCGACTTGTCTCCATGGGTCTATTGCTCCCCCGGGCACCTTATGGTCGTTCTGCTGTGAGTCAAAGATTTTCGAATCGGACGAAAAACTGATAGTGAATTGTAACGTTCAGGGCCACCTAATGACGATGGATCACTCAAATTGCGTCCCGATTCAATATATCCTCCTCCAGCAGAATTGTCTCCATGGGTCTATTGCTGCCTCGGGCACCTTATGGCCGTTCTGCTGTGAGTCAAAGATTTTCGAATCGGACGAAAAACTGATAGTGAATTGTAACGTTCAGGGCCACCTAATGACGATGGATCACCCAAATTGCGTCCCGATTCAATACATCGTACTCCAGCAGACTTGTCTCCATGAGTCTATTGCTGCCTCGGGCACCTTATGGTCGTTCTCCCGTGAGTCTAGATTATCGAATGGGATGAAAAACTGATAGGGAATTGTAACATTCAGGGCCTCCTAATGACGATGGATCACTCAAATTGCGTCCCGATTCAATACATCGTTCTCCAGCCGACTTGTCTTCATGGGTCTATTGCTACCTCGGGCACCCTATGGCCGCTCTGCTGTGAGTCAAAGATTTTGGAATCGGACGATAAACTGATAGTGAATTGTAACGTTCAGGGCCACCTAATGACGGTGGATCACTCAAATTGCGTCCCGATTCAATACATCCTCCTCCAGCAGACTTGTCTCCATGGGTCTATTGCTGCCTCGGGCACCTTATGGCCGTTCTGCTGTGAGTCAAAGATTTTCGAATCGGACGAAAAACTGATAGTGAATTGTAACTTTTAGGGCCACCTAATGACGATGGATCACTCAAATAGCGTCCCGATTCAATACATCATCCGCCAGCCGACATGTCTCCATGAGTCTATTGCTGCCTCGGGCACCTTATGGTCGTTCTCCCGTGAGTCTAGATTATCGAATGGGACGAAAAACTGATTGTTAATTGGAACATTCAGGGCCTCCTAATGACGATGGAACACTCAAACTGCGTCCCGATTCAATACGTCCTCCAGCAGACTTGTCTCCATGGGTCTATTGCTGCCTCGGGCACCACATGGCCGTTCTGCTGTGAGTCAAAGATTTTCGAATCGGACGAAAAACTGATAGTGAATTGTAGCTTTCAGGGCCACCTAATGACGATGGATCACGCAAATTCCGTCCCGATTCAATACATCGTCCTCCAGCCGACTTGTCTCCATGGGTCTATTGCTCCCCCGGGCACCTTATGGCCGTTATGCTGTGAGTCAAAGATTTTCGAATCGGACGAATCCTGATAGTGAATTGTAACATTCAGGGCCACCTAATGACGATGGACCACACAAATTGCGTCCCGATTCAATACATCGTCCTCCAGCCGACTTGACTCCATGGGTCTATTGCTGCCTCGGGCACCTTATGGCCGTTCTGCTGTGAGTCTACATTATCGAATGGGACGAAAAACTGATAGTTAATTGTAACATTCAGGGCCTCCTAATGACGATGGAACACTCAAATTGCGTCCCGATTCAATACATCGTCCTCCAGCAGACTTGTCTTCATGGGTCTATTGCTGCCTCGGGCACCTTATGGCCGTTCTGCTGTGAGTCAAAGATTTTCGAATCGGACGAAAAACTGATAGTGAATTGTAACGTTCAGGGCCTACTAATGACGATGGAACACTCAAATTGCGTCCCGATTCAATACCTCGTCCTCCAGCAGACTTGTCTCCATGGGTCTATTGCTGCCTCTGGCACCTTATGGTCGTTCTTACGTGAGTCTAGATTATCGAATGGGACGAAAAACTGATAGTTAATTGTAACATTTAGGGCCTCCTAATGACGATGGAACACTCAAATTGCGTCCCGATTCAATCCGTCGTCCTCCAGCAGACTTGTCTCCATTGGTCTATTGCTGCCTCGGGCACCTTATGGCTGTTCTGCTGTGAGTCAAAGATTTTCGAATCGGACGAAAAACTGATAAAGAATTGTAACTTTTAGGGCCACCTAATGACGATGGATCACTCAAATTGCGTCCCGATTCAATACATCATCCTCCAGCCGACATGTCTCCATGAGTCTATTGCTGCCTCGGGCACCTTATGGTCGTTCTCCCGTGAGTCTAGATTATCGAATGGGACGAAAAACTGATAGTTAATTGTAACATTCAGGGCCTCCTAATGACGATGGAACACTCAAATTGCGTCCCGATTCAATACGTCCTCCAGCAGACTTGTCTCCATGGGTCTGTTGCTGCCTCGGGCACCTCATGGCCGTTCTGCTGTGAGTCAAAGATTTTCGAATCGGACGAAAAACTGATAGTGAATTGTAGCTTTCAGGGCCACCTAATGACGATGGATCACGCAAATTGCGTCCCGATTCAATACATCGTCCTCCAGCCGACTTGTCTCCATGGGTCTATTGCTCCCCCGGGCACCTTATGGCCGTTATGCTGTGAGTCAAAGATTTTCGAATCGGACGAAAAACTGATAGTGAATTGTAACAATCAGGGCCACCTAATGACGATGGACCACACAAATTGCGTCCCGATTGAATACATCGTCCTCCAGCCGACTTGACTCCATGGAACACCTCGGGCACCTTATGGCCGTTCTGCTGTGAGTCAAAGATTTTCGAATCGGACGAAAAACTGATAGTGAATTGTAACGTTCAGAGCCACCTAATGACGATGGATCACTCAAATTGCGTCCCGATTCAATACATCGTCCTCCAGCAGACCTGTCTCCATGGGTCTATTGCTGCCTCGGGCACCTTATGGCCGTTCTGCTGTGAGTCAAAGATTTTCGAATCGGACGAAGAACTGATAGGGAATTGTAACATTCAGGGCCACCTAATGACGATTGATCACTCAAATTGCGTCCCGATTCAATACATCGTCCTCCAGCCGACTTGTCTTCATGGGTCTATTGCTGCCTCGGGCACCTTATGGCCGTTCTGCTGTGAGTCAAAGATTTTGGAATCGGACGAAAAACTGATAGTGAATTGTAACGTTCCGGGCCACCTAATGACGATGGATCACTCAAATTGCGTCCCGATTCAATACATCCTCCTCCAGCAGACTTGTCTCCATGGGTCTATTGCTGCCTCGGGCACCTTATGGCCGTTCTGCTGTGAGTCAAAGATTTCCGAATCGGACGAAAAACTGATAGTGAATTGTAACGTTCAGGGCCACCTAATGACGATGGATCACTCAAATTGCGTCCCGATTCAATACATCGTCCTCCAGCAGACTTGTCTCTATGGGTCTATTGCTGCCTCGGGCACCTTATGGCCGTTCTGCTGTGAGTCAAAGATTTTCGAATCTGACGAAAAACTGATAGTGAATTGTAACATTCAGGGCCACCTAATGACGACGGAACACTCAAACTGCGTCCCGATTCAATACATCGTCCTCCAGCAGACTTGTCTCCATGGGTCTATTGCTGCCTCGGGCACCTTATGGCCGTTCTGCTGTGAGTCAAAGATTTTCGAATCGGACGAAAAACTGATAGTGAATTGTAACGTTCAGGGCCACCTAATGACGATGGATCACTCAAATTGCGTCCCGCTTTAATACATCGTCCTCCAGCAGACTTGTCTCCATGGGTCTATTGCTGCCTCCGGCACCTTATAGCCGTTCTGCTGTGAGTCAAAGATTTTCGAATCGGACGAAAAGCTGATAGTGAATTGTAACTTTTAGGGCCACCTAATGACGATGGATCACTCAAATAGCGTCCCGATTCAATACATCATCCGCCAGCCGACATGTCTCCATGAGTCTATTGGTGCCTTGGGCACCTTATGGTCGTTCTCCCGTGAGTCTAGATTATCGAATGAGTCGAAAAACTGATTGTTAATTGGAACATTCAGGGGCTCCTAATGACGATGGAACACTCAAACTGCGTCCCGATTCAATACGTCCTCCAGCAGACTTGTCTCCATGGGTCTATTGCTGCCTCGGGCACCTCATGGGCGTTCTGCTGTGAGTCAAAGATTTTCGAATCGGACGAAAAACTGATAGTGAATTGTAGCTTTCAGGGCCACCTAATGACGATGGATCACGCAAATTGCGTCTCGATTCAATACATCGTCCTCCAGCCGACTTGTCTCCATGGGTCTATTGCTCCCCCGGGCACCTTATGGCCGTTATGCTGTGAGTCAAAGATTTTCGAATCGGACGAAAAACTGATAGTGAATTGTAACATTCAGGGCCACCTAATGACGATGGACCACACAAATTGCGTCCCGATTCAATACATCGTCCTCCAGCCGACTTGACTCCATGGGTCTATTGCTGCCTCGGGCACCTTATGGCCGTTCTGCTGTGAGTCTACATTATCGAATGGGACGAAAAACTGATAGTTAATTGTAACATTGAGGGCCTCCTAATGACGATGGAACACTCAAATTGCGTCCCGATTCAATACATCGTCATCCAGCAGACTTGTCTTCATGGGTCTATTGCTGCCTCGGGCACCTTATGGCCGTTCTGCTGTGAGTCAAAGATTTTCGAATCGGACGAAAAACTGATAGTGAATTGTAACGCTCAGGGCCTACTAATGACGATGGAACACTCAAATTGCGTCCCGATTCAATACCTCGTCCTCCAGCAGACTTGTCTCCATGGGTCTATTGCTGCCTCTGGCACCTTATGGTCGTTCTCCCGTGAGTGTAGATTATCGAATGGGACGAAAAACTGATAGTTAATTGTAACATTTAGTGCCTCCTAATGACGATGGAACACTCAAATTGCGTCCCGATTCAATCCATCGTCCTCCAGGAGACTTGTCTCCATTGGTCTATTGCTGCCTAGGGCACCTTATGGCCGTTCTGCTGTGAGTCAAAGAATTTCGAATCGGACGACAAACTGATAGGGAATTGTAACTTTCAGGGCCACCTAATGACGATGGATCACTCAAATTGCGTCCCGATTCAATACATCCTCCTCCAGCAGACTTGTCTCCATGGGTCTATTGCTGCCTCGGGCACCTTATGGCCGTTCTGCTGTGAGTCAAAGATTTTCGAATCGGACGAAAAACTGATAAAGAATTGTAACTTTTAGGGCCACCTAATGACGATGGATCACTCAAATTGCGTCCCGATTCAATACATCATCCTCCAGCCGACATGTCTCCATGAGTCTATTGCTGCCTCGGGCACCTTATGGTCGTTCTCCCGTGAGTCTAGATTATCGAATGGGACGAAAAACTGATAGTTAATTGTAACATTCAGGGCCTCCTAATGACGATGGAACACTCAAATTGCGTCCCGATTCAATACGGCCTCCAGCAGACTTGTCTCCATGGGTCTATTGCTGCCTCGGGCACCTCATGGCCGTTCTGCTGTGAGTCAAAGATTTTCGAATCGGACGAAAAACTGATAGTGAATTGTAGCTTTCAGGGCCACCTAATGACGATGGATCACGCAAATTGCGTCCCGATTCAATACATCGTCCTCCAGCCGACTTGTCTCCATGGGTCTATTGCTCCCCCGGGCACCTTATGGCCGTTATGCTGTGAGTCAAAGATTTTCGAATCGGACGAAAAACTGATAGTGAATTGTAACATTCAGGGCCACCTAATGACGATGGACCACACAAATTGCGTCCCGATTGAATACATCGTCCTCCAGCCGACTTGACTCCATGGAACACCTCGGGCACCTTATGGCCGTTCTGCTGTGAGTCAAAGATTTTCGAATCGGACGAAAAACTGATAGTGAATTGTAACGGTCAGGGCCTCCTAATGACGATGGAACACTCAAATTGCGTCCCGATTCAATACCTCGTCCTCCAGCAGACTTGTCTCCATGGGTCTATTGCTGCCTCGGGCACCTTATGGTCGTTCTCCCGTGAGTCTAGATTATCGAATGGGACGAAAAACTGATAGTTAATTGTAACATTCAGGGCCTCCTAATGACGATGGAACACTCAAATTGCGTCCCGATTCAATCCATCGTCCTCCAGCAGACTTGTCTCCATTGGTCTATTGCTGCCTCGGGCACCTTATGGCCGTTCTGCTGTGAGTCAAAGATTTTCGAATCGGACGAAAAACTGATAGTGAATTGTTACGTTCAGGGGCACCTAATGACGATGGATCACTCAAATAGCGTCCCGATTCAATACATCGTCCTCCAGGAGACTTGTCTCCATTGGTCTATTGCTGCCTCGGGCACCTTATGGCCGTTCTGCTGTGAGTCAAAGATTTTCGAATCGGACGGAAAACTGATAGTGAATTGTAACGTTCAGGGCCTACTAATGACGATGGAACACTCAAATTGCGTCCCGATTCAATACCTCGTCCTCCAGCAGACTTGTCTCCATGGGTCTATTGCTGCCTCGGGTACCTTATGGTCGTTCTCCCGTGAGTCTAGATTATCGAATGGGACGAAAAACTGATAGTTAATTGTAACTTTCAGGGCCACCTAATGTCGACGGAACACTCAAATTGCGTCCCGATTCAATACATCGTCCTCCAGCAGACTTGTCTCAATGGGTCTATTGCTGCCTCGGGCACCTTATGGCCGTTCTGCTGTGAGTCAAAGATTTTCGAATCGGACGAAAAACTGATAGTGAATTGTAACGTTCAGGGCCACCTAATGACGATGGATCACTCAAATTGCGTCCCGATTTAATACATCGTCCTCCAGCAGACTTGAATCCATGGGTCTATTACTGCCTCCGGCACCTTATGGCCGTTCTGCTGTGAGTCAAAGATTTTCGAATCGGATGAAAAACTGATAGTGAATTGTAACGTTCAGGGCCTCCTAATGACGATGGAACACTCAAATTGCGTCCCGATTCAATACCTCGTCCTCCAGCAGTCTTGTCTCCATAGGTCTATTGCTGCCTCGGGCACCTTATGGTCGTTCTGCCGTGAGTCTAGATTATCGAATGGGACGAAAAACTGATAGTTAATTGTAACATTCAGGGCCTCCTAATGACGATGGAACACTCAAATTGCGTCCCGATTCAATACATCGTTCTCCAGCCGACTTGTCTCCATGGGTCTATTGCTGCCTCGGGCAACTTATGGCCGTTCTGCTGTGAGTCTAGATTATCGAATGGGACGAAAAACTGATAGTGAATTGTAACGTTCAGGGGCCACCTAATGACGATGGATCACTCAAATTGCGTACCGCTTCAATACATCGTCCTCCAGCAGACTTGTCTCCATGGGTCTATTGCTGCCTCGGGCACCTTATGGCCGTTCTGCTGTGAGTCAAAGATTTTCGAATCGGACGAAAAACTGATTGTGAATTGTAACGTTCAGAGCCACCTAATGACGATGGATCACTCAAATTGCGTCCCGACTCAATACATCGTCCTCCAGCAGACCTGTCTCCATGGGTCTATAGCTGCCTCGGGCACCTTATGGCCGTTCTGCTGTGAGTCAAAGATTTTCGAATCGGACGAAAAACTGATAGTGAATTGTAACGTTCAGAGCCACCTAATGACGATGGATCACTCAAATTGCGTCCCGATTCAATACATCGTCCTCCAGCAGACCTGTCTCCATGGGTCTATTGCTGCCTCGGGCACCTTATGGCCGTTCTGCTGTGAGTCAAAGATTTTCGAATCGGACGAAGAACTGATAGGGAATTGTAACATTCAGGGCCACCTAATGACGATTGATCACTCAAATTGCGTCCCGATTCAATACATCGTCCTCCAGCCGACTTGTCTTCATGGGTCTATTGCTGCCTCGGGCACCTTATGGCCGTTCTGCTGTGAGTCAAAGATTTTGGAATCGGACGAAAAACTGATAGTGAATTGTAACGTTCCGGGCCACCTAATGACGATGGATCACTCAAATTGCGTCCCGATTCAATACATCCTCCTCCAGCAGACTTGTCTCCATGGGTCTATTGCTGCCTCGGGCACCTTATGGCCGTTCTGCTGTGAGTCAAAGATTTCCGAATCGGACGAAAAACTGATAGTGAATTGTAACGTTCAGGGCCACCTAATGACGATGGATCACTCAAATTGCGTCCCGATTCAATACATCGTCCTCCAGCAGACTTGTCTCTATGGGTCTATTGCTGCCTCGGGCACCTTATGGCCGTTCTGCTGTGAGTCAAAGATTTTCGAATCTGACGAAAAACTGATAGTGAATTGTAACATTCAGGGCCACCTAATGACGACGGAACACTCAAACTGCGTCCCGATTCAATACATCGTCCTCCAGCAGACTTGTCTCCATGGGTCTATTGCTGCCTCGGGCACCTTATGGCCGTTCTGCTGTGAGTCAAAGATTTTCGAATCGGACGAAAAACTGATAGTGAATTGTAACGTTCAGGGCCACCTAATGACGATGGATCACTCAAATTGCGTCCCGATTTAATACATCGTCCTCCAGCAGACTTGTCTCCATGGGTCTATTGCTGCCTCCGGCACCTTATGGCCGTTCTGCTGTGAGTCAAAGATTTTCGAATCGGATGAAAAACTGATAGTGAATTGTAACGTTCAGGGCCTCCTAATGACGATGGAACACTCAAATTGCGTCCCGATTCATTACCTCGTCCTCCAGCAGACTTGTATCCATAGGTCTATTGCTGCCTCGGGCACCTTATGGCCGTTTTGCTGTGAGTCTAGATTATCGAATGGGACGAAAAACTGATAGTGAATTGTAACGTTCAGGGGCCACCTAATGACGATGGATCACTCAAATTGCGTACCGATTCAATACATCGTCCTCCAGCAGACTTGTCTCCATGGGTCTATTGCTGCCTCGGGCACCTTATGGCCGTTCTGCTGTGAGTCAAAGATTTTCGAATCTGACGAAAAACTGATAGTGAATTGTAACATTCAGGGCCACCTAATGACGATGGAACACTCAAATTGCGTCCCGATTCAATACATCGTCCTCCAGCCGACTTGTCTCCATGGCCGTTATGCTGTGAGTTTAAATTATCGAATGGGACGAAAAACTGATAGTGAATTGTAACGTTCAGGGCCACCTAATGACGATGGATCACTCAAATTGCGTCCCGATTCAATACATCGTCCTTCAGCAGACTTGTCTCCATGGGTCTATTGCTGCCTCGGACACCTAATGGCCGTTCTGCTGTGAGTCAAAGCTTTTCGAATCGGACGAAAAACTGATAGTGAATTGTAACTTTCAGGGCCACCTCATGACGATGGATCACTCAAATTGCGTCCCGATTCAATACATCGTCATCCAGCCGACTTGTCTCCATGGGTCTATTGCTGCCTCGGGCACCTTATGGCCGTTCTGCTGTGAGTCAAAGATTTTGGAATCGGACGAAAAACAGATAGTGAATTGTAACGTTCAGGGCCACCTAATGACGATGGATCACTCAAATTGCGTCCCGATTCAATACATCCTCCTCCAGCAGACTTGTCTCCATGGGTCTATTGCTGCCTCGGGCACCTTATGGCCGTTCTGCTGTGAGTCAATGATTTTCGAATCGGTCGAAAAACTGATAGTGAATTGTAGCTTTCAGGGCCACCTAATGACGATGGATCACGCAAATTGCGTCCCGATTCAATACATCGTCCTCCAGCCGACTTGTCTCCATGGGTCTATTGCTGCCTCGGGCCCCTTATGGTCGTTCTGCTGTGAGTCAAAGATTTTCGAATCGGACGAAAAACTGATAGTGAATTGTAACGTTCAGAGCCACCTAATGACGATGGATCACTGAAATTGCGTCCCGATTCAATACATCGTCCTCCAGCAGACTTGACTCCATGGGTCTATTACTGCCTCCGGCACCTTATGGCCGTTCTGCTGTGAGTCAAAGATTTTCGAATCGGATGAAAAACTGATAGTGAATTGTAACGTTCAGGGACTCCTAATGACGATGGAACACTCAAATTGCGTCCCGATTCAGTACCTCGTCCTCCAGCAGTCTTGTCTCCATAGGTCTATTGCTGCCTCGGGCACCTTATGGCCGTTCTGCTGTGAGTCAAAGATTTTCGAATCGGATGAAAAACTGATAGTGAATTGTAACGTTCAGGGCCTCCTAATGACGATGGAACACTCAAATTGCGTCCCGATTCAATACCTCGTCCTCCAGCAGTCTTGTCTCCATAGGTCTATTGCTGCCTCGGGCACCTTATGGTCGTTCTGCCGTGAGTCTAGATTATCGAATGGGACGAAAAACTGATAGTTAATTGTAACATTCAGGGCCTCCTAATGACGATGGAACACTCAAATTGCGTCCCGATTCAATACATCGTTCTCCAGCCGACTTGTCTCCATGGGTCTATTGCTGCCTCGGGCAACTTATGGCCGTTCTGCTGTGAGTCTAGATTATCGAATGGGACGAAAAACTGATAGTGAATTGTAACGTTCAGGGGCCACCTAATGACGATGGATCACTCAAATTGCATACCGATTCAATACATCGTCCTCCAGCAGACTTGTCTCCATGGGTCTATTGCTGCCTCGGGCACCTCATGGCCGTTCTGCTGTGAGTCAAAATTTTCGAATCGGATGAAGAACTGATAGTGAATTGTAACGTTCAGAGCCACCTAATGACGATGGATCACTCAAATTGCGTCCCGATTCAATACATCGTCCTCCAGCAGACCTGTCTTCATGGGTCTATTGCTGCCTCGGGCACCTTATGGCCGTTCTGCTGTGAGTCAAAGATTTTGGAATCGGACGAAAAACTGATAGTGAATTGTAACGTTCAGAGCCACCTAATGACGATGGATCACTCAAATTGCGTCCCGATTCAATACATCGTCCTCCAGCAGACCTGTCTCCATGGGTCTATTGCTGCCTCGGGCACCTTATGGCAGTTCTGCTGTGAGTCAAAGATTTTCGAATCGGACGAAGAACTGATAGGGAATTGTAACATTCAGGGCCACCTAATGACGATTGATCACTCAAATTGCGTCCCGATTCAATACATCGTCCTCCAGCCGACTTGTCTTCATGGGTCTATTGCTGCCTCGGGCACCTTATGGCCGTTCTGCTGTGAGACAAAGATTTTGGAATCGGACGAAAAACTGATAGTGAATTGTAACGTTCCGGGCCACCTAATGACGATGGATCACTCAAATTGCGTCCCGATTCAATACATCCTCCTCCAGCAGACTTGTCTCCATGGGTCTATTGCTGCCTCGGGCACCTTATGGCCGTTCTGCTGTGAGTCAAAGATTTCCGAATCGGACGAAAAACTGATAGTGAATTGTAACGTTCAGGGCCACCTAATGACGATGGATCACTCAAATTGCGTCCCGATTCAATACATCGTCCTCCAGCAGACTTGTCTCTATGGGTCTATTGCTGCCTCGGGCACCTTATGGCCGTTCTGCTGTGAGTCAAAGATTTTCGAATCTGACGAAAAACTGATAGTGAATTGTAACATTCAGGGCCACCTAATGACGACGGAACACTCAAACTGCGTCCCGATTCAATACATCGTCCTCCAGCAGACTTGTCTCCATGGGTCTATTGCTGCCTTGGGCACCTTATGGCCGTTCTGCTGTGAGTCAAAGATTTTCGAATCGGACGAAAAACTGATAGTGAATTGTAACGTTCAGGGCCACCTAATGACGATGGATCACTCAAATTGCGTCCCGATTTAATACATCGTCCTCCAGCAGACTTGTCTCCATGGGTCTATTGCTGCCTCCGGCACCTTATGGCCGTTCTGCTGTGAGTCAAAGATTTTCGAATCGGATGAAAAACTGATAGTGAATTGTAACGTTCAGGGCCTCCTAATGACGATGGAACACTCAAATTGCGTCCCGATTCAATACCTCGTCCTCCAGCAGACTTGTATCCATAGGTCTATTGCTGCCTCGGGCACCTTATGGCCGTTTTGCTGTGAGTCTAGATTATCGAATGGGACGAAAAACTGATAGTGAATTGTAACGTTCAGGGGCCACCTAATGACGATGGATCACTCAAATTGCGTACCGATTCAATACATCGTCCTCCAGCAGACTTGTCTCCATGGGTCTATTGCTGCCTCGGGCACCTTATGGCCGTTCTGCTGTGAGTCAAAGATTTTCGAATCGGAGGAAAAACTTATAGTGAATTGTAACATTCAGGGCCACGTAATGACGATGGATCACTCAAATTACGCCCCGATTCAATACATCGTCTTCCAGCCGACTTGTTTCCATGAGTCTATTGCTGCCTCGGGCACCTTATGGCCGTTCTGCTGTGAGTCAAAGATTTTCGAATCTGACGAAAAACTGATAGTGAATTGTAACATTCAGGGCCACCTAATGACGATGGAACACTCAAATTGCGTCCCGATTCAATACATCGTCCTCCAGCCGACTTGTCTCCATGGCCGTTATGCTGTGAGTTTAAATTATCGAATGGGACGAAAAACTGATAGTGAATTGTAACGTTCAGGGCCACCTAATGACGATGGATCACTCAAATTGCGTCCCGATTCAATACATCGTCCTTCAGCAGACTTGTCTCCATGGGTCTATTGCTGCCTCGGGCACCTAATGGCCGTTCTGCTGTGAGTCAAAGATTTTCGAATCGGACGAAAAACTGATAGTGAATTGTAACTTTCAGGGCCACCTAATGACGATGGATCACTCAAATTGCGTCCCGATTCAATACATCGTCATCCAGCCGACTTGTCTCCATGGGTCTATTGCTGCCTCGGGCACCTTATGGCCGTTCTGCTGTGAGTCAAAGATTTTGGAATCGGACGAAAAACTGATAGTGAATTGTAACGTTCAGGGCCACCTAATGACGATGGATCACTCAAATTGCGTCCCGATTCAATACATCCTCCTCCAGCAGACTTGTCTCCATGGGTCTATTGCTGCCTCGGGCACCTTATGGCCGTTCTGTTGTGAGTCAATGATTTTCGAATCGGTCGAAAAACTGATAGTGAATTGTAGCTTTCAGGGCCACCTAATGACGATGGATCACGCAAATTGCGTCCCGATTCAATACATCGTCCTCCAGCCGACTTGTCTCCATGGGTCTATTGCTGCCTCGGGCACCTTATGGTCGTTCTGCTGTGAGTCAAAGATTTTCGAATCGGACGAAAAACTGATAGTGAATTGTAACGTTCAGAGCCACCTAATGACGATGGATCACTGAAATTGCGTCCCGATTCAATACATCGTCCTCCAGCAGACTTGACTCCATGGGTCTATTACTGCCTCCGGCACCTTATGGCCGTTCTGCTGTGAGTCAAAGATTTTCGAATCGGATGAAAAACTGATAGTGAATTGTAACGTTCAGGGCCTCCTAATGACGATGGAACACTCAAATTGCGTCCCGATTCAGTACCTCGTCCTCCAGCAGTCTTGTCTCCATAGGTCTATTGCTGCCTCGGGCACCTTATGGCCGTTCTGCTGTGAGTCAAAGATTTTCGAATCGGATGAAAAACTGATAGTGAATTGTAACGTTCAGGGCCTCCTAATGACGATGGAACACTCAAATTGCGTCCCGATTCAATACCTCGTCCTCCAGCAGTCTTGTCTCCATAGGTCTATTGCTGCCTCGGGCACCTTATGGTCGTTCTGCCGTGAGTCTAGATTATCGAATGGGACGAAAAACTGATAGTTAATTGTAACATTCAGGGCCTCCTAATGACGATGGAACACTCAAATTGCGTCCCGATTCAATACATCGTTCTCCAGCCGACTTGTCTCCATGGGTCTATTGCTGCCTCGGGCAACTTATGGCCGTTCTGTTGTGAGTCTAGATTATCGAATGGGACGAAAAACTGATAGTGAATTGTAACGTTCAGGGGCCACCTAATGACGATGGATCACTCAAATTGCGTACCGATTCAATACATCGTCATCCAGCAGACTTGTCTCCATGGGTCTATTGCTGCCTCGGGCACCTCATGGCCGTTCTGCTGTGAGTCAAAATTTTCGAATCGGATGAAGAACTGATAGTGAATTGTAACGTTCAGAGCCACCTAATGACGATGGATCACTCAAATTGCGTCCCGATTCAATACATCGTCCTCCAGCAGACCTGTCTTCATGGGTCTATTGCTGCCTCGGGCACCTTATGGCCGTTCTGCTGTGAGTCAAAGATTTTGGAATCGGACGAAAAACTGATAGTGAATTGTAACGTTCCGGGCCACCTAATGACGATGGATCACTCAAATTGCGTCCCGATTCAATACATCCTCCTCCAGCAGACTTGTCTCCATGGGTCTATTGCTGCCTCGGGCACCTCATGGCCGTTCTGCTGTGAGTCAAAATTTTCGAATCGGATGAAGAACTGATAGTGAATTGTAACGTTCAGAGCCACCTAATGACGATGGATCACTCAAATTGCGTCCCGATTCAATACATCGTCCTCCAGCAGACCTGTCTTCATGGGTCTATTGCTGCCTCGGGCACCTTATGGCCGTTCTGCTGTGAGTCAAAGATTTTCGAATCGGATGAAAAACTGATAGTGAATTGTAACGTTCAGGGCCTCCTAATGACGATGGAACACTCAAATTGCGTCCCGATTCATTACCTCGTCCTCCAGCAGACTTGTCTCCATAGGTCTATTGCTGCCTCGGGCACCTTATGGCCGTTTTGCTGTGAGTCTAGATTATCGAATGGGACGAAAAACTGATAGTGAATTGTAACGTTCAGGGGCCACCTAATGACGATGGATCACTCAAATTGCGTACCGATTCAATACATCGTCCTCCAGCAGACTTGTCTCCATGGGTCTATTGCTGCCTCGGGCACCTTATGGCCGTTCTGCTGTGAGTCAAAGATTTTCGAATCTGACGAAAAACTAATAGTGAATTGTAACATTCAGGGCCACCTAATGACGATGGAACACTCAAATTGCGTCCCGATTCAATACATCGTCCTCCAGCCGACTTGTCTCCATGGCCGTTATGCTGTGAGTTTAAATTATCGAATGGGACGAAAAACTGTTAGTGAATTGTAACGTTCAGGGCCACCTAATGACGATGGATCACTCAAATTGCGTCCCGATTCAATACATCGTCCTCCAGCAGACTTGTCTCCATGGGTCTATTGCTGCCTCGGGCACCTAATGGCCGTTCTGCTGTGAGTCAAAGATTTTCGAATCGGACGAAAAACTGATAGTGAATTGTAACTTTCAGGGCCACCTAATGACGATGGATCACTCAAATTGCGTCCCGATTCAATACATCGTCCTCCAGCCGACTTGTCTCCATGGGTCTATTGCTGCCTCGGGCACCTTATGGCCGTTCTGCTGTGAGTCAAAGATTTTGGAATCGGACGAAAAACTGATAGTGAATTGTAACGTTCAGGGCCACCTAATGACGATGGATCACTCAAATTGCGTCCCGATTCAATACATCCTCCTCCAGCAGACTTGTCTCCATGGGTCTATTGCTGCCTCGGGCACCTTATGGCCGTTCTGCTGTGAGTCAATGATTTTCGAATCGGTCGAAAAACTGATAGTGAATTGTAACGTTCAAGGCCACCTAATGACGATGGATCACTCAAATTGCGTCCCGATTCAATACATCGTCCTCCAGCAGACTTGTCTCCATGGGTCTATTGCTGCCTCGGGCACCTTATGGTCGTTCTGCTGTGAGTCAAAGATTTTCGAATCGGACGAAAAACTGATAGTGAATTGTAACGTTCAGGGCCTCCTAATGACGATGGAACACTCAAATTGCGTCCCGATTCAATACATCGTCCTCCAGCAGACTTGTCTCCATGGGTCTATTGCTGCCTCGGGCACCTTATGGCCGTTCTGCTGTGAGTCAAAGATTTTCGAATCGGACGAAAAACTGATAGTGAATTGTAACGTTCCGGGCCACCTAATGACGATGGATCACTCAAATTGCGTTCCGATTCAATACATCGTCCTCCAGCAGACCTGTCTCCATGGGTCTATTGCTGCCTCGGGCACCTTATGGCCGTTCTGCTGTGAGTCAAAGATTTTCGAATCGGACGAAAAACTGATAGGGAATTGTAACATTCAGGGCCACCTAATGACGATGGATCACTCAAATTGCGTCCCGATTCAATATATCGTCCTCCAGCCGACTTGTCTTCATGGGTCTATTGCTGCCTCGGGCACCTTATGGCCGTTCTGCTGTGAGTCAAAGATTTTGGAATCGGACGAAAAACTGATAGTGAATTGTAACGTTCCGGGCCACCTAATGACGATGGATCACTCAAATTGCGTTCCGATTCAATACATCCTCCTCCAGCAGACTTGTCTCCATGGGTCTATTGCTGCCTCGGGCACCTTATGGCCGTTCTGCTGTGAGTCAAAGATTTTCGAATCGGACGAAAAACTGATAGTGAATTGTAACGTTCAGGGCCACCTAATGACGATGGATCACTCAAATTGCGTCCCGATTCAATACAACGTCCTCCAGCAGACTTGTCTCTATGGGTCTATTGCTGCCTCGGGCACCTTATGGCCGTTCTGCTGTGAGTCAAAGATTTTCGAATCTGACGAAAAACTGATAGTGAATTTTAACATTCAGGGCCACCTAATGACGATGGAACACCCAAATTGCGTCCCGATTCAATACATCGTCCTCCAGCCGACTTGTCTCCATGGCCGTTATTCTGTGAGTCTAAATTATCGAATGGGACGAAAAACTGATAGTGAATTGTAACGTTCAGGGCCACCTAATGACGATGGATCACTCAAATTGCGTCCCGATTCAATACATCGGCCTTCAGCAGACTTGTCTCCATGGGTCCATTGCTGCCACGGGCACCTAATGGCCGTTCTGCTGTGAGTCAAAGATTTTCGAATCGGACGAAAAACTGATAGTGAATTGTAACTTTCAGGGCCACCTAATGACGATGGATCACTGAAATTGCGTCCCGATTCAATACATCGTCTTCCAGCCGACTTGTCTCCATGGGTCTATTGCTGCCTCGGGCATCTTATGGCCGTTCTGCTGTGAGTCAAAGATTTTCGAATCGGTTGAAAAACTGATAGTGAATTGTAACGTTCAGGGCTACCTAATGACGATGGATCACTCAAATTGCGTCCCGATTCAATACATCGTCCTCCAGCAGACTTGTCTCCATGGGTCTATTGCTGCCTCGGGCACCTTATGGCCGTTCTGCTGTGAGTCAAAGATTTTCGAATCGGACGAAAAACTGATAGTGAATTGTAACTTTCAGGGCCACCTAATGACGATGGATCACTCAAATTGCGTCCCGATTCAATACATCGTCTTCCAGCCGACTTGTCTCCATGAATCTATTGCTGCCTTGGGCACCTTATGGCCGTTCTGCTGTGAGTCAAAGTTTTTCGAATCGGACGAAAAACTGATAGTGAATTGTAACGTTCAGGGCCTCCTAATGACGATGGAACACACAAATTGCGTCCCGATTCAATACATCATCCTCCAGCAGACTTGTCTCCATGGGTCTATTGCTGCCTCGGGCACCATATGGCCGTTCTGCTGTGAGTCAAAGATTTTCGAATCGGACGAAAAACTGATAGTGAATTGTAACGTTCAGGGCCACCTAATGGCGAAGGATCACTCAAATTGCGTCCCGATTCAATACATCCTCCTCCAGCAGACTTGTCTCCATGGGTCTATTGCTGCCTCGGGCACCTAATGGCCGTTCTGCTGTGAGTCAAAGATTTTCGAAGCGGACGAAAAACTGATTGTGAATTGTAACTTTCAGGGCCACCTAATGACGATGGATCACTCAAATTGCGTCCCGATTCAATACATCGTCTTCCAGCCGACTTGTCTCCATGGGTCTATTGCTGCCTCGGGCAACTTATGGCCGTTCTGCTGTGAGTCAAAGATTTTCGAATCGGACGATAAACTGATAGTGAATTGTAACGTTCAGGGCCACCTAATGACGGTGGATCACACAAATTGCGTCCCGATTCAATACATCGTCCTCCAGCAGACCTGTCTTCATGGGTCTATTGCTGCCTCGGGCACCTTATGGCCGTTCTGCTGTGAGTCAAAGATTTTCGAATCGGACGAAAAACTGATAGTGAATTGTAACATTCAGGGCCACCTAATGACGATGGATCACTCAAATTGCGTCCCGATTCAATACATCGTCCGCCAGCCGACTGGTCTCCATGGGTCTATTGCTGCCTCGGGCACCTTATGGCCGTTCTGCTGTGAGTCAAAAATTTGGGAATCGGACGAAAAACTGATAGTGAATTGTAACGTTCAGGGCCACCTAATGACGATGGATCACTCAAATTGCCTCCCGATTCAATACATCCTCCTCCAGCAGACTTGTCTCCATGGTTCTATTGCTGCCTCGGGCATCTTATGGCCGTTCTGCTGTGAGTCAAAAATTTTCGAATCGGACGAAAAACTGATAGTGAATTGTAACTTTCAGGGCCACCTAATGACGATGGATCACTCAAATTGCGTCCCGATTCAATACATCGTCTTCCAGCCGACTTGTCTCCATGAGTCTATTGCTGCCTCCGGCACCTTATGGCCGTTCTGCTGTGAGTCAAAGATTTTCGAATCGGATGAAAAACTGATAGTGAATTGTAACGTTCAGGGCCTCCTAATGACGATGGAACACTCAAATTGCGTCCCGATTCAATACCTCGTCCTCCAGCAGACTTGTCTCCATAGGTCTATTGCTGCCTCGGGCATCTTATGGTCGTTCTGCCGTGAGTCTAGATTATCGAATGGGACGAAAAACTGATAGTTAATTGTAACATTCAGGGCCTCCTAATGACGATGGAACACTCAAATTGCGTCCCGATTCAATACTTCGTTCTCCAGCCGACTTGTCTCCATGGGTCTATTGCTGCCTCGGGCACCTTATGGCCGTTCTGCTGTGAGTCTAGATTATCGAATGGGACGAAAAACTGATAGTGAATTGTAACGTTCAGGGCCACCTAATGACGATGGATCACTCAAATTGCGTCCCGATTCAATACAACGTCCTCCAGCAGACTTGTCTCTATGGGTCTATTGCTGCCTCGGGCACCTTATGGCCGTTCTGCTGTGAGTCAAAGATTTTCGAATCTGACGAAAAACTGATAGTGAATTTTAACATTCAGGGCCACCTAATGACGATGGAACACCCAAATTGCGTCCCGATTCAATACATCGTCCTCCAGCCGACTTGTCTCCATGGCCGTTATGCTGTGAGTCTAAATTATCGAATGGGACGAAAAACTGATAGTGAATTGTAACGTTCAGGGCCACCTAATGACGATGGATCACTCAAATTGCGTCCCGATTCAATACATCGGCCTTCAGCAGACTTGTCTCCATGGGTCCATTGCTGCCACGGGCACCTAATGGCCGTTCTGCTGTGAGTCAAAGATTTTCGAATCGGACGAAAAACTGATAGTGAATTGTAACTTTCAGGGCCACCTAATGACGATGGATCACTGAAATTGCGTCCCGATTCAATACATCGTCTTCCAGCCGACTTGTCTCCATGGGTCTATTGCTGCCTCGGGCATCTTATGGCCGTTCTGCTGTGAGTCAAAGATTTTCGAATCGGTTGAAAAACTGATAGTGAATTGTAACGTTCAGGGCTACCTAATGACGATGGATCACTCAAATTGCGTCCCGATTCAATACATCGTCCTCCAGCAGACTTGTCTCCATGGGTCTATTGCTGCCTCGGGCACCTTATGGCCGTTCTGCTGTGAGTCAAAGATTTTCGAATCGGACGAAAAACTGATAGTGAATTGTAACTTTCAGGGCCACCTAATGACGATGGATCACTCAAATTGCGTCCCGATTCAATACATCGTCTTCCAGCCGACTTGTCTCCATGAATCTATTGCTGCCTTGGGCACCTTATGGCCGTTCTGCTGTGAGTCAAAGTTTTTCGAATCGGACGAAAAACTGATAGTGAATTGTAACGTTCAGGGCCTCCTAATGACGATGGAACACACAAATTGCGTCCCGATTCAATACATCATCCTCCAGCAGACTTGTCTCCATGGGTCTATTGCTGCCTCGGGCACCATATGGCCGTTCTGCTGTGAGTCAAAGATTTTCGAATCGGACGAAAAACTGATAGTGAATTGTAACGTTCAGGGCCACCTAATGGCGATGGATCACTCAAATTGCGTCCCGATTCAATACATCCTCCTCCAGCAGACTTGTCTCCATGGGTCTATTGCTGCCTCGGGCACCTAATGGCCGTTCTGCTGTGAGTCAAAGATTTTCGAAGCGGACGAAAAACTGATTGTGAATTGTAACTTTCAGGGCCACCTAATGACGATGGATCACTCAAATTGCGTCCCGATTCAATACATCGTCTTCCAGCCGACTTGTCTCCATGGGTCTATTGCTGCCTCGGGCAACTTATGGCCGTTCTGCTGTGAGTCAAAGATTTTCGAATCGGACGATAAACTGATAGTGAATTGTAACGTTCAGGGCCACCTAATGACGGTGGATCACACAAATTGCGTCCCGATTCAATACATCGTCCTCCAGCAGACCTGTCTTCATGGGTCTATTGCTGCCTCGGGCACCTTATGGCCGTTCTGCTGTGAGTCAAAGATTTTCGAATCGGACGAAAAACTGATAGTGAATTGTAACATTCAGGGCCACCTAATGACGATGGATCACTCAAATTGCGTCCCGATTCAATACATCGTCCGCCAGCCGACTGGTCTCCATGGGTCTATTGCTGCCTCGGGCACCTTATGGCCGTTCTGCTGTGAGTCAAAAATTTGGGAATCGGACGAAAAACTGATAGTGAATTGTAACGTTCAGGGCCACCTAATGACGATGGATCACTCAAATTGCCTCCCGATTCAATACATCCTCCTCCAGCAGACTTGTCTCCATGGTTCTATTGCTGCCTCGGGCATCTTATGGCCGTTCTGCTGTGAGTCAAAAATTTTCGAATCGGACGAAAAACTGATAGTGAATTGTAACTTTCAGGGCCACCTAATGACGATGGATCACTCAAATTGCGTCCCGATTCAATACATCGTCTTCCAGCCGACTTGTCTCCATGAGTCTATTGCTGCCTCCGGCACCTTATGGCCGTTCTGCTGTGAGTCAAAGATTTTCGAATCGGATGAAAAACTGATAGTGAATTGTAACGTTCAGGGCCTCCTAATGACGATGGAACACTCAAATTGCGTCCCGATTCAATTCCTCGTCCTCCAGCAGACTTGTCTCCATAGGTCTATTGCTGCCTCGGGCATCTTATGGTCGTTCTGCCGTGAGTCTAGATTATCGAATGGGACGAAAAACTGATAGTTAATTGTAACATTCAGGGCCTCCTAATGACGATGGAACACTCAAATTGCGTCCCGATTCAATACTTCGTTCTCCAGCCGACTTGTCTCCATGGGTCTATTGCTGCCTCGGGCACCTTATGGCCGTTCTGCTGTGAGTCTAGATTATCGAATGGGACGAAAAACTGATAGTGAATTGTAACGTTCAGGGGCCACCTAATGACGATGGATCACTCAAATTGCGTACCGATTCAATACATCGTCCTCCAGCAGACTTGTCTCCATGGGTCTATTGCTGCCTCGGGCACCTTATGACCGTTCTGCTGTGAGTCAAAGATTTTCGAATCGGACGAAAAACTGATAGGGAATTGTAACTTTCAGGGCCACCTAATGACGATGGATCACTCAAATTGCGTCCCGATTCAATACATCGTCCTCCAGCCGACTTGTCTCCATGAGTCTATTGCTGCCTCCGGCACCTTATGGCCGTTCTGCTGTGAGTCAAAGATTTTCGAATCGGACGAAAAACTGATAGTGAATTGTAACGTTCAGGGCCTCCTAATGACGATGGAACACTCAAATTGCGTCCCGATTCAATACATCGTCCTCCAGCAGACTTGTCTCCATGGGTCTATTGCTGCCTCGGGCACCTTATGGCCGTTCTGCTGTGAGTCAAAGATTTTCGAATCGGACGAAAAACTGATAGTGAATTGTAACGTTCAGAGCCACCTAATGACGATGGATCACTCAAATTGCGTCCCGATTCAATACATCGTCCTCCAGCAGACCTGTCTCCATGGGTCTATTGCTGCCTCGGGCACCTTATGGCCGTTCTGCTGTGAGTCAAAGATTTTCGAATCGGACGAAAAACTGATAGGGAATTGTAACATTCAGGGCCACCTAATGACGATGGACCACTCAAATTGCGTCCCGAATCAATACATCGTCCTCCAGCCGACTTGTCTTCATGGGTCTATTGCTGCCTCGGGCACCTTATAGCCGTTCTGCTGTGAGTCAAAGATTTTGGAATCGGACGAAAAACTGATAGTGAATTGTAATTTTCAGGGGCACCTAATGACGATGGATCACTCAAATTGCGTCCCGATTCAATGCATCCTCCTCCAGCAGACTTGTCTCCATGGGTCTATTGCTGCCTCGGGCACCATATAGCCGTTCTGCTGTGAGTCAAAGATTTTCGAATCGGACGAAAAACTGATAGTGAATTGTAACTTTCACGGCCACATAATGACGATGGATCACTCAAATTGCGTCCCGATTCAATACATCGTCCTCCAGCAGACTTGTCTCTATGGGTCTATTGCTGCCTCGGGCACCTTATGGCCGTTCTGCTGTGAGTCAAAGATTTTCGAATCTGACGAAAAACTGATAGTGAATTGTAACATTCAGGGCGACCTAATGACGATGGAACACTCAAATTGCGTCCCGATTCAATACGTCGTCCTCCAGCCGACTTGTCTCCATGGCCGTTATGCTGTGAGTCCAAATTATCGAATGGGACGAAAAACTGATAGAGAATTGTAACGTTCAGGGCCACCTAATGACGATGGATCACACAAATTGCGTCCCGATTCAATACATCGTCCTCCAGCAGACCTGTCTTCATGGGTCTATTGCTGCCTCGGGCACCTTATGGCCGTTCTGCTGTGAGTCAAAGATTTTCGAATCGGACGAAAAACTGATAGTGAATTGTAACATTCAGGGCCACCTAATGACGATGGATCACTCAAATTGCGTCCCGATTCAATACATCGTCCTCCAGCCGACTTGTCTCCATGGGTCTATTGCTGCCTCGGGCACCTTATGGCCGTTCTGCTGTGAGTCAAAAATTTTGGAATCGGACGAAAAACTGATAGTGAATTGTAACGTTCAGGGGCACCTAATGACGATGGATCACTCAAATTGCGTCCCGATTCAATACATCCTCCTCCAGCAGACTTGTCTCCATGGGTCTATTGCTGCCTCGGGCATCTTATGGCCGTTCTGCTGTGAGTCAAAGATTTTCGAATCGGACGAAAAACTGATAGTGAATTGTAACTTTCAGGGCCACCTATTGACGATGGATCACTCAAATTGCGTCCCGATTCAATACATCGTCTTCCAGCCGACTTGTCTCCATGGGTCTATTGCTGCCTCGGGCACCTTATAGCCGTTTTGCTGTGAGTCAAAGATTTTCGAATCGGACGAAAAACTGATAGGGAATTGTAACTTTCAGGGCCACCTAATGACGATGGATCACTCAAATTGCGTCCCGATTCAATACATCGTCCTCCAGCCGACTTGTCTCCATGGGTCTATTGCTGCCTCGGGCACCTTATGGTCGTTCTGCTGTGAGTCAAAGATTTTCGAATCGGACGAAAAACTGATAGTGAATTGTAACGTTCTGGGCCTCCTAATGACGATGGAACACTCAAATTGCGTCCCGATTCAATACATCGTCCTCCAGCAGACTTGTCTCCATGGGTCTATTGCTGCCTCGGGCACCTTATGGCCGTTCTGCTGTGAGTCAAAGATTTTCGAATCGATCGAAAAACTGATAGTGAATTGTAACGTTCAGAGCCACCTAATGACGATGGATCACTCAAATTGCGTCCCGATTCAATACATCGTCATCCAGCAGACGTGTCTCCATGGGTCTATTGCTGCCTCGGGCACCTTATGGCCGTTCTGCTGTGAGTCAAAGATTTTCGAATCGGACGAAAAACTGATAGGGAATTGTCACATTCAGGGCCACCTAATGACGATGGATCACTCAAATTGCGTCCCGATTCAATACATCGTCCTCCAGCATACTTGTCTCTATGGGTCTATTGCTGCCTCGGGCACCTTATGGCCGTTCTGCTGTGAGTCAAAGATTTTCGAATCTGACGAAAAACTGATAGTGAATTGTAACATTCAGGGCCACCTAATGACGATGGAACACTCAAATTGCGTCCCGATTCAATACATCGTCCTCCAGCCGACTTGTCTCCATGGCCGTTAAGCTGTGAGTCTAAATTATCGAATGGGACGAAAAACTGATAGTGAATTGTAACGTTCAGGGCCACCTAATGACGATGGATCACTTAAATTGCGTCCCGATTCAATACATCGTCCTTCAGCAGACTTGTCTCCATGGGTCTATTGCTGCCTCGGGCAAATAATGGCCGTTCTGCTGTGAGTCAAAGATTTTCGAATCGGACGAAAAACTGATAGTGAATTGAAACTTTCAGGGCCTCCTAATGACGATGGATCACTCAAATTGCGTCCCGATTCCTTACATCGTCTTCCAGCCGACTTGTCTCCATGGGTCTATTGCTGCCTCGGGCACCTTATGTCCGTTCTGCTGTGAGTCAAAGATTTTCGAATCGGACGAAAAACTGATAGTGAATTGTAACGTTCAGGGCCACCTAATGACGATGGATCACTCAAATTGCGTCCCGATTCAATACATCCTCCTCCAGAACTCTTGTCTCCATGGGTCTATTGCTGCCTCGGGCACCTTATGGCCGTTCTGCTGTGAGTCAAAGATTTTCGAATCGGACGAAAAACTGATAGTGAATTGTAACGTTCAAGGCCACCTAATGACGATGGATCACTCAAATTGCGTCCCGATTCAATATATCGTCCTCCAGCAGACTTGTCTCCATGGGTCTATTGCTGCCTCGGGCACCTTATGTCCGTTCTGCTGTGAGTCAAAGATTTTCGAATCTGACGAAAAGCTGATAGTGAATTGTAACATTCAGGGCCACCTAATGACGATGGATCTCTCAAATTGCATCTCGATTCAGTACATCGTCCTCCAGCCGACTTGTCTCCATGGGTCTATTGCTGCCTCGGGCACCTTATGGCCGTTCTGCTGTGTCAAAAATTTTCGAATCGGACGAAAAACTGATGACGATGGAACACTCAAATTGCGTCCCGATTCAATACATCGTCCTCCAGCCGACTTGTCTCCATGGCCGTTATGCTGTGAGTCTAAATTATCGAATGGGACGAAAAACTGTTTGTGAATTGTAACGTTCAGTGCTACCTAATGACGATGGATAAATCAAATTGCGTCCCGATTCAATACATCGTCCTCCAGCAGACTTGTCTCCATGGGTCTATTGCTGCCTCGGGCACCTAATGGCCGTTCTGCTGTGAGTCAAAGATTTTCGAATCGGACGAAAAACTGATAGTGAATTGAAACTTTCAGGGCCACCTAATGACGATGGATCACTCAAATTGCGTCCCGATTCAATACATCGTCTTCCAGCCGTCTTGTCTCCATGGGTCTATTGCTGCCTCGGGCACCTTAAGGCCGTTCTGCTGTGAGTCAAAGATTTTCGAATCGGACGAAAAACTGATAGTGAATTGTAACGTTCAGGGCCACCTAATGACCATGGATCACACAAATTGCGTCCCGATTCAATACATCGTCCTCCAGCAGACCTGTCTCCATGGGTCTATTGCTGCCTCGGGCACCTTATGGCCGTTCTGCTGTGAGTCAAAGATTTTCGAATCGGACGAAAAACTGATAGTGAATTGTAACATTCAGGGCCACCTAATGACGATGGAACACTCAAATTGCGTCCCGATTCAATACATCGTCCTCCAGCCGACTTGTCTCCATGGGTCTATTGCTGCCTCGGGCACCTTATGGCCGTTCTGCTGTGAGTCAAAAATTTTGAAATCGGGCGAAAAACTGATAGTGAATTGTAACGTTCAGGGCCACCTAATGACGATGGATCACTCACAATGCGTCCCGATTCAATACATCGTCCTCCAGCAGACTTGTCTCTATGGGTCTATTGCTGCGTCGGGCACATTATGGCCGTTCTGCTGTGAGTCAAAGTTTTTCGAATCTGACGAAAAACTGATAGTGAATTGTAACTTTCAGGGCCACCTAATGACGATGGATAACTCAAATTGCGTCCCGATTGAATACATCGTCTTCCAGCCGACGTGTCTCCATGAGTCTATTGCTGCCTCGGGCACCTTATGGCCGTTCAGCTGTGAGTCAAAGATTTTCGAATCGGACGAAAAACTGATAGTGAATTGTAACGTTAAGGGCCTCCTAATGACGATGGAACACTCAAATTGCGTCCCGATTCAATACATCGTCTTCCAGCCGACGTGACTCCATGAGTCTATTGCTGCCTCGGGCACCTTATGGCCGTTCAGATATGAATCAAAGATTTTCGAATCGGACGAAAAACTGATAGTGAATTGTAACGTTGAGGGCCTCCTAATGACGATGGAACACTCAAATTGCGTCCCGATTCAATACATCGTCCTCCAGCAGACTTGTCTCCATGGGTCTATTGCTGCCTCGGGCACCTTATGGCCGTTCAGCTATGAGTCAAAGATTATCGAATGGGACGAAAAACTGATAGTGAATTGTAACGTTAAGGGCCTCCTAATGACGATGGATCACTCAAATTGCGTCCCGATTCAATACATCGTCTCCAGCAGACTTGTCTCCATGGGTCTATTGCAGCCTCGGGCACCTTATGGCCGTTCTGCTGTGAGTCAAAGATTTTCGAATCGGACGAAAAACTGATAGTGAATTGTAACGTTCAAGGACTCCTAATGACGATGGAACACACAAATTGCGTCCCGATTCAATACATCGTCCTCCAGCAGACTTGTCTCCATGGGTCTATTGCTGCTTCGGGCACGTTATGGCCGTTCTGCTGTGAGTCAGAGATTTTCGAATCGGACGAAAAACTGATAGTGAATTGTAACGTTCAGGGCCTCCTAATGACGATGGAACACTCAAATTGCGTCCCGATTCAATACATCGTCCTCCAGCAGACTTGTCTCCATGGGTCTATTGCTGCCTCGGGCACCTTATGGCCGTTCTCCTGTCAGTCTAGATTATCGAATGGGACGAAAAACTGATAGTTAATTGTAACATTCAGGGCCTCGTAATTACGATGGAACACTCAAATTGCGTCCCGATTCAATACATCGTCCTCCAGCAGACTTGTCTCCATGGGTCTATTGCTGCCTCGGGCACCTTATGGCCGTTCTGCTGTGAGTCAAAGATTTTCGAATCGGACGAAAAACTGATAGTGAATTGTATCGTTCAGGGCCACCTAATGACGATGGATCAATCAAATTGCGTCCCGATTCCATACATCGTCCTCCAGCAGACTTGTCTGCCTCGGGCACCTTATGGCCGTTCTGCTGTGAGTAAAGATTTTCGAATCGGACGAAAAACTGGTAGTGAATTGTAACGTTCAGGGCCTCCTAATGCCGATGGAACACTCAAATTGCGTCCCGATTCAATACCTCGTCCTCCAGCAGACTTGTCTCCATGGGTCTATTGCTGCCTCGGGCACCTTATGGCCGTTCTGCTGTGAGTCAAAGATTTTGGAATCGGACGAAAAACTGATAGTGAATTCTAACGTTCAGGGCCACCTAATGACGATGGATCACTCAAATTGCGTCCCGATTCAATACATCCTCCTCCAGCAGACTTATCTCCATGGGTCTATTGCTGCCTCGGGCACCTTATGGCCGTTCGGCTGTGAGTCAAAGATTTTCGAATCGGACGAAAAACTGATAGTGAATTGTAACGTTCAGGGCCAGCTAATGACGATGGATCACTCTAATTGCGTCCCGATTCAATACATCGTCCTGCAGCAGACTTGTCTCCATGGGTCTATTGCTGCCTCGGGCACCTTATGGCCGTTCTGCTGTGAGTCAAAGATTTTCGAATCGGACGATAAAACTGATAGTGAATTGTAACGTTCAGGGCCTCCTAATGACGATGGAACACTCAAATTGCGTCCCGATTCAATACATCGTCTTCCAACAGACTTGTCTCAATGAGTCGATTGCTGCCTCGGGCACCTTATGGCCGTTCTGCTCAGAGTCAAAGATTTTCGAATCGGACGAAAAACTGATAGTGAATTGTAACGTTCAGGGCCTCCTAATGACGATGGAACACTCAAATTGCGTCCCGATTCAATACATCGTCCTCCAGCAGACTTGTCTCCATGGGTCTATTGCCGCCTCGGGCACCTTAAGGCCGTTCTGCTGTGAGTCAAAGATTTTCGAATCGCACGAAAAACTGATAGTGAATTGTAACGTTCAGGGCCTCCTAATGACGATGGAACACTCAAATTGCGTCCCGATTCAATACATCGTCCTCCAGCCGACTTGTCTCCATGGGTCTATTGCTGCCTCGGGCACCTTATGGCCATACTGCTGTGAGTCAAAGATTTTTGAATCGGACGAAAAACTGATAGTGAATTGTAACGTTCAGGGCCACCTAATGCCGGTGGATCACTCAAATTGCGTCCCGATTCAATACATCGTCCTCCAGCAGACTTGTCTCCATGGGTCTATTGCTGCCTCGGGCACCTTACGGCCGTTCTGCTGTGAGTCAAAGATTTTCGAATCTGACGAAAAACTGATAGTGAATTGTAACATTCAGGGCCACCTAATGACGATGGATCTCTCAAATTGCGTCTCGATTCAGTACATCGTCCTCCAGCCGACTTGTCTCCATGGGTCTATTGCTGCCTCGGGCACCTTATTTCCGTTCTTCTGTGTCAAAGATTTTCGAATCGGACGAAAAACTGATAGTGAATTGTAACGTTCAGGGCGTCCTAATGATGATGGAACACTCAAATTGCGTCCCGATTAATACATCGTCCTCCAGCCGACTTGTCTCCATGTCCGTTATGCTGTGAGTCTAAATTATCGAATGGGACGAAAAACTGTTAGTGATTTGTAACGTTCAGGGCCACCTAATGACGATGGATCACTCAAATTGCGTCCCGATTCAATACATCGTCCTCCAGCAGACTTGTCTCCATGGGTCAATTGCTGCCTCGGGCACCTTATGGCCGTTCTGCTGTGAGTCAAAGTTTTTGAATCGGACGAAAAACTGATAGTGAATTGTAACTTTCAGGGCCACCTAATGACGATGGATAACTCAAATTGCGTCCCGATTGAATACATCGTCTTCCAGCCGACTTGTCTCCATGAGTCTATTGCTGCCTCGGGGACCTTATGGCCGTTCAGCTGTGGGTCAAAGATTTTCGAATCGGACGAAAAACTGATAGTGAATTGTAACGTTAAGGGCCTCCTAATGACGATGGAACACTCAAATTGCGTCCCGATTCAATACATCGTCCTCCAGCAGACTTGTCTCCATGGGTCTATTGCTGCCTCGGGCACCTTATGGCCGTTCTTCTGTGAGTCAAAGATTTTCGAATCGGACGAAAAACTGATAGTGAATTGTAACGTTCAGGGCCACCTAATGACGATGGATCACTCAAATTGCGTCCCGATTCAATACATCGTCCTCCAGCAGACTTGTCTCCATGGGTCTATTGCTGCCTCGGGCACCTTATGACTGTTCTGCTGTGAGTCAAAGTTTTTCGAATCTGACGAAAAACTGATAGTGAATTGTAACATTCAGGGCCACGTAATGACGATGGATCACTCAAATTGCGTCCCGATTCAATACATCGTCCTCCAGCCGACTTGTCTCCATGGGTCTATTGCTGCCTCGGGCACCTTATGGCCGTTCAGCTGTGAGTCAAAGATTTTCGAATCGCACGAAAAACTGATAGTGAATTGTAACTTTCAAGGACTCCTAATGACGATGGAACACTCAAATTGCGTCCCGATTCAATACATCGTCCTCCAGCAGACTTGTCTCCATGGGTCTATTGCTGCCTCGGGCACGTTATGGCCGTTCAGCTGTGAGTCAAAGATTTTCGAATCGGACGAAAAACTGATAGTGAATTGTAACGTTCAGGGCCTCCTAATGACGATGGAACACTCAAATTGCGTCCCAATTCAATACATCGTCCTCCAGCAGACTTGTCTCCATGGGTCTATTGCTGCCTCGGGCACCTTATGGCCGTTCTGCTGTCAGTCTAGATTATCGAATGGGACGAAAAACTGATAGTTAATTGTAACATTCAGGGCCTCCTAATGACGATGGACCACACAAATTGCGTCCCGATTCAATACATCGTCCTCCAGCCGACTGGACTCCATGGGTCTATTTCTGCCTCGGGCACCTTATGGCAATTCTGCTGTGAGTCTAGATTATCGAATGGGACGAAAAACTGATAGTTAATTGTGACATTCAGGGCCTCGTAATGACGATGGAACACTCAAATTGCGTCCCGATTCAATACATCGTCCTCCAGCAGACTTGTCTCCATGGGTCTATTGCTGCCTCTAGCACCTTATGGCCGTTCTGCTGTGAGTCAAAGATTTTCGAATCGGACGAAAAACTGATAGTGAATTGTAACTTTCAGGGCAACCTAATGACGATGGATCACTCAAATTGCGTCCCGATTCCATACATCGTCCTCCAGCAGACTTGTCTCCATGGGTCTATTGCTGCCTCGGGCACCTTATGGCCGTACTGCTGTGAGTAAAGATTTTCGAATCGGACGAAAAACTGGTAGTGAATTGTAACGTTCAGGGCCTCCTAATGCCGATGGAACACTCAAATTGCGTCCCGATTCAATACCTCGTCCTCCAGCAGACTTGTCTCCATGGGTCTATTGCTGCCTCGGGCACCTTATGGCCGTTCTGCTGTGAGTCAAAGATTTTGGAATCGGACGAAAAACTGATAGTGAATTCTAACGTTCAGGGCCACCTAATGACGATGGATCACTCAAATTGCGTCCCGATTCAATACATCCTCCTCCAGCAGACTTGTCTCCATGGGTCTATTGCTGCCTCGGGCACCTTATGGCCGTTCTGCTGTGAGTCAAAGATTTTCGAATCGGACGAAAAACTGATAGTGAATTGTAACGTTCAGGGCCACCTAATGACGATGGATCACTCTAATTGCGTCCCGATTCAATACATCGTCCTCCAGCAGACTTGTCTCAATGGGTCTATTGCTGCCTCGGGCACCTTATGGCCGTTCTGCTGTGAGTCAAAGATTTTCGAATCGGACGAAAAACTGATAGTGAATCGTAACATTCAGGGCCACCTAATGACGATGGATCTCTCAAATTGCGTCTCGATTCAGTACATCGTCCTCCAGCCGACTTGTCTCCATGAGTTTATTGCTGCCTCGGGCACCTTATGGCCGTTCTGCTGTGAGTCAAAGATTTTCGAATCGGACGAAAAACTGATAGTGAATTGTAACGTTCAGGGCCTCCTAATGACGATGGAACACTCAAATTGCGTCCCGATTCAATACATCGTCCTCCAGCCGACTTGTCTCCATGTCCGTAATGCTGTGAGTCTAAATTATCGAATGGGACGAAAAACTGTTAGTGATTTGTAACGTTCAGGGCCACCTAATGACGATGGATCACTCAAATTGCGTCCCGATTGAATACATCGTCTTCCAGCCGACTTGTCTCCATGAGTCTATTGCTGCCTCGGGCACCTTATGGCCGTTCAGCTGTGAGTCAAAGATTTTCGAATCGGACGAAAAACTGATAGTGAATTGTAACGTTCAGGGCCACCTAATGACGATGGATCACTCAAATTGCGTCCCAATTCAATACATCGTCCTCCAGCAGACTTGTCTCCATGGGTCTATTGCTGCCTCGGGCACCTTATGACTGTTCTGCTGTGAGTCAAAGTTTTTCGAATCTGACGAAAAACTGATAGTGAATTGTAACATTCAGGGCCACGTAATGACGATGGATCACTCAAATTGCGTCCCGATTCAATACATCGTCCTCCAGCCGACTTGTCTCCATGGGTCTATTGCTGCCTCGGGCACCTTATGGCCGTTCTGCTGTGAGTCAAAGATTTTCGAATCGCACGAAAAACTGATAGTGAATTGTAACGTTCAAGGACTCCTAATGACGATGGAACACTCAAATTGCGTCCCGATTCAATACATCGTCCTCCAGCAGACTTGTCTCCATGGGTCTATTGCTGCCTCGGGCACGTTATGGCCGTTCTGCTGTGAGTCAAAGATTTTCGAATCGGACGAAAAACTGATAGTGAATTGTAACGTTCAGGGCCTCCTGATGACGATGGAACACTCAAATTGCGTCCCAATTCAATACATCGTCCTCCAGCAGACTTGTCTCCATGGGTCTATTGCTGCCTCGGGCACCTTATGGCCGTTCTGCTGTCAGGCTAGATTATCGAATGGGACGAAAAACTGATAGTTATTTGTCACATTCAGGGCCTCCTAATGACGATGGACCACACAAATTGCGTCCCGATTCAATACATCGTCCTCCAGCCCACTGGACTCCATGGGTCTATTTCTGCCTCGGGCACCTTATGGCAATTCTGCTGTGAGTCTAGATTATCGAATGGGACGAAAAACTGATAGTTAATTGTGACATTCAGGGCCTCGTAATGACGATGGAACACTCAAATTGCGTCCCGATTCAATACATCGTCCTCCAGCAGACTTGTCTCCATGGGTCTATTGCTGCCTCGGGCACCTTATGGCCGTTCTGCTGTGAGTCAAAGATTTTCGAATCGGACGAAAAACTGATAGTGAATTGTAACTTTCAGGGCAACCTAATGACGATGGATCACTCAAATTGCGTCCCGATTCCATACATCGTCCTCCAGCAGACTTGTCTCCTTGGGTCTATTGCTGCCTCGGGCACCTTATGGCCGTTCTGCTGTGAGTCAAAGATTTTCGAATCGGACGAAAAACTGATAGTGAATTGTAACTTTCAGGGCCACCTAATGACGATGGATAACTCAAATTGCGTCCCGATTCAATACATCGTCTTCCAGCAGACTTGTCTCAATGAGTCGATTGCTGCCTCGGGCACCTTATGGCCGTTCTGCTCAGAGTCAAAGATTTTCGAATCGGACGAAAAACTGATAGTTATTTGTCACATTCAGGGCCTCCTAATGCCGATGGAACACTCAAATTGCGTCCCGATTCAATACCTCGTCCTAGAGCAGACTTGTCTCCATGGGTCTATTGCTGCCTCGGGCACCTTATGGTCGTTCTGCCGTGAGTATAGATTATCGAATGGGACGGAAAACTGATAGTTAATTGTAACATTTAGGGCCTCCTAATGACGATGGAACACTCAAATTGCGTCCCGATTCAATACATCGTTCTCCAGCCGACTTGTCTCCATGGGTCTATTGCTGCCTCGGGCACCTTACGGTCGTTCTGCTGTGAGTCAAAGATTTTCGAATCGGACGAAAAACTGATAGTGAATTGTAACGTTCAGGGCCTCCTAATGACGATGGAACACTCAAATTGCGTCCCGATTCAATACATCGTCCTCCAGCCGACTTGTCTCCATGGGTCTATTGCTGCCTCGGGCACCTTATGGCCGTTCTGCTGTGAGTCAAAGATTTTCGAATCGGATGAAATACCGGTAGTGAATTGTAACATTCAGGGCCACCTAATGACGATGGATCTCTCAAATTGCGTCTCGATTCAGTACATCGTCCTCCAGGCGACTTGTCTCCATGTGTTTATTGCTGCCTCGGGCACCTTATGGCCGTTCTGCTGTGAGTCAAAGATTTTCGAATCGGACGAAAAACTGATAGTGAATTGTAACGTTCAGGGCCTCCTAATGACGATGAAACTCTCAAATTGCGTCCCGATTCAATACATCGTCCACCAGCCGACTTGTCTCCATGTCCGTTATGCTGTGAGTCTAAATTATCGAATGGGACGGAAAACTCTTAGTGAATTGTAACGTTATGGGCCACCTAATGACGATGGATCACTCAAATTGCGTCCCGATTCAATACCTCGTCCTCCAGCAGACTTGTCTCCATGGGTCTATTGCTGCCTCGGGCACCTTATGGCCGTTCTGCTGTGAGTCAAAGATTTTGGAATCGGACGAAAAACTGATAGTGAATTCTAACGTTCAGGGCCACCTAATGACGACGGATCACTCAAATTGCGTCCCGATTCAATACATCCTCCTCCGGCAGACTTGTCTCCATGGGTCTATTGCTGCCTCGGGCACCCTATGGCCGTTCTGCTGTGAGTAAAGATTTTCGAATCGGACGAAAAACTGGTAGTGAATTGTAACATTCAGGGCCTCCTAATGCCGATGGAACACTCAAATTGCGTCCCGATTCAATACCTCGTCCTAGAGCAGACTTGTCTCCATGGGTCTATTGCTGCCTCGGGCACCTTATGGTCGTTCTGCCGTGAGTATAGATTATCGAATGGGACGGAAAACTGATAGTTAATTGTAACATTCAGGGCCTCCTAATGACGATGGAACACTCAAATTGCGTCCCGATTCAATACATCGTTCTCCAGCCGACTTGGCTCCATGGGTCTATTCCTGCCTCGGGCCCCTTATGGCCGTTCTGCTGTGAGTCTAGATTATCGAATGGGACGAATAACTGACAGTGAATTGTAACGTTCAGGGGCCACCTAATGACGATGGATCACTCAAATTGCGTACCGATTCAATACATCGTCCTCCAGCAGACTTGTCTCCATGAGTCTATTGCTGCCTCGGTCACCTTATGGCCGTTCTGCTGTGAGTCAAAGATTTTCGAATCGGACGAAAAACTGATAGGGAATTGTAACTTTCAGGGCCACCTAATGACGATGGATCACTCAAATTGCGTCCCGATTCAATACATCGTCCTCCAGCCGACTTGTCTCCATGGGTCTATTGCTGCCTCGGGCACCTTATGGTCGTTCTGCTGTGAGTCAAAGATTTTCGAATCGGACGAAAAACTGATAGTGAATTGTAACGTTCAGGGCCTCCTAATGACGATGGAACACTCAAATTGCGTCCCGATTCAATACATCGTCCTCCAGCAGACTTGTCTCCATGGGTCTATTGCTGCCTCGGGCATCTTATGGCTGTTCTGCTGTGAGTCAAAGATTTTCGAATGGGACGAAAAACTGATAGTGAATTGTAACGTTCAGAGCCACCTAATGACGATAGATCACTCAAATTGCGTCCCGATTCAATACATCGTCCTCCAGCAGACTTGTCTCCATGGGTCTATTGCTGCCTCGGGCACCTTATGGCCGTTCTGCTGTGAGTCAAAGATTTTCGAATCGGACGAAATACCGGTAGTGAATTGTAACATTCAGGGCCACCTAATGACGATGGATCTCTCAAATTGCGTCTCGATTCAGTACATCGTCCTCCAGCCGACTTGTCTCCATGAGTTTATTGCTGCCTCGGGCACCTTATGGCCGTTCTGCTGTGAGTCAAAGATTTTCGAATCGGACGAAAAACTGATAGTGAATTGTAACGTTCAGGGCCTCCTAATGACGATGAAACTCTCAAATTGCGTCCCGATTCAATACATCGTCCTCCAGCCGACTTGTCTCCATGTCCGTTATGCTGTGAGTCTAAGATATCGAATGGGACGGAAAACTGTTAGTGAATTGTAACGTTCAGGGCCACCTAATGACGATGGATCACTCAAATTGCGTCCCGATTCAATACCTCGTCCTCCAGCAGACTTGTCTCCATGGGTCTATTGCTGCCTCGGGCACCTTATGGCCGTTCTGCTGTGAGTCAAAGATTTTCGAATCGGACGAAAAACTGATAGTGAATTGTAACGTTCAGGGCCACCTAATGACGATGGATCACTCAAATTGCGTCCCGATGCAATACCTCGTCCTCCAGCAGACTTGTCTCCATGGGTCTATTGCTGCCTCGGGCACCTTATGGCCGTTCTGCTGTGAGTCAAAGATTTTGGAATCGGACGAAAAACTGATAGTGAATTCTAACGTTCAGGGCCACCTAATGACGACGGATCACTCAAATAACGTCCCGATTCAATACATCCTCCTCCGGCAGACTTGTCTCCATGGGTCTATTGCTGCCTCGGGCACCTTATGGCCGTTCTGCTGTGAGTAAAGATTTTCGAATCGGACGAAAAACTGGTAGTGAATTGTAACATTCAGGGCCTCCTAATGCCGATGGAACACTCAATTTGCGTCCCGATTCAATACCTCGTCCTAGAGCAGACTTGTCTCCATGGGTCTATTGCTGCCTCGGGCACCTTATGGTCGTTCTGCCGTGAGTATAGATTATCGAATGGGACGGAAAACTGATAGTTAATTGTAACATTCAGGGCCTCCTAATGACGATGGAACACTCAAATTGCGTCCCGATTCAATACATCGTTCTCCAGCCGACTTGGCTCCATGGGTCTATTCCTGCCTCGGGCACCTTATGGCCGTTCTGCTGTGAGTCTAGATTATCGAATGGGACGAATAACTGATAGTGAATTGTAACGTTCAGGGGCCACCTAATGACGATGGATCACTCAAATTGCGTACCGATTCAATACATCGTCCTCCAGCAGACTTGTCTCCATGGGTCTATTGCTGCCTCGGTCACCTTATGGCCGTTCTGCTGTGAGTCAAAGATTTTCGAATCGGACGAAAAACTGATAGGGAATTGTAACTTTCAGGGCCACCTAATGACGATGGATCACTCAAATTGCGTCCCGATTCAATACATCGTCCTCCAGCCGACTTGTCTCCATGGGTCTATTGCTGCCTCGGGCACCTTATGGTCGTTCTGCTGTGAGTCAAAGATTTTCGAATCGGACGAAAAACTGATAGTGAATTGTAACGTTCAGGGCCTCCTAATGACGATGGAACACTCAAATTGCGTCCCGATTCAATACATCGTCCTCCAGCAGACTTGTCTCCATGGGTCTATTGCTGCCTCGGGCACCTTATGGCTGTTCTGCTGTGAGTCAAAGATTTTCGAATGGGACGAAAAACTGATAGTGAATTGTAACGTTCAGAGCCACCTAATGACGATGGAACACTCAAATTGCGTCCCGATTCAATACATCGTCCTCCAGCCGACTTGTCTCCATGGGTCTATTGCTGCCTCGGGCACCTTGTGGTCGTTCTGCTGTGAGTCAAAGATTTTCGAATCGGACGAAAAACTGATAGTGAATTGTAACGTTCAGGGCCTCCTAATGACGATGAAACTTTCAAATTGCGTCCCGATTCAATACATCGTCCTCCAGCCGACTTGTCTCCATGTCCGTTATGCTGTGAGTCTAAAATATCGAATGGGACGGAAAACTGTTAGTGAATTGTAACGTTCAGGGCCACCTAATGACGATGGATCACTCAAATTGCGTCCCGATTCAATACCTCGTCCTCCAGCAGACTTGTCTCCATGGGTCTATTGCTGCCTCGGGCACCTTATGGCCGTTCTGCTGTGACTCAAAGATTTTGGAATCGGACGAAAAACTGATAGTGAATTCTAACGTTCAGGGCCACCTAATGACGACGGATCACTCAAATTGCGTCCCGATTCAATACATCCTCCTCCAGCAGACTTGTCTCCATGGGTCTATTGCTGCCTCGGGCACCTTATGGCCGTTCTGCTGTGAGTCAAAGATTTTCGAATCGGACGAAAAACTGATAGTGAATTGTAACGTTCAGGGCCACCTAATGACGATGGATCACTCTAATTGCGTCCCGATTCAATACATCGTCCTCCAGCAGACTTGTCTCCATGGGTCTATTGCTGCCTCGGGCACCTTATGGCTGTTCTGCTGTGAGTCAAAGATTTTCGAATCGGACGAAAAACTGATAGTGAATTGTAACGTTCAGAGCCACCTAATGACGATGGATCACTCAAATTGCGTCCCGATTCAATACATCGTCCTCCAGCAGACTTGTCTCCATGGCTCTATTGCTGCCTCGGGCACCTTATGGCCGTTCTGCTGTGAGTCAAAGATTTTCGAATCGGACGAAATACTGGTAGTGAATTGTAACATTCAGGGCCACCTAATGACGATGGATCTCTCAAATTGCGTCTCGATTCAGTACATCGTCCTCCAGCCGACTTGTCTCCATGAGTTTATTGCTGCCTCGGGCGCCTTATGGCCGTTCTGCTGTGAGTCAAAGATTTTCGAATCGGACGAAAAACTGATAGTGAATTGTAACGTTCAGGGCCTCCTAATGACGATGAAACTCTCAAATTGCGTCCCGATTCAATACATCGTCCTCCAGCCGACTTGTCTCCATGTCCGTTATGCTGTGAGTCTAAATTATCGAATGGGACGGAAAACTGTTAGTGAATTGTAACGTTCAGGGCCACCTAATGACGATGGATCACTCAAATTGCGTCCCGATTCAATACCTCGTCCTCCAGCAGACTTGTCTCCATGGGTCTATTGCTGCCTCGGGCACCTTATGGCCGTTCTGCTGTGAGTCAAAGATTTTGGAATCGGACGAAAAACTGATAGTGAATTCTAACGTTCAGGGCCACCTAATGACGACGGATCACTCAAATTGCGTCCCGATTCAATACATCGTCTTCCAGCCGACTTGTCTCCATTGGTCTATTGCTGCCTCGGGCACCTTATGGCCGTTCTGCTGTGAGTCAAAGATTTTCGAATCGGACGAAAAACTGATAGTGAATTGTAACGTTCAGGGCCTCCTAATGACGATGGAACACTCAAATTGCGTCCCGATTCAATACATCGTCCTCCAGCCGACTTGTCTCCATGTCCGTTATGCTGTGAGTCTAAATTATCGAATGGGACGGAAAACTGTTAGTGAATTGTAACGTTCAGGGCCACCTAATGACGATGGATCACTCAAATTGCGTCCCGATTCAATACATCGTCCTCCAGCAGACTTGTCTCCATGGGTCTATTGCTGCCTCGGGCACCTTATGGCCGTTCTGCTGTGAGTCACAGATTTTCGAAGCGGACGAAAAACTGATAGTGAATTGTAACTTTCAGGGCCACCTAATGACGATGGATAACTCAAATTGCGTCCCGATTCAATACATCGTCTTCCAGCCGACTTGTCTCAATGAGTCGATTGCTGCCTCGGGCACCTTATGGCCGTTCTGCTCAGAGTCAAAGATTTTCGAATCGGACGAATAACTGATAGTGAATTGTAACGTTCAGGGCCTCCTAATGACGATGGAACACTCAAATTGCGTCCCGATTCAATACATCGTCCTCCAGCAGACTTGTCTCCATGGGTCTATTGTTGCCTCGGGCACCTTATGGCCGTTCTGCTGTGAGTCAAAGATTTTCGAATCGGACGAAAAACTGATAGCGAATTGTAACGTTCAGGGCCTCCTAATGACGTTGGAACACTCAAATTGCGTCCCGATTCAATACATCATCCTCCAGCAGACTTGTCTCCATGGGTCTATTGCTGCCTCGGGCACCTTATGGCCGTTCTGCTGTGAGTCAAAGATTTTCGAATCGGACGAAAAACTGATAGTGAATTGTAACTTTCAGGGCCACGTAATGACGATGGATCACTCAAATTGCGTCCCGATTCAATACATCGTCTTCCAGCCGACTTGTCTCCATGGGTCTATTGCTCCCTCGGTCACCTTATGGCCGATATGCTGTGTCTAAGATTTTCGAATCGGACGAAAAAATAATAGTGAATTGTAACATTCAGTGCCACCTAATGACGATGGGCCACACAAATTGCGTCCCGATTCAATACATCGTCCTCCAGCCGACTTGACTCCATGGGTCTATTGCTGCCTCGGGCACCTTATGGCCGTTCTGCTGTGAGTCTAGATTATCGAATGGGACGAAAAACTGATAGTTAATTGTACATTCAGGGCCTCCTAATGACGATGGACCACACAAATTGCGTCCCGATTCTATACATCGTCCTCCAGCAGACTTGTCTCCATGGGTCTATTGCTGCCTCGGGCACCTTATGGCCGTTCTGCTGTGAGTCAAATATTTTCGAATCGGACGAAAAACTGATAGTGAATTGTAACGTTCAGGGCCACCTAATGACGATGGATCACTCAAATTGCGTCCCGATTCCATACATCGTCCTCCAGCAGACTTGTCTCCATGGGTCTATTGCTGCCTCGGGCACCTTATGGCCGTTCTGCTGTGAGTAAAGATTTTCGAATCGGACGAAAAACTGGTAGTGAATTTTAACGTTCAGGGCCTCCTAATGCCGATGGAACACTCAAATTGCGTCCCGATTCAATACCTCGTACACCAGCAGACTTGTCTCCATGGGTCTATTGCTGCCTCGTGCACCTTATGGCCGTTCTGCTGTGAGTCAAAGATTTTGGAATCGGACGAAAAACTGATAGTGAATTCTAACGTTCAGGGCCACCTAATGACGATGGATCACTCAAATTGCGTCCCTATTCAATACATCGTCCTCCAGCAGACTTGTCTCCATGTCCGTTATGCTGTGAGTCTAAATTATCGAATGGGACGGGAAACTGTTAGTGAATTGTAACGTTCAGGGCCACCTAATGACGATGGATCACTCAAATTGCGTCCCGATTCAATACATCGTCCTCCAGCAGACTTGTCTCCATGGGTCTATTGCTGCCTCGGGCACCTTATGGCCGTTCTGCTGTGAGTCAAAGATTTTCGAATCGGACGAAAAACTGATAGTGAATTGTAACATTCAGGGCCACTTAATGACGATGGATAACTCAAATTGCGTCCCGATTCAATACATCGTCTTCCAGCCGACTTGTCTCAATGCGTCGATTGCTGCCTCGGGCACCTTATGGCCGTTCTGCTCAGAGTCAAAGATTTTCGAATCGGACGAAAAACTGATACTGAATTGTAACGTTCAGGGCCTCCTAATGACGATGGAACACTCAAATTGCGTCCCGATTCAATACATCGTCCTCCAGCAGACTTGTCTCCATGGGTCTATTGCTGCCTCGGGCACCTTAAGGCCGTTCTGCTGTGAGTCAAAGATTTTCGAATCGGACGAAAAACTGATAGTGAATTGTAACGTTCAGGGCCTTCTAATGACGATGGAACACTCAAATTGCGTCCCGATTCAATACATCGTCCTCCAGCAGACTTGTCTCCATGGGTCTATTGCTGCCTCGGGCACCTTATGGCCGTTCTGCTGTGAGTCAAAGATTTTCGAATCGGACGAAAAACTGATAGTGAATTGTAACTTTCAGGGCCACCTAATGACGATGGATCACTCAAATTGCGTCCCGATTCAATACATCGTCTTCCAGCCGACTTGTCTCCATGGGTCTATTGCTCCCTCGGTCACCTTATGGCCGATATGCTGTGTCTAAGATTTTCGAATCGGACGAAAAAATGATAGTGAATTGTAACATTCAGTGCCACCTAATGACGATGGACCACACAAATTGCGTCCCGACTCAATACATCGTCCTCCAGCCGACTTGACTCCATGGGTCTATTGCTGCCTCGGGCACCTTATGGCCGTTCTGCTGTGAGTCTAGATTATCGAATGGGACGAAAAACTGATAGTTAATTGTACATTCAGGGCCTCCTAATGACGATGGACCACACAAATTGCGTCCCGATTCTATACATCGTCCTCCAGCCGACTGGACTCCATGGGTCTATTTCTGCCTCGGGCACCTTACGGCCATTCTGCTGTGAGTCTAGATTATCGAATGGGACGAAAAACTGATAGTTAATTGTAACATTCAGGGCCTCCTAATGACGATGGAACACTCAAATTGCGTCCCGATTCAATACATCGTCCTCCAGCAGACTTGTCTCCATGGGTCTATTGCTGCCTGGGGCACCTTATGGCCGTTCTGCTGTGAGTCAAAGATTTTCGAATCGGACGAGAAACTGATAGTGAATTGTAACGTTCAGGGCCTCCTAATGACGATGGAACACTCAAATTGCGTCCCGATTCAATACATCGTCCTCCAGCCGACTTGTCTCCATGTCCGTTATGCTGTGAGTCTAAATTATCGAATGGGACGGAAAACTGTTAGTGAATTGTAACGTTCAGGGCCACCTAATGACGATGGATCACTCCAATTGCGTCCCGATTCAATACATCGTCCTCCAGCAGACTTGTCTCCATGGGTCTATTGCTGCCTCGGGCACCTTATGGCCGTTCTGCTGTGAGTCAAAGATTTTCGAATCGGACGAAAAACTGATAATGAATTGTAACTTTCAGGGCCACCTAATGACGATGGATAACTCAAATTGCGTCCCGATTCAATACATCGTCTTCCAGCCGACTTGTCTCAATGAGTCGATTGCTGCCTCGGGCACCTTATGGCCGTTCTGCTCAGAGTCAAAGATTTTCGAATCGGACGAAAAAATGATAGTGAATTGTAACGTTCAGGGCCTCCTAATGACGATGGAACACTCAAATTGCGTCCCGATTCAATACATCGTCTTCCAGCCGACTTGTCTCCATGGGTCTATTGCTCCCTCGGTCACCTTATGGCCGATATGCTGCGAGTCAAAGATTTTCGAATCGGACGAAAAACTGAAAGTGAATTGTAACGTTCAGGGCCTCCTAATGACGATGGAACACTCAAATTGCGTCCCGATTCAATACATCGTCCTCCAGCAGACTTGTCTCCATGGGTGTATTGCTGCCTCGGGCACCATATGGCCGTTCTGCTGTGAGTCAAAGATTTTCGCATCGGACGAAAAACTGATAGTGAAGTGTAACTTTCAGGGCCACCTAATGACGATGGATCACTCAAATTGCGTCGCGATTCAATACATCGTCTTCCAGCCGACTTGTCTCCATGGGTCTATTGCTCCCTCGGTCACCTTATGGCCGATATGCTGTGTCTAAGATTTTCGAATCGGACGAAAAGATAATAGTGAATTGTAACATTCAGTGCCACCTAATGACGATGGACCACACAAATTGCGTCCCGATTCAATACATCGTCCTCCAGCCGACTTGACTCCATGGGTCTATTGCTGCCTCGGGCACCTTATGGCCGTTCTGCTGTGAGTCTAGATTATCGAATGGGACGAAAAACTGATAGTTAATTGTACATTCAGGGCCTCCTAATGACGATGGACCACACAAATTGCGTCCCGATTCTATACATCGTCCTCCAGCAGACTTGTCTCCATGGGTCTATTGCTGCCTCGGGCACCTTATGGCCGTTCTGCTGTGAGACAAAGATTTTCGAATCGGACGAAAAACTGATAGTGAATTGTAACTTTCAGGGCCACCTAATGACGATGGATAACTCAAATTGCGTCCCGATTCAATACATCGTCTTCCAGCCGACTTGTCTCAATGAGTCGATTGCTGCCTCGGGCACCTTATGGCCGTTCTGCTCAGAGTCAAAGATTTTCGAATCGGACGAAAAACTGATAGTGAATTGTAACGTTCAGGGCCTCCTAATGACAATGGAACACTCAAATTGCGTCCCGATTCAGTACATCGTCCTCCAGCAGACTTGTCTCCATGGGTCTATTGCTGCCTCGGGCACCTTATGGCCGTTCTGCTGTGAGACAAAGATTTTCGAATCGGACGAAAAACTGATAGTGAATTGTAACTTTCAGGGCCACCTAATGACGATGGATAACTCAAATTGCGTCCCGATTCAATACATCGTCCTCCGGCAGACTTGTCTCCATGGGTCTATTGCTGCCTCGGGCACCTTATGGCCGTTCTGCTGTGAGTCAAAGATTTTCGAATCGGACGAAAAACTGATAGTGAATTGTAACGTTCAGGGCCGTCTAATGACGATGGAACACTCAAATTGCGTCCCGATTCAGTACATCGTCCTCCAGCAGACTTGTCTCCATGGGTCTATTGCTGCCTCGGGCACCTTATGGCCGTTCTGCTGTGAGTCAAAGATTTTCGAATCGGACGAAAAACTGATAGTGAATTGTAACTTTCAGGGCCACCTAATGACGATGGATCACTCAAATTGCGTCCCGATTCAATACATCATCATCCAGCCGACTTGTCTCCATGGGTCTATTGCTCCCTCGGTCACCTTATGGCCGATATGCTGTGTCTAAGATTTTCGAATCGGACGAAAAAATGATAGTGAATTGTAACATTCAGTGCCACCTAATGACGATGGACCACACAAATTGCGTCCCGATTCAATACATCGTCCTCCAGCCGACTTGACTCCATGGGTCTATTGCTGCCTCGGGCACCTTATGGCCGTTCTGCTGTGAGTCTAGATTATCGAATGGGACGAAAAACTGATAGTTAATAGTACATTCAGGGCCTCCTAATGACGATGGACCACACAAATTGCGTCCCGATTCTATACATCGTCCTCCAGCCGACTGGACTCCATGGGTCTTTTTCTGTTTCGGGCACCTTACGGCCATTCTGCTGTGAGTCTAGATTATCGAATGGGACGAAAAACTGATAGTTAATTGTAACATTCAGGGCCTCCTAATGACGATGGAACACTCAAATTGCGTCCCGATTCAATACATCGTCCTCCAGCAGACTTGTCTCCATGGGTCTATTGCTGCCTGGGGCACCTTATGGCCGTTCTGCTGTGAGTCAAAGATTTTCGAATCGGACGAAAAACTGATAGTGAATTGTAACGTTCAGGGCCACCTAATGACGATGGATCAATCAAATTGCGTCCCGATTCAATACATCGTCCTCCGGCAGACTTGTCTCCATGGGTCTATTGCTGCCTCGGGCACCTTATGGCCGTTCTGCTGTGAGTAAAGATTTTCGAATCGGACGAAAAACTGGTAGTTAATTGTAACTTTCAGGGCCTCCTAATGCCGATGGAACACTCAAATTGCGTCCCGATTCAATACCTCGTCCTAGAGCAGACTTGTCTCCATGGGTCTATTGCTGCCTCGGGCACCTTATGGTCGTTCTGCCGTGAGTATAGATTATCGAATGGGACGGAAAACTGATAGTTAATTGTAACATTCAGGGCCTCCTAATGACGATGGAACACTCAAATTGCGTCCCGATTCAATACATCGTTCTCCAGACGACTTGTCTCCATGGGTCTATTGCTGCCTCGGGCACCTTATGGCCGTTCTGCTGTGAGTCTAGATTATCGAATGGGACGAAAAACTGATAGTGAATTGTAACGTTCAGGGGCCACCTAATGACGATGGATCACTCAAATTGCGTACCGATTCAATACATCGTCCTCCAGCAGACTTGTCTCCATGGGTCTATTGCTGCCTCGGGCACCTTATGGCCGTTCTGCTGTGAGTCAAAGATTTTCGAATCGGACGAAAAACTGATAGGGAATTGTAACTTTCAGGGCTACCTAATGACGATGGATCACTCAAATTGCGTCCCGATTCAATACATCGTCCTCCAGCCGACTTGTCTAAATGGGTCTATTGCTGCCTCGGGCACCTTATGGTCGTTCTGCTGTGAGTCAAAGATTTTCGAATCGGACGAAAAACTGATAGTGAATTCTAACGTTCAGGGCCTCCTAATGACGATGGAACACTCAAATTGCGTCCCGATTCAATACATCGTCCTCCAGCTGACTTGTCTCCATGGGTCTATTGCTGCCTCGGGCACCTTATGGCTGTTCTGCTGTGAGTCAAAGATTTTCGAATGGGACGAAAAACTGATAGTGAATTGTAACGTTCAGAGCCACCTAATGACGATGGATCACTCAAATTGCGTCCCGATTCAATACATCGTCCTCCAGCAGACTTGTCTCCATGGGTCTATTGCTGCCTCGGGCACGTTATGGCCGTTCTGCTGTGAGTCAAAGATTTTCGAATCGGACGAAAAACTGATAGTGAATTGTAACATTCAGGGCCACCTAATGACGATGGATCTCTCAAATTGCGTCTCGATTCAGTACATCGTCCTCCAGCCGACTTGTCTCCATGAGTTTATTGCTGCCTCGGGCACCTTATGGCCGTTCTGCTGTGAGTCAAAGATTTTCGAATCGGACGAAAAACTGATAGTGAATTGTAACATTCAGGGTCACCTAATGACGATGGATCTCTCAAATTGCGTCTCGATTCAGTACATCGTCCTCCAGCCGACTTGTCTCCATGAGTTTATTGCTGCCTCGGGCACCTTATGGCCGTTCTGCTGTGAGTCAAAGATTTTCGAATCGGATGAAAAACTGATAGTGAATTGTAACGTTCAGGGCCTCCTAATGACGATGAAACTCTCAAATTGCGTCCCGATTCAATACATCGTCCTCCAGCCGACTTGTCTCCATGTCCGTTATGCTGTGAGTCTAAATTATCGAATGGGACGGAAAACTGTTAGTGAATTGTAACGTTCAGGGCCACCTAATGACGATGGATCACTCAAATTGCGTCCCGATTCAATACATCGTCCTCCAGCAGACTTGTCTCCATGGGTCTATTGCTGCCTCGGGCACCTTATGGCCGTTCTGCTGTGAGTCAAAGATTTTCGAATCGGACGAAAAACTGATAGTGAATTGTAACTTTCAGGGCCACCTAATGACGATGGATAACTCAAATTGCGTCCCGATTCAATACATCGTCTTCCAGCCGACATGTCTCAATGAGTCGATTGCTGCCTCGGGCACCTTATGGCCGTTCTGCTCAGAGTCAAAGATTTTCGAATCGGACGAAAAACTGATAGTGAATTGTAACGTTCAGGGCCTCCTAATGACGATGGAACACTCATATTGCGTACCGATTCAATACATCGTCCTCCAGCAGACTTGTCTCCATGGGTCTATTGCTGCCTCGGGCACCTTATGGCCGTTCTGCTGTGAGTCAAAGATTTTCGAATCGGACGAAAAACTGATAGTGAATTGTAACGTTCAGGGCCTCCTAATGACGATGGAACACTCAAATTGCGTCCCGATTCAATAAATCGTCCTCCAGCAGACTTGTCTCCATGGGTCTATTGCTGCCTCGGGCACCTTATGGCCGTTCTGCTGTGAGTCAAAGATTTTCGAATCGGACGAAAAAATGATAGTGAATTGTAACATTCAGTGCCACCTAATGACGATGGACCACACAAATTGCGTCCCGATTCAATACATCGTCCTCCAGCCGACTTGACTCCATGGGTCTATTGCTGCCTAGGGCACCTTATGGCCGTTCTGCTGTGAGTCTAGATTATCGAATGGGACGAATAACTGATAGTTAATTGTACATTCAGGGCCTCCTAATGACGATGGGCCACACAAATTGCGTCCCGATTCTATACATCGTCCTCCAGCCGACTGGACTCCATGGGTCTTTTTCTGCCTCGGGCACCTTACGGCCATTCTGCTGTGAGTCTAGATTATCGAATGGGACGAAAAACTGATAGTTAATTGTAACATTCAGGGCCTCCTAATGACGATGGAACACTCAAATTGCGTCCCGATTCAATACATCGTCCTCCAGCAGACTTGTCTCCATGGGTCTATTGCTGCCTGGGGCACCTTATGGCCGTTCTGCTGTGAGTCAAAGATTTTCGAATCGGACGAAAAACTGATAGTGAATTGTAACGTTCAGGGCCACCTAATGACGATGGATCACTCAAATTGCGTCCCGATTCAATACATCGTCCTCCGGCAGACTTGTCTCCATGGGTCTATTGCTGCCTCGGGCACCTTATGGCCGTTCTGCTGTGAGTAAAGATTTTCGAATCGGACGAAAAACTGGTAGTGAATTGTAACATTCAGGGCCTCCAAATGCCGATGGAACACTCAAATTGCGTCCCGATTCAATACCTCGTCCTAGAGCAGACTTGTCTCCATGGGTCTATTGCTGCCTCGGGCACCTTATGGTCGTTCTGCCGTGAGTATAGATTATCGAATGGGACGGAAAACTGATAGTTAATTGTAACATTCAGGGCCTCCTAATGACGATGGAACACTCAAATTGCGTCCCGATTCAATATATCGTTCTCCAGACGACTTGTCTCCATGGGTCTAGTGATGCCTCGGGCACCTTATGGCCGTTCTGCTGTGAGTCTAGATTATCGAATGGGACGAAAAACTGATAGTGAATTGTAACGTTCAGGGGCCACCTAATGACGATGGATCACTCAAATTGCGTACCGATTCAATACATCGTCCTCCAGCAGACTTGTCTCCATGGGTCTATTGCTGCCTCGGGCACCTTATGGCCGTTCTGCTGTGAGTCAAAGATTTTCGAATCGGACGAAAAACTGATAGGGAATTGTAACTTTCAGGGCTACCTAATGACTATGGATCACTCAAATTGCGTCCCGATTCAATACATCGTCCTCCAGCCGACTTGTCTAAATGGGTCTATTGCTGCCTCGGGCACCTTATGGTCGTTCTGCTGTGAGTCAAAGATTTTCGAATCGGACGAAAAACTGATAGTGAATTCTAACGTTCAGGGCCTCCTAATGACGATGGAACACTCAAATTGCGTCCCGATTCAATACATCGTCCTCCAGCAGACTTGTCTCCATGGGTCTATTGCTGCCTCGGGCACCTTATGGCTGTTCTGCTGTGAGTCAAAGATTTTCGAATGGGACGAAAAACTGATAGTGAATTGTAACGTTCAGAGCCACCTAATGACGATGGATCACTCAAATTGCGTCCCGATTCAATACATCGTCCTCCAGCAGACTTGTCTCCATGGGTCTATTGCTGCCTCGGGCACGTTATGGCCGTTCTGCTGTGAGTCAAAGATTTTCGAATCGGACGAAAAACTGATAGTGAATTGTAACATTCAGGGCCACCTAATGACGATGGATCTCTCAAATTGCGTCTCGATTCAGCACATCGTCCTCCAGCCGACTTGTCTCCATGAGTTTATTGCTACCTCGGGCACCTTATGGCCGTTCTGCTGTGAGTCAAAGATTTTCGAATCGGACGAAAAACTGATAGTGAATTGTAACATTCAGGGCCACCTAATGACGATGGATCTCTCAAATTGCGTCTCGATTCAGTACATCGTCCTCCAGCCGACTTGTCTCCATGAGTTTATTGCTGCCTCGGGCACCTTATGGCCGTTCTGCTGTGAGTCAAAGATTTTCGAATCGGACGAAAAACTGATAGTGAATTGTAACGTTCAGGGCCTCCTAATGACGATGAAACTCTCAAATTGCGTCCCGATTCAATACATCGTCCTCCAGCCGACTTGTCTCCATGTCCGTTATGCTGTGAGTCTAAATTATCGAATGGGACGGAAAACTGTTAGTGAATTGTAACGTTCAGGGCCACCTAATGACGATGGATCACTCAAATTGCGTCCCGATTCAATACATCGTCCTCCAGCAGACTTGTCTCCATGGGTCTATTGCTGCCTCGGGCACCTTATGGCCGTTCTGCTGTGAGTCAAAGATTTTCGAATCGGACGAAAAACTGATAGTGAATTGTAACTTTCAGGGCCACCTAATGACGATGGATAACTCAAATTGCGTCCCGATTCAATACATCGTCTTCCAGCCGACATGTCTCAATGAGTCGATTGCTGCCTCGGGCACCTTATGGCCGTTCTGCTCAGAGTCAAAGATTTTCGAATCGGACGAAAAACTGATAGTGAATTGTAACGTTCAGGGCCTCCTAATGACGATGGAACACTCATATTGCGTACCGATTCAATACATCGTCCTCCAGCAGACTTGTCTCCATGGGTCTATTGCTGCCTCGGGCACCTTATGGCCGTTCTGCTGTGAGTCAAAGATTTTCGAATCGGACGAAAAACTGATAGTGAATTGTAACGTTCAGGGCCTCCTAATGACGATGGAACACTCAAATTGCGTCCCGATTCAATAAATCGTCCTCCAGCAGACTTGTCTCCATGGGTCTATTGCTGCCTCGGGCACCTTATGGCCGTTCTGCTGTGAGTCAAAGATTTTCGAATCGGACGAAAAAATGATAGTGAATTGTAACATTCAGTGCCACCTAATGACGATGGACCACACAAATTGCGTCCCGATTCAATACATCGTCCTCCAGCCGACTTGACTCCATGGGTCTATTGCTGCCTAGGGCACCTTATGGCCGTTCTGCTGTGAGTCTAGATTATCGAATGGGACGAATAACTGATAGTTAATTGTACATTCAGGGCCTCCTAATGACGATGGGCCACACAAATTGCGTCCCGATTCTATACATCGTCCTCCAGCCGACTGGACTCCATGGGTCTTTTTCTGCCTCGGGCACCTTACGGCCATTCTGCTGTGAGTCTAGATTATCGAATGGGACGAAAAACTGATAGTTAATTGTAACATTCAGGGCCTCCTAATGACGATGGAACACTCAAATTGCGTCCCGATTCAATACATCGTCCTCCAGCAGACTTGTCTCCATGGATCTATTGCTGCCTCGGGCACCTTATGGCCGTTCTGCTGTGAGTCAAAGATTTTCGAATCGGACGAAAAACTGATAGTGAATTGTAACGTTCAGGGCCACCTAATGACGATGGATCACTCAAATTGCGTCCCGATTCAATACATCGTCCTCCAGCAGACTTGTCTCCATGGGTCTATTGCTGCCTCGGGCACCTTTTGGCCGTTCTGCTGTGAGTCAAAGATTTTCGAATCGGACGAAAAACTGATAGTGATTTGTAACGTTCAGGGCCACCTAATGACGATGGATCACTCAAATTGCGTCCCGATTCAATACATCGTCCTCCAGCAGACTTGTCTCTATGGGTCTATTGCTGCCTCGGGCACCTTATGGCCGTTCTGCTGTGAGTAAAGATTTTCGAATCGGACGAAAAACTGGTAGTGAATTGTAACGTTCAGGGCCTCCTAATGCCGATGGAACACTCAAATTGCGTCCCGATTCAATACCTCGTCCTAGAGCAGACTTGTCTCCATGGGTCTATTGCTGCCTCGGGCACCTTATGGCCGTTCTGCTGTGAGTCAAAGATTTTCGAATCGGACGAAAAACTGATAGTGAATTGTAACGTTCAGAAACACCTAATGACGATGGATCACTCAAATTGCGTCCCGATTCAATATATCGTCCTCCAGCAGACTTGTCTCCATGGGTCTATTGCTGCCTCGGGCACCTTATGGCCGTTCTGCTGAGTGTCTAGATTATCGAATGGGCCGAAAAACTGATAGTGAATTGTAACGTTCAGGGGCCACCTAATGACGATGGATCACTCAAATTGCGTACCGATTCAATACATCGTCCTCCAGCAGACTTGTCTCCATGGGTCTATTGCTGCCTCGGGCACCTTATGGCCGTTCGGCTGTGAGTCAAAGATTTTCGAATCGGACGAAAAACTGATGTTGTTGTTGTTGTGGTCTTCAGTCCTGAGACTGGTTTGATGCAGCTCTCCATGCTACTCTATCCTGTGCAAGCTTCTTCATCTCCCAGTATCTACTGCAACCTACATCCTTCTGAATCTGCTTAGTGTATTCATCTCTTGGTCTCCCTCTACGATTTTTACCCTCCACACTGCCCTCCAATGCTAAATTTGTGATCCCTTGATGCCTCAAAACATGTCCTACCAACCGATCCCTTCTTCTAGTCAAGTTGTGCCACAAACTTCTCTTCTCCCCAATCCTATTCAATACCTCCTCATTAGTTACGTGATCTACCCACCTTATCTTCAGCATTCTTCTGTAACACCACATTTCGAAAGCTTCTATTCTCTTCTTGTCCAAACTAGTTATCGTCCATGTTTCACTTCCATACATGGCTACACTCCATACAAATACTTTCAGAAACGACTTCCTGACACTTAAATCTATACTCGATGTTAACAAATTCCTCTTCTTGAGAAACGCTTTCCTTGCCATTGCCAGTCTACATTTTATATCCTCTCTACTTCGACCATCATCGGTTATTTTACTCCCTAAATAGCAAAACTCCTTTACTACTTTAAGTGTCTCATTTCCTAATCTAATTCCCTCAGCATCACCCGACTTAATTTGACTACATTCCATTATCCTCGTTTTGCTTTTGTTGATGTTCATCTTATATCCTCCTTTCAACACACTGTCCATTCCGTTCAACTGCTCTTCCAAGTCCTTTGCTGTCTCTGACAGAATTACAATGTCATCGGCGAACCTCAAAGTTTTTACTTCTTCTCCATGAATTTTAATACCTACTCCGAATTTTTCTTTTGTTTCCTTTACTGCTTGCTCAATATACAGATTGAATAATATCGGGGAGAGGCTACAACCCTGTCTTACTCCTTTCCCAACCACTGCTTCCCTTTCATGCCCCTCGACTTTTATAACTGCCACCTGGTTTCTGTACAAACTGTAAATAGCCTTTCGCTCCCTGTATTTTACCCCTGCCACCTTCAGAATTTGAAAGAGAGTATTCCAGTTAACATTGTCAAAAGCTTTCTCTAAGTCTACAAATGCTAGAAACGTAGGTTTGCCTTTTCTTAATCTTTCTTCTAAGATAAGTCGTAAGGTCAGTATTGCCTCACGTGTTCCAACATTTCTACGGAATCCAAACTGATCTTCCCCGAGGTCGGCTTCTACCAGTTTTTCCATTCGTCTGTAAAGAATTCGCGTTAGTATTTTGCAGCTGTGACTTATTAAACTGATAGTTCGGTAATTTTCACATCTGTCAACACCTGCTTTCTTTGGGATTGGAATTATTATATTCTTCTTGAAGTCTGAGGGTATTTCGCCTGTCTCATACATCGTGCTCACTAGATGGTAGAGTTTTGTCATGACTGGCTCTCCCGAGGCCATCAGTAGTTCAAAAGGAATGTTGTCTACTCCCGGGGCCTTGTTTCGACTCAGGTCTTTCAGTGCTCTGTCAAACTCTTCACGCAGTATCTTATCTCCCATTTCGTCTTCATCTACATCCTCTTCCATTTCCATAATATTGTCCTCTAGTACATCGCCCTTGTATAAACCCTCTATATACTCCTTCCACCTTTCTGCCTTCCCTTCTTTGCTTAGAATTGGGTTGCCATCTGAGCTCTTGATATTCATACAAGTGGTTCTCTTCTCTCCAAAGGTCTCTTTAATTTTCCTGTAGGCAGTATCTATCTTACCCCTAGTGAGACAAGCCTCTACATCCTTACATTTGTCCTCTAGCCATCCCTGCTTAGCCATTTTGCACTTCCTGTCGATATCATTTTTGAGACGTCTGTATTCCTTTTTGCCTGCTTCATTTCCTGCATTTTTGTATTTTCTCCTTTCATCAATTAAATTCAATATTTCTTCTGTTACCCAAGGATTTCTATTAGCCCTCGTCTTTTTACCTACTTGATCCTCTGCTGCCTTCACTACTTCATCCCTCAGAGCTACCCATTCTTCTTCTACTGTATTTCTTTCCCCCATTCCTGTCAATTGTTCCCTTATGCTCTCCCTGAAACTCTCTACAACCTCTGGTTCTTTCAGTTTATCCAGGTCCCATCTCCTTAAGTTTCCACCTTTTTGCAGTTTCTTCAGTTTCAATCTGCAGTTCATAACCAATAGATTGTGGTCAGAATCCACATCTGCCCCAGGAAATGTCTTACAATTTAAAACCTGGTTCCTAAATCTCTGTCTTACCATTATATAATCTATCTGATACCTACTAGTATCTCCAGGATTCTTCCAGGTATACAACCTTCTTTTATGATTCTTGAACCAAGTGTTGGCTATGATTAAGTTATGCTCTGTGCAAAATTCTACAAGGCGGCTTCCTCTTTCATTCCTTCCCCCCAATCCATATTCACCTACTATGTTTCCTTCTCTCCCTTTTCCTACTGACGAATTCCAGTCACCCATGACTATTAAATTTTCGTCTCCTTTCACTACCTGAATAATTTCTTTTATCTCGTCATACATTTCATCTATTTCTTCATCATCTGCAGAGGTAGTTGGCATATAAACTTGTACTACTGTAGTAGGCATGGGCTTTGTGTCTATCTTGGCCACAATAATGCGTTCACTATGCTGTTTGTAGTAGCTAACCCGCACTCCTATTTTTTTATTCATTATTAAACCTACTCCTGCATTACCCCTATTTGATTTTGTATTTATAACCCTGTAATCACCTGACCAAAAGTCTTGTTCCTCCTGCCACCGAACTTCACTAATTCCCACTATATCTAACTTTAACCTATCCATTTCCCTTTTTAAATTTTCTAACCTACCTGCCCGATTATGGGATCTGACATTCCACGCTCCGATCCGTAGAACGCCAGTTTTCTTTCTCCTGATAACGACGTCCTCCTGAGTAGTCCCCGCCCGGAGATCCGAATGGGGGACTATTTTACCTCCGGAATATTTTACCCAAGAGGACGCCATCATCATTTAATCATACAGTAGAGCTGCATGTCCTCGGGAAAAATTACGGCTGTAGTTTCCCCTTGCTTTCAGCCGTTCGCAGTACCAGCACAGCAAGGCCGTTTTGGTTAATGTTACAAGGCCAGATCAGTCAATCATCCAGACTGTTGCCCCTGCAACTACTGAAAAGGCTGCTGCCCCTCTTCAGGAACCACATGTTTGTCTGGCCTCTCAACAGATACCCCTCCGTTGTGGTTGCACCTACGGTACGGCCATCTGTATCGCTGAGGCACGCAAGCCTCCCCACCAGCGGCAAGGTCCATGGTTCATGGGGGGGGAAAAACTGATAGGGAATTGTAACTTTCAGGGCCACCTAATGACGATGGATCACTCAAATTGCGTCCCGATTCAATACATCGTCCTCCAGCCGACTTGTCTCCATGGGTCTATTGCTGCCTCGGGCACCTTATGGTCGTTCTGCTGTGAGTCAAAGATTTTCGAATCGGACGAAAAACTGATAGTGAATTGTAACGTTCAGGGCCACCTAATGTCGATGGAACACTCAAATTGCGTCCCGATTCAATACATCGTCCTCCAGCAGACTTGTCTCCATGGGTCTATTGCTGCCTCGGGCACCTTATGGCAGTTCTGCTGTGAGTCAAAGATTTTCGAATCGGACGAAAAACTGATAGTGAATTGTAACATTCAGAGCCACCTAATGACGATGGATCACTCAAATTGCGTCCCGATTCAATACATCGTGCTCCAGCAGACCTGTCTCCATGGGTCTATTGCTGCCTCGGGCACCTTATGGCCGTTCTGCTGTGAGTCAAAGATTTTCGAATCGGACGAAAAACTGATAGGGAATTGTAACATTCAGGGCCACCTAATGACGATGGATCTCTCAAATTGCGTCTCGATTCAGTACATCGTCCTCCAGCCGACTTGTCTCCATGGGTCTATTGCTGCCTCGGGCACCTTATGGCCGTTCTGCTGTGTCAAAGATTTTCGAATCGGACGAAAAACTGATAGTGAATTGTAACAATCAGGGCCTCCTAATAACGATGGAAGACTCAAATTGCGTCCCCATTCAATACATCGTCCTCCAGTCGACTTGTCTCCATGGCCGTTATGCTGTGAGTCTAAATTATCGAATGGGACGAAAAACTGTTTGTGAATTGTAACGTTCAGGGCCACCTAATGACGATGGATCACTCAAATTGCGTCCCGATTCAATACATCGTCCTCCAGCCGACTTGTCTCCATGGGTCTATTGCTGCCTCGGGCACCTTATGGCCGTTCTGCTGGTAGTCAAATATTTTCGAATCGGACGAAAAACTGATAGTGAATTGTAACGTTCAGGGCCACCTAATGACGATGGATCACTCAAATTGCGTCCCGATTCAATACATCCTCCTCCAGCAGACTTGTCTCCATGGGTCTATTGCTGCCTCGGGCACCTTATGGCCGTTCTGCTGTGAGTCAAAGATTTTCGAATCTGACGAAAAACTGATAGTGAATTGTAACATTCAGGGCCACCTAATGACGATGGATAACTCAAATTGCGTCCCGATTGAATACATCGTCTTCCAGCCGACTTGTCTCCATGAGTCTATTGCTGTCTCGGGCACCTTATGGCCGTTCTGCTGTGAGTCAAAGATTTTCGAATCGGACGAAAAACTGATAGTGAATTGTAACGTTCAGGGCCACCTAATGACGATGGATCACTCAAATTGCGTCTCGATTCAGTACATCGTCCTCCAGCCGACTTGTCTCCATGGGTCTATTGCTGCCTCGGGCACCTTATGGCCGTTCTGCTGTGTCAAAGATTTTCGAATCGGACGAAAAACTGATAGTGAATTGTAACAATCAGGGCCTCCTAATAACGATGGAAGACTCAAATTGCGTCCCCATTCAATACATCGTCCTCCAGTCGACTTGTCTCCATGGCCGTTATGCTGTGAGTCTAAATTATCGAATGGGACGAAAAACTGTTTGTGAATTGTAACGTTCAGGGCCACCTAATGACGATGGATCACTCAAATTGCGTCCCGATTCAATACATCGTCCTCCAGCCGACTTGTCTCCATGGGTCTATTGCTGCCTCGGGCACCTTATGGCCGTTCTGCTGGTAGTCAAATATTTTCGAATCGGACGAAAAACTGATAGTGAATTGTAACGTTCAGGGCCACCTAATGACGATGGATCACTCAAATTGCGTCCCGATTCAATACATCCTCCTCCAGCAGACTTGTCTCCATGGGTCTATTGCTGCCTCGGGCACCTTATGGCCGTTCTGCTGTGAGTCAAAGATTTTCGAATCTGACGAAAAACTGATAGTGAATTGTAACATTCAGGGCCACCTAATGACGATGGATAACTCAAATTGCGTCCCGATTGAATACATCGTCTTCCAGCCGACTTGTCTCCATGAGTCTATTGCTGTCTCGGGCACCTTATGGCCGTTCTGCTGTGAGTCAAAGATTTTCGAATCGGACGAAAAACTGATAGTGAATTGTAACGTTCAGGGCCACCTAATGACGATGGATCACTCAAATTGCGTCCCGATTCCATACATCGTCATCCAGCCGACTTGTCTCCATGGGTCTATTGCTGCCTCGGGCACCTTATGGCCGTTCTGCTGTGAGTAAAGATTTTCGAATCGGACGAAAAACTGATAGTGAATTGTAACGTTCAGGGGCCACCTAATGACGATGGATCACTCAAATTGCGTCCCGATTCAATACATCGTCCTCCAGCCGACTTGTCTCCATGGGTCTATTGCTGCCTCGGGCACCTTATGTCCGTTCTGCTGGGAGTCAAAGATTTTCGAATCGGACGAAAAACTGATAGTGAATTGTAACGTTCAGGGCCACCTAATGACGATGGATCACTCAAATTGCGTCCCGATTCAATACATCCTCCTCCAGCAGACTTGTCTCCATGGGTCTATTGCTGCCTTGGGCACCTTATGGCCGTTTTGCTGGGAGTCAAAGATTTTCGAATCGGACGAAAAACTGATAGTGAATTGTAACGTTCAGGGCAACCTAATGACGATGGATCACTCAAATTGCGTCCCGATTCAATACATCCTCCTCCAGCAGACTTGTCTCCATGGGTCTATTGCTGCCTCGGGCACCTTATGGCCGTTCTGCTGTGAGTCAAAGATTTTCGAATCTGACGAAAAACTGATAGTGAATTGTAACATTCAGGGCCACCTAATGACGATGGATAACTCAAATTGCGTCCCGATTGAATACATCGTCTTCCAGCCGACTTGTCTCCATGAGTCTATTGCTGCCTCGGTCACCTTATGGCCGTTCTGCTGTGAGTCAAAGATTTTCGAATCGGACGAAAAACTGATAGTGAATTGTAACGTTCAGGGCCACCTAATGACGATGGATCACTCAAATTGCGTCCCGATTCAATACATCGTCCTCCAGCAGACTTCTCTCCATGGGTCTATTGCTGCCTCGGGCACCTTATGGCCGTTCTGCTGTGAGTAAAGATTTTCGAATCGGACGAAAAACTGATAGTGAATTGTAACGTTCAGGGGCCACCTAATGACGATGGATCACTCAAATTGCGTACCGATTCAATACATCGTCCTCCAGCAGACTTGTCTCCATGGGTCTATTGCTGCTTCGGGCACCTTATGGCCGTTCTGCTGTGAGTCAAAGATTTTCGAATCGGACGAAAAACTGATAGGGAATTGTAACTTTCAGGGCCACCTAATGACGATGGATCACTCAAATTGCGTCCCGATTCAATACATCGTCCTCCAGCCGACTTGTCTCCATGGGTCTATTGCTGCCTCGGGCACCTTATGGTCGTTCTGCTGTGAGTCAAAGATTTTCGAATCGGACGAAAAACTGATAGTGAATTGTAACGTTCAGGGCCTCCTAATGACGATGGAACACTCAAATTGCGTCCCGATTCAATACATCGTCCTCCAGCAGACTTGTCTCCATGGGTCTATTGCTGCCTCGGGCACCTTATGGCAGTTCTGCTGTGAGTCAAAGATTTTCGAATCGGACGAAAAACTGATAGTGAATTGTAACGTTCAGGGCCACCTAATGACGATGGATCACTCAAATTGCGTCCCGATTCAATACATCGTCCTCCAGCAGACCTGTCTCCATGGGTCTATTGCTTCCTCGGGCACCTTATGGCCGTTCTGCTGTGAGTCAAAGATTTTCGAATCGGACGAAAAACTGATAGGGAATTGTAACATTCAGGGCCACGTAATGACGATGGATCACTCAAATTGCGTCCCGATTCAATACATCGTCCTCCAGCCGACTTGTCTTCATGGGTCTATTGCTGCCTCGGGCACCTTATGGCCGTTCTGCTGTGAGTCAAAGATTTTGGAATCGGACGAAAAACTGATAGTGAATTGTAACGTTCAGGGCCACCTAATGACGATGGATCACTCAAATTGCATCCCGATTCAATACATCCTCTTCCAGCAGTTTTGTCTCCATGGGTCTATTGCTGCCTCGGGCACCTTATGGCCGTTCTGCTGTGAGTCAAAGATTTTCGAATCGGACGAAAAACTGATAGTGAATTGTAACGTTCAGGGCCACCTAATGACGATGGATCACTCAAATTGCGTCCCGATTCAATACATCGTCCTCCAGCAGACTTGTCTCCATGGGTCTATTGCTGCCTCGGGCACCTTATGGCCGTTCTGCTGTGAGTCAAAGATTTTCGAATCGGACGAAAAACTGATAGTGAATTGTAACGTTCAGGGCCACCTAATGACGATGGATCACTCAAATTGCGTCCCGATTCAATACATCGTCCTCCAGCAGACTTGTCTCTATGGGTCTATTGCTGCCTCGGGCACCTTATGGCCGTTCTGCTGTGAGTAAAGATTTTCGAATCGGACGAAAAACTGGTAGTGAATTGTAACGTTCAGGGCCTCCTAATGCCGATGGAACACTCAAATTGCGTCCCGATTCAATACCTCGTCCTAGAGCAGACTTGTCTCCATGGGTCTATTGCTGCCTCGGGCACCTTATAGTCGTTCTGCCGTGAGTATAGATTATCGAATGGGACGGAAAACTGATAGTTAATTGTAACATTCAGGGCCTCCTAATGACGACGGAACACTCAAATTGCGTCCCGATTCAATACATCGTTCTCCAGCCGACTTGTCTCCATGGGTCTATTGCTGCCTCGGGCACCTTATGGCCGTTCTGCTGTGAGTCTAGATTATAGAATGGGACGAAAAACTGATAGTGAATTGTAACGTTCAGGGGCCACCTAATGACGATGGATCACGCAAATTGCGTACCGATTCAATACATCGTCCTCCAGCAGACTTGTCTCCATGGGTCTATTGCTCCCTCGGGCACCTTATGGCCGTTCGGCTGTGAGTCAAAGATTTTCGAATCGGACGAAAAACTGATAGGGAATTGTAACTTTCAGGGCCACCTAATGACGATGGATCACTCAAATTGCGTCCCGATTCAATACATCGTCCTCCAGCCGACTTGTCTCCATGGGTCTATTGCTGCCTCGGGCACCTTATGGTCGTTCTGCTGTGAGTCAAAGATTTTCGAATCGGACGAAAAACTGATAGTGAATTGTAACGTTCAGAGCCACCTAATGACGATGGATCACGCAAATTGCGTACCGATTCAATACATCGTCCTCCAGCAGACTTGTCTCCATGGGTCTATTGCTGCCTCGGGCACCTTATGGCCGTTCGGCTGTGAGTCAAAGATTTTCGAATCGGACGAAAAACTGATAGGGAATTGTAACTTTCAGGGCCACCTAATGACGATGGATCACTCAAATTGCGTCCCGATTCAATACATCGTCCTCCAGCAGACTTGTCTCTATGGGTCTATTGCTGCCTCGGGCACCTTATGGCCGTTCTGCTGTGAGTAAAGATTTTCGAATCGGACGAAAAACTGGTAGTGAATTGTAACGTTCAGGGCCTCCTAATGCCGATGGAACACTCAAATTGCGTCCCGATTCAATACCTCGTCCTAGAGCAGACTTGTCTCCATGGGTCTATTGCTGCCTCGGGCACCTTATAGTCGTTCTGCCGTGAGTATAGATTATCGAATGGGACGGAAAACTGATAGTTAATTGTAACATTCAGGGCCTCCTAATGACGATGGAACACTCAAATTGCGTCCCGATTCAATACATCGTTCTCCAGCCGACTTGTCTCCATGGGTCTATTGCTGCCTCGGGCACCTTATGGCCGTTCTGCTGTGAGTCTAGATTATAGAATGGGACGAAAAACTGATAGTGAATTGTAACGTTCAGGGGCCACCTAATGACGATGGATCACGCAAATTGCGTACCGATTCAATACATCGTCATCCAGCAGACTTGTCTCCATGGGTCTATTGCTGCCTCGGGCACCTTATGGCCGTTCGGCTGTGAGTCAAAGATTTTCGAATCGGACGAAAAACTGATAGTGAATTGTAACAATCAGGGCCTCCTAATAACGATGGAAGACTCAAATTGCGTCCCCATTCAATACATCGTCCTCCAGTCGACTTGTCTCCATGGCCGTTATGCTGTGAGTCTAAATTATCGAATGGGACGAAAAACTGTTTGTGAATTGTAACGTTCAGGGCCACCTAATGACGATGGATCACTCAAATTGCGTCCCGATTCAATACATCGTCCTCCAGCCGACTTGTCTCCATGGGTCTATTGCTGCCTCGGGCACCTTATGGCCGTTCTGCTGGTAGTCAAATATTTTCGAATCGGACGAAAAACTGATAGTGAATTGTAACGTTCAGGGCCACCTAATGACGATGGATCACTCAAATTGCGTCCCGATTCAATACATCCTCCTCCAGCAGACTTGTCTCCATGGGTCTATTGCTGCCTCGGGCACCTTATGGCCGTTCTGCTGTGAGTCAAAGATTTTCGAATCTGACGAAAAACTGATAGTGAATTGTAACATTCAGGGCCACCTAATGACGATGGATAACTCAAATTGCGTCCCGATTGAATACATCGTCTTCCAGCCGACTTGTCTCCATGAGTCTATTGCTGTCTCGGGCACCTTATGGCCGTTCTGCTGTGAGTCAAAGATTTTCGAATCGGACGAAAAACTGATAGTGAATTGTAACGTTCAGGGCCACCTAATGACGATGGATCACTCAAATTGCGTCCCGATTCCATACATCGTCATCCAGCCGACTTGTCTCCATGGGTCTATTGCTGCCTCGGGCACCTTATGGCCGTTCTGCTGTGAGTAAAGATTTTCGAATCGGACGAAAAACTGATAGTGAATTGTAACGTTCAGGGGCCACCTAATGACGATGGATCACTCAAATTGCGTCCCGATTCAATACATCGTCCTCCAGCCGACTTGTCTCCATGGGTCTATTGCTGCCTCGGGCACCTTATGGCCGTTCTGCTGGGAGTCAAAGATTTTCGAATCGGACGAAAAACTGATAGTGAATTGTAACGTTCAGGGCCACCTAATGACGATGGATCACTCAAATTGCGTCCCGATTCAATACATCGTACTCCAGCAGACTTGTCTCCATGCGTCTATTGCTGCCTTGGGCACCTTATGGCCGTTCTGCTGGGAGTCAAAGATTTTCGAATCGGACGAAAAACTGATAGTGAATTGTAACGTTCAGGGCAACCTAATGACGATGGATCACTCAAATTGCGTCCCGATTCAATACATCCTCCTCCAGCAGACTTGTCTCCATGGGTCTATTGCTGCCTCGGGCACCTTATGGCCGTTCTGCTGTGAGTAAAGATTTTCGAATCGGACGAAAAACTGATAGTGAATTGTAACGTTCAGGGGCCACCTAATGACGATGGATCACTCAAATTGCGTACCGATTCAATACATCGTCCTCCAGCAGACTTGTCTCCATGGGTCTATTGCTGCTTCGGGCACCTTACGGCCGTTCTGCTGTGAGTCAAAGATTTTCGAATCGGACGAAAAACTGATAGGGAATTGTAACTTTCAGGGCCACCTAATGACGATGGATCACTCAAATTGCGTCCCGATTCAATACATCGTCCTCCAGCCGACTTGTCTCTATGGGTCTATTGCTGCCTCGGGCACCTTATGGCCGTTCTGCTGTGAGTAAAGATTTTCGAATCGGACGAAAAACTGGTAGTGAATTGTAACGTTCAGGGCCTCCTAATGCCGATGGAACACTCAAATTGCGTCCCGATTCAATACCTCGTCCTAGAGCAGACTTGTCTCCATGGGTCTATTGCTGCCTCGGGCACCTTATAGTCGTTCTGCCGTGAGTATAGATTATCGAATGGGACGGAAAACTGATAGTTAATTGTAACATTCAGGGCCTCCTAATGACGATGGAACACTCAAATTGCGTCCCGATTCAATACATCGTTCTCCAGCCGACTTGTCTCCATGGGTCTATTGCTGCCTCGGGCACCTTATGGCCGTTCTGCTGTGAGTCTAGATTATAGAATGGGACGAAAAACTGATAGTGAATTGTAACGTTCAGGGGCCACCTAATGACGATGGATCACGCAAATTGCGTACCGATTCAATACATCGTCCTCCAGCAGACTTGTCTCCATGGGTCTATTGCTGCCTCGGGCACCTTATGGCCGTTCGGCTGTGAGTCAAAGATTTTCGAATCGGACGAAAAACTGATAGGGAATTGTAACTTTCAGGGCCTCCTAATGACGATGGAACACTCAAATTGCGTCCCGATTCAATACATCGTACTCCAGCAGACTTGTCTCCATGGGTCTATTGCTGCCTCGGGCACCTTATGGCAGTTCTGCTGTGAGTCAAAGATTTTCGAATCGGACGAAAAACTGATAGTGAATTGTAACGTTCAGAGCCACCTAATGACGATGGATCACTCAAATTGCGTCCCGATTCAATACATCGTCCTCCAGCAGACCTGTCTCCATGGGTCTATTGCTGCCTCGGGCACCTTATGGCCGTTCTGCTGTGAGTCAAAGATTTTCGAATCGGACGAAAAACTGATAGGGAATTGTAACATTCAGGGCCACCTAATGACGATGGATCACTCAAATTGCGTCCCGATTCAATACATCGTCCTCCAGCCGACTTGTCTTCATGGGTCTATTGCAGCCTCGGGCACCTTATGGCCGTTCTGCTGTGAGTCAAAGATTTTGGAATCGGACGAGAAACTGCTAGTGAATTGTAACGTTCAGGGCCACCTAATGACGATGGATCACTCAAATTGCGTCCCGATTCAATACATCCTCTTCCAGCAGACTTGTCTCCATGGGTCTATTGCTGCCTCGGGCACCTTATGGCCGTTCTGCTGTGAGTCAAAGATTTTCGAATCGGACGAAAAACTGATAGTGAATTGTAACTTTCAGGGCCACCTAATGACGATGGATCACTCAAATTGCGTCCTGATTCAATACATCGTCCTCCAGCAGACTTGTCTCCATGGGTCTATTGCTGCCTCGGGCACCTTATGGCCGTTCTGCTGTCAGTCAAAGATTTTCGAATCGGACGAAAAACTGATAGTGAATTGTAACGTTCAGGGCCACCTAATGACGATGGAACACTCAAATTGCGTCCCGATTCAATACATCGTCCTCCAGCCGACTTGTCTCCATGGACGTTATGCTGTGATTCTAAATTATCGAATGGGACGAAAAACTGATAGTGAATTGTAACGTTCAGGGCCACCTAATGACGATGGATCACTAAAATTGCGACCCGATTCAATACATCGTCCTCCAGCAGACCTGTCTCCATGGGTCTATTGCTGCCTCGGGCACCTTATGGCCGTTCTGCTGTGAGTCAAAGATTTTCGAAGCGGACGAAGAACTGATAGTGAATTGTAACTTTCAGGGCCACCTAATGACGATGGATCACTCAAATTGCGTCCCGATTCAATACATCGTCTTCCAGCCGACTTGTCTCCATGGGTCTATTGCTGCCTCCGGCACCTTATGGCCGTTCTGCTGTGAGTCAAAGATTTTCGAATCGGACGAAAAACTGATAGTAAATTGTAACGTTCAGGGCCACCTAATGACGATGGATCACTCAAATTGCGTCCCGATTCAATACATCTTCCTCCAGCCGCCTTGTCTCCATGGGTCTATTGCTGCCTCGGGCACCTTATGGCCGTTCTGCTGTGTCAAAAATTTTCGAATCGGACGAAAAACTGATAGTGAATTGTAACGTTCAGGGCCTCCTAATGACGATGGAACACTCAAATTGCGTCCCGATTCAATACATCGTCCTCCAGCCGACTTGTCTCCATGTCCGTTATGCTGTGAGTCTAAATTATCGAATGGGACGAAAAACTGTTAGTGAATTGTAACGTTCAGGGCCACCTAATGACGATGGATCACTCAAATTGCGTCCCGATTCAATACATCGTCCTCCAGCAGACTTGTCTCCATGGGTCTATTGCTGCCTCGGGCACCTTATGGCCGTTCTGCTGTGTCAAAAATTTTCGAATCGGACGAAAAACTGATAGTGAATTGTAACGTTCAGGGCCTCCAAATGACGATGGAACACTCAAATTGCGTCCCGATTCAATACATCGTCCTCCAGCCGACTTGTCTCCATGTCCGTTATGCTGTGAGTCTAAATTATCGAATGGGACGAAAAACTGTTAGTGAATTGTAACGTTCAGGGCCACCCAATGACGATGGATCACTCAAATTGCGTCCCGATTCAATACATCGTCCTCCAGCAGACTTGTCTCCATGGGTCTATTGCTGCCTCGGGCACCTTATGGCCGTTCTTCTGTGAGTCAAAGATTTTCGAATCGGACGAAAAACTGATAGTGAATTGTAGCTTTCAGGGCCACCTAATGACGATGGATCACTCAAATTGCGTCCCGATTGAATACATCGTCTTCCAGCCGACTTGTCTCCATGAGTCTATTGCTGCCTCGGGCACCTTATGGCCGTTCTGCTGTGAGTCAAAGATTTTCGAATCGGACGAAAAACTGATAGTAAATTGTAACGTTCAGGGCCACCTAATGACGATGGATCACTCAAATTGCGTCCCGATTCAATACATCTTCCTCCAGCCGCCTTGTCTCCATGGGTCTATTGCTGCCTCGGGCACCTTATGGCCGTTCTGCTGTGTCAAAAATTTTCGAATCGGACGAAAAACTGATAGTGAATTGTAACGTTCAGGGCCTCCTAATGACGATGGAACACTCAAATTGCGTCCCGATTCAATACATCGTCCTCCAGCCGACTTGTCTCCATGTCCGTTATGCTGTGAGTCTAAATTATCGAATGGGACGAAAAACTGTTAGTGAATTGTAACGTTCAGGGCCACCTAATGACGATGGATCACTCAAATTGCGTCCCGATTCAATACATCGTCTTCCAGCAGACTTGTCTCCATGGGTCTATTGCTGCCTCGGGCACCTTATGGCCGTTCTGCTGTGAGTCAAAGATTTTCGAATCTGACGAAAAACTGATAGTGAATTGTAACATTCAGGGCCACCTAATGACGATGGATCTCTCAAATTGCGTCTCGATTCAGTACATCGTCCTCCAGCCGACTTGTCTCCATGGGTCTATTGCTGCCTCGGGCACCTTATGGCCGTTCTGCTGTGAGTCAAAAATTTTCGAATCGGACGAAAAACTGATAGTGAATTGTAACGTTCAGGGCCTCCTAATGACGATGGAACACTCAAATTGCGTCCCGATTCAATACATCGTCCTCCAGCCGAATTGTCTCCATGTCCGTTATGCTGTGAGTCTAAATTATCGAATGGGACGAAAAACTGTTTGTGAATTGTAAATTTCAGGTCCACCTAATGACGATGGATCACTCAAATTGCGTCCCGATTCAATACATCGTCCTCCAGCAGACTTGTCTCCATGGGTCTATTGCTGCCTCGGGCAACTTATGGCCATTCTGCTGTGAGTCAAAGATTTTCGAATCTGACGAAAAACTGATAGTGAATTGTAACATTCAGGGCCACCTAATGACGATGGATCTCTCAAATTGCGTCTCGATTCAGTACATCGTCCTCCAGCCGACTTGTCTCCATGGGTCTATTGCTGCCTCGGGCACCTTATGGCCGTTCTGCTGTGTCAAAGATTTTCGAATCGGACGAAAAACTGATAGTGAATTGTAACGTTCAGGGCCTCCTAATGACGATGGAACACTCAAATTGCGTCCCGATTCAATACATCGTCCTCCAGCCGACTTGTCTCCATGTCCGTTATGCTGTGAGTCTAAATTATCGAATGGGACGAAAAACTGTTTGTGAATTGTAACGTTCAGGGCCACCTAATGACGATGGATCACTCAAATTGCGTCCCGATTCAATACATCGTCCTCCAGCAGACTTGTCTTAATGGGTCTATTGCTGCCTCGGGCACCTTATGGCCGTTCTGCTGTGAGTCAAAGATTTTCGAATCGGACGAAAAACTGATAGTGAATTGTAACTTTCAGGGCCACCCAATGACGATGGATAACTCAACTTGCGTCCCGATTGAATACATCGTCTTCCAGCCGACTTGTCTCCATGAGCCTATTGCTGCCTCGGGCACCTTATGGCCGTTCTGCTGTGAGTCAAAGATTTTCGAATCGGACGAAAAATTGATAGTGAATTGTAACGTTCAGGGCCTCCTAATGACGATGGAACACTCAAATTGCGTCCCGATTCAATACATCGTCTTCCAGCAGACTTGTCTCCATGGGTCTATTGCTGCCTCGGGCACCTTATGGCCGTTCTGCTGTGAGTCAAAGATTTTCGAATCGGACGAAAAACTGATAGTGAATTGTAACTTTCAGGGCCACCTAATGACGATGGATCACTCAAATTGCGTCCCGATTCAATACATCGTCCTCCAGCAGACTTGTCTCCATGGGTCTATTGCTGCCTCGGGCACCTTATGGCTGTTCTGCTGTGAGTATAGATTATCGAATGGGACGGAAAACTGATAGTTAATTGTAACATTCAGGGCCACCTAATGACGATGGATCACTCAAATTGCGTCCCGATTCAATACATCGTCCTCCAGCCGACTTGTCTTCATGGGTCTATTGCAGCCTCGGGCACTTTATGGCCGTTCTGCTGTGAGTCAAAGATTTTGGAATCGGACGAAAAACTGATAGTGAATTGTAACGTTCAGGGCCACCTAATGACAATGGATCACTCAAATTGCGTCCCGATTCAATACATCCTCTTCCAGCAGACTTGTCTCCATGGGTCTATTGCTGCCTCGGGCACCTTATGGCCGTTCTGCTGTGAGTCAAAGATTTTCGAATCGGACGAAAAACTGATAGTGAATTGTAACGTTCAGGGCCACCTAATGACGATGGATCACTCAAATTGCGTCCCGATTCAATACATCGTCCTCCAGCAGACTTGTCTCCATGGGTCTATTGCTGCCTCGGGCACCTTATGGCCGTTCTGCTGTGAGTCAAAGCTTTTCGAATCGGACGAAAAACTGATAGTGAATTGTAACGTTCAGCGCCACCTAATGACAATGGATCACTCAAATTGCGTCTCGATTCAATACATCGTCCTCCAGCAGACTTGTCTCTATGGGTCTATTGCTGCCTCGGGCACCTTATGGCCGTTCTGCTGTGAGTCAAAGATTTTCGAATCGGACGAAAAACTGATAGTGAATTGTAACGTTCAGGGCCACCTAATGACGATAGAACACTCAAATTGCGTCCCGATTCAATACATCGTCCTCCAGCCGACTTGTCTCCATGGACGTTATGCTGCGAGTCTAAATTATCGAATGGGACGAAAAACTGATAGTGAATTGTAACGTTCAGGGCCTCCTAATGACGATGGAACACTCAAATTGCGTCCCGATTCAATACATCGTCCTCCAGCCGACTTGTCTCCATGTCCGTTATGCTGTGAGTCTAAATTATCGAATGGGACGAAAAACTGTTAGTGAATTGTAACGATCAGGGCCACCTAATGACGATGGATCACTCAAATTGCGTCCCGATTCAATACATCGTCCTCCAGCAGACTTGTCTCCATGGGTCTATTGCTGCCTCGGGCACCTTATGGCCGTTCTGCTGTGAGTCAAAGATTTTCGAATCGGACGAAAAACTGATAGTGAATTGTAACTTTCAGGGCCACCTAATGACGATGGATCACTCAAATTGCGTCCCGATTCAATACATCGTCTTCCAGCCGACTTGTCTCCATGAGTCTATTGCTGCCTCGGGCACCTTATGGCCGTTCTGCTGTGAGTCAAAGATTTTCGAATCGGACGAAAAACTGATAGTGAATTGTAACTTTCAGGGCCACGTAATGACGATGGATCACTCAAATTGCGTCCCGATTCAATACATCGTCCTCCAGCTGACTTGTCTCCATGGGTCTATTGCAGCCTCGGGCACCTTATGGCCGTTCTGCTGGGAGTCAAAGATTTTCGAATCGGACGAAAAGATGATAGTGAATTGTAACGTTCAGGGCCACCTAATGACGATGGATCACTCAAATTGCGTCCCGATTCAATACATCGTCCTCCAGCAGACTTGCTGCCTCGGGCACCTTATGGCCGTTCTGCTGTGAGTCAAAGATTTTCGAATCTGACGAAAAACTGATAGTGAATTGTAACATTCATGGCCACCTAATGACGATGGATCTCTCAAATTGCGTCTCGATTCAGTACATCGTCCTCCAGCCGACTTGTCTCCATGGGTCTATTGCTGCCTCGGGCACCTTATGGCCGTTCTGCTGTGAGTCAAAAATTTTCGAATCGGACGAAAAACTGATAGTGAATTGTAACGTTCAGGGCCTCCTAATGATGATGGAACACTCAAATTGCGTCCCGATTCAATACATCGTCCTCCAGCAGACTTGTCTTCATGGGTCTATTGCTGCCTCGGGCACCTTATGGCCGTTCTGCGGTGAGTCAAAGATTTTGGAATCGTACGAAAAACTGATAGTGAATTGTAACATTCATGGCCACCTAATGACGATGGATCTCTCAAATTGCGTCTCGATTCAGTACATCGTCCTCCAGCCGACTTGTCTCCATGGGTCTATTGCTGCCTCGGGCACCTTATGGCCGTTCTGCTGTGAGTCAAAAATTTTCGAATCGGACGAAAAACTGATAGTGAATTGTAACGTTCAGGGCCTCCTAATGATGATGGAACACTCAAATTGCGTCCCGATTCAATACATCGTCCTCCAGCAGACTTGTCTTCATGGGTCTATTGCTGCCTCGGGCACCTTATGGCCGTTCTGCTGTGAGTCAAAGTATTTCGAATCTCACGAAAAACTGATAGTGAATTGTAACATTCAGGGCCACGTAATGACGATGGATCACTCAAATTGCGTCCCGATTCAATACATCGTCCTCCAGCCGACTTGTCTCCATGGGTCTATTCCTGCCTCGGGCACCTTATGGGCGTTCTGCTGGGAGTCAAAGATTTTCGAATCTGACGAAAAACTGATAGTGAATTGTAACATTCTGGGCCACCTAATGACGATGGATCTCTCAAATTGCGTCTCGATTCAGTACATCGTCCTCCAGCCGACTTGTCTCCATGGGTCTATTGCTGCCTCGGGCACCTTATGGCCGTTCTGCTGTGTCAAAGATTTTCGAATCGGACGAAAAACTGATAGTGAATTGTAACGTTCAGGGCCTCCTAATGACGATGGAACACTCAAATTGCGTCCCGATTCAATACATCGTCCTTCAGCCGACTTGTCTCCATGTCCGTTATGCTGTGAGTCTAAATTATCGAATGGGACGAAAAACTGTTTGTGAATTGTAACGTTCATGGCCACCTAATGACGATGGATCACTCAAATTGCGTCCCGTTTCAATACATCGTCCTCCAGCAGACTTGTCTTAATGGGTCTATTGCTGCCTCGGGCACCTTATGGCCGTTCTGCTGTGAGTCAAAGATTTTCGAATCGGACGAAAAACTGATAGTGAATTGTAACTTTCAGGGCCACCCAATGACGATGGATAACTCAAAATGCGTCCCGATTGAATACATCGTCTTCCAGCCGACTTGTCTCCATGAGTCTATTGCTGCCTCGGGCACCTTATGGCTGTTCTGCTGTGAGTATAGATTATCGAATGGGACGGAAAACTGATAGTTAATTGTAACATTCAGGGCCTCCTAATGACGATGGAACATTCAAATTGCGTCCCGATTCAATACATCGTTCTCCAGCCGACTTGTCTTCATGGGTCTATTGCTGCCTCGGGCACCTTATGGCCGTTCTGCTGAGTGTCTAGATAATCGAATGGGACGAAAAACTGATAGTGAATTGTAACGTTCAGGGGCCACCTAATGACGATGGATCACTCAAATTGCGTACCGATTCAATACATCGTCCTCCAGCAGACTTGTCTCCATGGGTCTATTGCTGCCTCGGGCACCTTATGGCCGTTCTGCTGTGAGTCAAAGATTTTCGAATCGGACGAAAAACTGATAGGGAATTGTAACTTTCAGGGCCACCTAATGACGATGGATCACTCAAATTGCGTCCCGATTCAATACATCGTCCTCCAGCCGACTGGTCTCCATGGGTCTATTGCTGCCTCGGGCACATTATGGTCATTCTGCTGTGAGTCAAAGATTTTCGAATCGGACGAAAAACTGATAGTGAATTGTAACGTTCAGAGCCTCCTAATGACGATGGAACACTCAAATTGCGTCCCGATTCAATACATCGTCCTCCAGCCGACTTGTCTCCATGTCCGTTATGCTGTGAGTCTAAATTATCGAATGGGACGAAAAACTGTTTGTGAATTGTAACTTTCAGGGCCACCTCATGACGATGGATCACTCAAATTGCGTCCCGATTCAATACATCGTCCTCCAGCAGACTTGTCTCCATGGGTCTATTGCTGCCTCGGGTAACTTATGGCCGTTCTGCTGTGAGTCAAAGATTTTCGAATCTGACGAAAAACTGATAGTGAATTGTAACATTCAGGGCCACCTAATGACGATGGATCTCTCAAATTGCGTCTCGATTCAGTACATCGTCCTCCAGCCGACTTGTCTCCATGGGTCTATTGCTGCCTCGGGCACCTTATGGCCACTCTGCTGTGTCAAAGATTTTCGAATCGGACGAAAAACTGATAGTGAATTGTAACGTTCAGGGCCTCCTAATGACGATGGAACACTCAAATTGCGTCCCGATTCAATACATCGTCCTCCAGCCGACTTGTCTCCATGTCCGTTATGCTGTGAGTCTAAATTATCGAATGGGACGAAAAACTGTTTGTGAATTGTAACGTTCATGGCCACCTAATGACGATGGATCACTCAAATTGCGCCCCGTTTCAATACATCGTCCTCCAGCAGACTTGTCTTAATGGGTCTATTGCTGCCTCGGGCACCTTATGGCCGTTCTGCTGTGAGTCAAAGATTTTCGAATCGGACGAAAAACTGATAGTGAATTGTAACTTTCAGGGCCACCCAATGACGATGGATAACTCAAATTGCGTCCCGATTGAATACATCGTCTTCCAGCCGACTTGTCTGCATGAGTCTATTGCTGCCTCGGGCACCTTATGGCTGTTCTGCTGTGAGTATAGATTATCGAATGGGACGGAAAACTGATTGTTAATTGTAACATTCAGGGCCTCCTAATGACGATGGAACATTCAAATTGCGTCCCGATTCAATACATCGTTCTCCAGCCGACTTGTCTCCATGGGTCTATTGCTGCCTCGGGCACCTTATGGCCGTTCTGCTGAGTGTCTAGATTATCGAATGGGACGAAAAACTGATAGTGAATTGTAACGTTCAGGGGCCACCTAATGACGATGGATCACTCAAATTGCGTACCGATTCAATACATCGTCCTCCAGCAGACTTGTCTCCATGGGTCTACTGCTGCCTCGGGCACCTTATGGCCGTTCTGCTGTGAGTCAAAGATTTTCGAATCGGACGAAAAACTGATAGGGAATTGTAACTTTCAGGGCCACCTAATGACGATGGATTACTCAAATTGCGTCCCGATTCAATACATCGTCCTCCAGCCGACTGGTCTCCATGGGTCTATTGCTGCCTCGGGCACCTTATGGTCGTTCTGCTGTGAGTCAAAGATTTTCGAATCGGACAAAAAACTGATAGTGAATTGTAACGTTCAGAGCCTCCTAATGACGATGGAACACTCAAATTGCGTCCCGATTCAATACATCGTCCTCCAGCAGACTTGTCTCCATGGGTCTATTGCAGCCTCGGGCACCTTATGGCAGTTCTGCTGTGAGTCAAAGATTTTCGAATCGGACGAAAAACTGATAGTGAATTGTAACGTTCAGAGCCACCTAATGACGTTGGATCACTCAAATTGCGTCCCGATTCAATACATCGTCCTCCAGCAGACCTGTCTCCATGGGTCTATTGGTGCCTCGGGCACCTTATGGCCGTTCTGCTTTGAGTCAAAGATTTTCGAATCGGACGAAAAACTGATAGGGAATTGTAACATTCAGGGCCACCTAATGACGATGGATCACTCAAATTGCGTCCCGATTCAATACATCGTCCTCCAGCCGACTTGTCTTCATGGGTCTATTGCAGCCTCGGGCACCTTATGGCCGTTCTGCTGTGAGTCAAAGATTTTGGAATCGGACGAAATACTGATAGTGAATTGTAACGTTCAGGGCCACCTAATGACGATGGATCACTCAAATTGCGTCCCGATTCAATACATCCTCTTCCAGCAGACTTGTCTCCATGGGTCTATTGCTGCCTCGGGCACCTTATGGCCGTTCTGCTGTGAGTCAAAGATTTTCGAATCGGACGAAAAACTGATAGTGAATTGTAACGTTCAGGGCCACCTAATGACGATGGATCACATAAATTGCGTCCCGATTCAATACATCGTCCTCCAGCAGACTTGTCTCCATGGGTCTATTGCTGCCTCGGGCACCTTATGGCCGTTCTGCTGTGAGTCAAAGATTTTCGAATCGGACGAAAAACTGATAGTGAATTGTAACGTTCAGGGCCACCTAATGACGATGGATCACTCAAATTGCGTCTCGATTCAATACATCGTCCTCCAGCAGACTTGTCTCTATGTGTCTATTGCTGCCTCGGGCACCTTATGGCCGTTCTGCTGTGAGTCAAAGATTTTCGAATCTGACGAAAAACTGACAGTGAATTGTAACGTTCAGGGCCACCTAATGACGATGGAACACTCAAATTGCGTCCCGATTCAATACATCGTCCTCCAGCCGACTTGTCTCCATGGACGTTATGCTGTGAGTCTAAATTATTGAATGGGACGAAAAACTGATAGTGAATTTTAACGTTCAGGGCCACCTAATGACGATGGATCACTAAAATTGCGACCCGATTCAATACATCGTCCTTCAGCAGACTTGTCTCCATGGGTCTATTGCTGCCTCGGGCACCTTATGGCCGTTCTCCTGTGAGTGAAAGATTTTCGAATCGGACGAAGAACTGATAGTGAATTGTAACTTTCAGGGCCACCTAATGACGATGGATCACTCAAATTGCGTCCCGATTCAATACATCGTCTTCCAGCCGACTTGTCTCCATGGGTCTATTGCTGCCTCTGGCACCTTATGGCCGTTCTGCTGTGAGTCAAAGATTTTCGAATCGGACGAAAAACTGATAGTAAATTGTAACGTTCAGGGCCACCTAATGACGATGGATCACTCAAATTGCGTCCCGATTCAATACATCTTCCTCCAGCCGCCTTGTCTCCATGGGTCTATTGCTGCCTCGGGCACCTTATGGCCGTTCTGCTGTGTCAAAAATTTTCGAATCGGACGAAAAACTGATAGTGAATTGTAACGTTCAGGGCCTCCTAATGACGATGGAACACTCAAATTGCGTCCCGATTCAATACATCGTCCTCCAGCAGACTTGCTGCCTCGGGCACCTTATGGCCGTTCTGCTGTGAGTCAAAGATTTTCGAATCTGACGAAAAACTGATAGTGAATTGTAACATTCAGGGCCACCTAATGACGATGGATCTCTCAAATTGCGTCTCGATTCAGTACATCGTCCTCCAGCCGACTTGTCTCCATTGCTGCCTCGGGCACCTTATGGCCGTTCTGCTGTGAGTCAAAAATTTTCGAATCGGACGAAAAACTGATAGTGAATTGTAACGTTCAGGGCCTCCAAATGATGATGGAACACTCAAATTGCGTCCCGATTCAATACATCGTCCTCCAGCAGACTTGTCTTCATGGGTCTATTGCTGCCTCGGGCACCTTATGGCCGTTCTGCGGTGAGTCAAAGATTTTGGAATCGGACGAAAAACTGATAGTGAATTGTAACGTTCAGGGCCACCTAATGATGATGGATCACTCAAATTGCGTCCCGATTCAATACATCGTCCTCCATCCGACTTGTCTTCATTAGTCTATTGCTGCCTCGGGCACCTTATGGCCGTTCTGCTGTGAGTCAAAGATTTTCGAATCGGTCGAAAAACTGATAGTGAATTGTAAGGTTCAGGGCCACCTAATGACGATGGATCACTCAAATTGCGTCCCGATTCAATACATCGTCCTCCAGCAGACTTGTCTTCATGGGTCTATTGCTGCCTCGGGCACCTTATGGCCGTTCTGCTGTGAGTCAAAGTTTTTCGAATCTCACGAAAAACTGATAGTGAATTGTAACATTCAGGGCCACGTAATGACGATGGATCACTCAAATTGCGTCCCGATTCAATACATCGTCCTCCAGCCGACTTGTCTCCATGGGTCTATTCCTGCCTCGGGCACCTTATGGGCGTTCTGCTTGGAGTCAAAGATTTTCGAATCGGACGAAAAACTGATAGTGAATTGTAACGTTCAGGGCCACCTAATGACGATGGATCACTCAAATTGTGTCCCGATTCAATACATCCTCCTCCAGCAGACTTGTCTCCATGGGTCTATTGCTGCCTCGGGCACCTTATGGCCGTTCTGCTGTGAGTCAAAGATTTTCGAATCTGACGAAAAACTGATAGTGAATTGTAACATTCAGGGCCACCTCATGACGATGGATCTCTCAAATTGCGTCTCGATTCAATACATCGTCCTCCAGCTGACTTGTCTCCATGGGTCTATTGCTGCCTCGGGCACCTTATGGCCGTTCTGCTGTGTCAAAGATTTTCGAATCGGACGAAAAACTGATAGTGAATTGTAACGTTCAGGGCCTCCTAATGACGATGGAACACTCAAATTGCGTCCCGATTCAATACATCGTCCTCCAGCCGACTTGTCTCCATGTCCGTTATGCTGTGAGTCTAAATTATCGAATGGGACGAAAAACTGTTTGTGAATTGTAACTTTCAGGGCCACCTCATGACGATGGATCACTCAAATTGCGTCCCGATTCAATACATCGTCCTCCAGCAGACTTGTCTCCATGGGTCTATTGCTGCCTCGGGCAACTTATGGCCGTTCTGCTGTGAGTCAAAGATTTTCGAATCTGACGAAAAACTGATAGTGAATTGTAACATTCAGGGCCACCTAATGACGATGGATCTCTCAAATTGCGTCTCGATTCAGTACATCGTCCTCCAGCCGACTTGTCTCCATGGGTCTATTGCTGCCTCGGGCACCTTATGGCCGTTCTGCTGTGTCAAAGATTTTCGAATCGGACGAAAAACTGATAGTGAATTGTAACGTTCAGGGCCTCCTAATGACGATGGAACACTCAAATTGCGTCCCGATTCAATACATCGTCCTCCAGCCGACTTGTCTCCATGTCCGTTATACTGTGAGTCTAAATTATCGAATGGGACGAAAAACTGTTTGTGAATTGTAACGTTCATGGCCACCTAATGACGATGGATCACTCAAATTGCGTCCCGTTTCAATACATCGTCCTCCAGCAGACTTGTCTTAATGGGTCTATTGCTGCCTCGGGCACCTTATGGCCGTTCTGCTGTGAGTCAAAGATTTTCGAATCGGACGAAAAACTGATAGTGAATTGTAACTTTCAGGGCCACCCAATGACGATGGATAACTCAAATTGCGTCCCGATTGAATACATCGTCTTCCAGCCGACTTGTCTCCATGAGTCTATTGCTGCCTCGGGCACCTTATGGCCGTTCTGCTGTGAGTCAAAGATTTTCGAATCGGACGAAAAATTGATAGTGAATTGTAACGTTCAGGGCCTCCAAATGACGATGGAACACTCAAATTGCGTCCCGATTCAATACATCGTCCTCCAGCAGACTTGTCTCCATGGGTCTATTGCTGCCTCGGGCACCTTATGGCCGTTCTGCTGTGAGTCAAAGATTTTCGAATCGGACGAAAAACTGATAGTGAATTGTAACGTTCAGGGCCACCTAATGACGATGGATCACTCAAATTGCGCCCCGATTAAATACATCCTCCTCCAGCAGACTTGTCTCCATGGGTCTATTGCTGCCTCGGGCACCTTATGGCCGTTCTGCTGTGAGTCAAAGATTTTCGAATCGGACGAAAAACTGATAGTGAATTGTAACGTTCAGGGCCACTTAATGACGATGGATCACTCAAATTGCGTCCCGATTCAATACATCCTCCTCCAGCAGACTTGTCTCCATGGGTCTATTGCTGCCTCGGGCACCTTATGGCCGTTCTGCAGTGAGTCAAAGATTTTCGTATCGGGCGAAAAACTGATAGTGAATTGTAACGTTCAGGGCCACCTAATGACGATGGATCACTCAAATTGCGTCCCGATTCAATACATCGTCATCCAGGCGACTTGTCTCCATGGGTCTATTGCTGCCTCGGGCACCTTATGGCCGTTCTGCTGTGAGTCAAAGATTTTCGAATCGGACGAAAAACTGATAGTGAATTGTAACGTTCAGGGCCTCCTAATGACGATGGAACACTCAAATTGCGTCCCGATTCAATACATCGTCCTCCAGCAGACTTGTCTCCATGGGTCTATTGCTGCCTCGGGCACCTTATGGCCGTTCTGCTGTGAGTCAAAGATTTTCGAATCGGACGAAAAACTGATAGTGAATTGTAACGTTCAGGGCCACCTAATGACGATGGATCACTCAAATTGCGTCCCGATTCAATACATCCTCCTCCAGCAGACTTGTCTCCATGGGTCTATTGCTGCCTCGGGCACCTTATGGCCGTTCTGCAGTGAGTCAAAGATTTTCGAATCGGGCGAAAAACTGATAGTGAATTGTAACGTTCAGGGCCACCTAATGACGATGGATCACTAAATTGCGTCCCGATTCAATACATCGTCCTCCAGCAGACTTGTCTCCATTGGTCTATTGCTGCCTCGGGCACCTTATGGCCGTTCTGCTGTGAGTCAAAGTTTTTCGAATCGGACGAAAAACTTATAGTGAATTGTAACGTTCAGGGCCTCCTAATGACGATGGAACACTCAAATTGCGTCCCGATTCAATACATCGTCCTCCAGCCGACTTGTCTCCATGTCCGTTATGCTGTGAGTCTAAATTATCGAATGGGACGAAAAACTGTTTGTGAATTGTAACGTTCAGGGCCACCTAATGACGATGGATCACTCAAATTGCGTCCCGATTCAATACATCGTCCTCCAGCAGACTTGTCTCCATGGGTCTATTGCTGCCTCGGGCAACTTATGGCCGTTCTGCTGTGAGTCAAAGATTTTCGAATCTGACGAAAAACTGATAGTGAATTGTAACATTCAGGGCCACCTAATGACGATGGATCTCTCAAATTGCGTCTCGATTCAGTACATCGTCCTCCAGCCGACTTGTCTCCATGGGTCTATTGCTGCCTCGGGCACCTGATGGCCGTTCTGCTGTGTCAAAGATTTTCGAATCAGACGAAAAACTGATAGTGAATTGTAACGTTCAGGGCCTCCTAATGACGATGGAACACTCAAATTGCGTCCCGATTCAATACATCGTCCTTCCGCCGACTTGTCTCCATGTCCGTTATGCTGTGAGTCTAAATTATCGAATGGGACGAAAAACTGTTTGTGAATTGTAACGTTCAGGGCCACCTAATGACGATGGATCACTCAAATTGCGTCCCGATTCAATACATCGTCCTCCAGCAGACTTGTCTCCATGGGTCTATTGCTGCCTCGGGCACCTTATGGCCGTTCTGCTGTGAGTCAAAGATTTTCGAATCGGACGAAAAACTGATAGTGAATTGTAACTTTCAGGGCCACCTAATGACGATGGATCACTCAAATTGCGTCCCGATTCAATACATCGTCCTCCAGCAGACTTGTGTCCATGGGTCTATTGCTGCCTCGGGCACCTTATGGCTGTTCTGCTGTGAGTCAAAGTTTTTCGAATCTGACGAAAAACTGATAGTGAATTGTACATTCAGGGCCACGTAATGACGATGGATCACTCAAATTGCGTCCCGATTCAATACATCGTCCTCCAGCCGACTTGTCTCCATGGGTCTATTGCAGCCTCGGGCACCTTATGGCCGTTCATCTGTGAGTCAAAGATTTTCGAATCGGACGAAAAACTGATAGTGAATTGTAACTTTCAGGGCCACCTAATGACGATGGATAACTCAAATTGCGTCCCGATTGAATACATCGTCTTCCAGCCGACTTGTCTCCATGCGTCTATTGCTGCCTCGGGCACCTTATGGCCGTTCTGCTGTGAGTCAAAGATTTTCGAATCGGACGAAAAACTGATAGTGAATTGTAACGTTCAGGGCCTCCTAATGACGATGGAACACACAAATTGCGGCCCGATTCAATACATCGTCCTCCAGCTGACTTGTCTCCTTGGGTCTATTGCTGCCTCGGGCACCTTATGGCCGTTCTGCTGTGAGTCAAAGATTTTCGAATCGGACGAAAAACTGATAGTGAATTGTAACGTTCAGGGCCACCTAATGACGATGGATCACTCAAATTTCGTCCCGATTCAATACATCGTCCTCCAGCAGACTTGTCTCCATGGGTCTATTGCTGCCTCGGGCACCTTATGGCTGTTCTGCTGTGAGTCAAAGTTTTTCGAATCTGACGAAAAACTGATAGTGAATTGTACATTCAGAGCCACGTAATGACGATGGATCACTCAAATTGCGTCCCGATTCAATACATCGTCCTCCAGCCGACTTGTCTCCATGGGTCTATTGCTGCCTCGGGCACCTTATGGCCGTTCTGCTGTGAGTCAAAGATTTTCGAATCGGACGAAAAACTGATAGTGAATTGTAACGTTCAGGGCCTCCTAATGACGATGGAACACTCAAATTGCGTCCCGATTCAATACATCGTCCTCCAGCAGACTTGTCTCCATGGGTCTATTGCTGCCTCGGGCACCTTATGGCCGTTCTGCTGTGAGTCAAAGATTTTCGAATCGGACGAAAAACTGATAGTGAATTGTAACGTTCAGGGCCACCTAATGACGATGGATCACTCAAATTGCGTCGCGATTCAATACATCCTCCTCCAGCAGACTTGTTTCCAAGGGTGTATTGCTGCCTCGAGCACCTTATGGCCGTTCTGCTGTGAGTCAAATATTTTCGAATTGGACGAAAAACTGGTAGTGATTTGTAACGTTCAGGGCCTCCGAATGACGATGGATCACTCAAATTGCGTCCCGATTCAATACATCGTCCTCCAGCAGACTCGTCTTCATGGGTCTATTGCTGCCTCGGGCACCTTATGCCCGTTCTGCAGTGAGTCAAAGATTTTCGAATCGGGCGAAAAACTGATAGTGGATTGTAACGTTCAGGGCCACCTAATGACGATGGATCACTCAAATTGCGTCCCGATTCAATACATCGTCCTCCAGCAGACTTGTCTCCATTGGTCTATTGCTGCCTCGGGCACCTTATGGCCGTTCTGCTGTGAGTCAAAGTTTTTCGAATCTCACGAAAAACTGATAGTGAATTGTAACATTCAGGGCCACGTAATGACGATGGATCACTCAAATTGCGTCCCGATTCAATACATCGTCCTCCAGCCGACTTGTCTCCATGGGTCTATTGCTGCCTCGGGCACCTTATGGCCGTTCTGCTGGGAGTCAAAGATTTTCGAATCGGCCGAAAAACTGATAGTGAATTGTAACGTTCAGGGCCACCTAATGACGATGGATCACTCAAATTGCGTCCCGATTCAATACATCCTCCTCCAGCAGACTTGTCTCCATGGGTCTATTGCTGCCTCGGGCACCTTATGGCCGTTCTGCTGTGAGTCAAAGATTTTCGAATCTGACGAAAAACTGATAGTGACTTGTAACATTCAGGGCCACCTAATGACGATGGATCTCTCAAATTGCGTCTCGATTCAGTACATCGTCCTCCAGCCGACTTGTCTCCATGGGTCTATTGTTGCCTCGGGCACCTTATGGCCGTTCTGCTGTGTCAAAGATTTTCGAATCGGACGAAAAACTTATAGTGAATTGTAACGTTCAGGGCCACCTAATGACGATGGAACACTCAAATTGCGTCCCGATTCAATACATCGTCCTCCAGCCGACTTGTCTCCATGTCCGTTATGCTGTGAGTCTAAATTATCGAATGGGACGAAAAACTGTTTGTGAATTGTAACGTTCAGGGCCACCTAATGACGATGGATCACTCAAATTGCGTCCCGATTCAATACATCGTCCTCCAGCAGACTTGTCTCCATGGGTCTATTGCTGCCTCGGGCAACTTATGGCCGTTGTGCTGTGAGTCAAAGATTTTCGAATCGGACGAAAAACTGATAGTGAATTGTAACATTCAGGGCCACCTAATGACGATGGATCTCTCAAATTGCGTCTCGATTCAGTACATCGTCCTCCAGCCGACTTGTCTCCATGGGTCTATTGCTGCCTCGGGCACCTGATAGCCGTTCTGCTGTGTCAAAGATTTTCGAATCAGACGAAAAACTGATAGTGAATTGTAACGTTCAGGGCCTCCTAATGACGATGGAACACTCAAATTGCGTCCCGATTCAATACATCGTCCTCCAGCCGACTTGTCTCCATGTCCGTTATGCTGTGAGTCTAAATTATCGAATGGGACGAAAAACTGTTTGTGAATTGTAACGTTCAGGGCCACCTAATGACGATGGATCACTCAAATTGCGTCCCGATTCAATACATCGTCCTCCAGCAGACTTGTCTCCATGGGTCTATTGCTGCCTCGGGCACCTTATGGCCGTTCTGCTGTGAGTCAAAGAATTTCGAATCGGACGAAAAACTGATAGTGAATTGTAACTTTCAGGGCCACCTAATGACGATGGATCACTCAAATTGCGTCCCGATTCAATACATCGTCCTCCAGCAGACTTGTCTCCATGGGTCTATTGCTGCCTCGGGCACCTTATGGCTGTTCTGCTGTGAGTCAAAGTTTTTCGAATCTGACGAAAAACTGTTAGTGAATTGTACATTCAGGGCCACGTAATGACGATGGATCACTCAAATTGCGTCCCGATTCAATACATCGTCCTCCAGCCGACTTGTCTCCATGGGTCTATTGCAGCCTCGGGCACCTTATGGCCGTTCTTCTGTGAGTCAAAGATTTTCGAATCGGACGAAAAACTGATAGTGAATTGTAACTTTCAGGGCCACCTAATGACGATGGATAACTCAAATTGCGTCCCGATTGAATACATCGTCTTCCAGCCGACTTGTCTCCATGCGTCTATTGCTGCCTCGGGCACCTTATGGCCTTTCTGCTGTGAGTCAAAGATTTTCGAATCGGACGAAAAACTGATAGTGAATTGTAACGTTCAGGGCCTCCTAATGACGATGGAACACTCAAATTGCGGCCCGATTCAATACATCGTCCTCCAGCAGACTTGTCTCCTTGGGTCTATTGCTGCCTCGGGCACCTTATGGCCGTTCTGCTGTGAGTCAAAGATTTTCGAATCGGACGAAAAACTGATAGTGAATTGTAACGTTCAGGGCCACCTAATGACGATGGATCACTCAAATTTCGTCCCGATTCAATACATCGTCCTCCAGCAGACTTGTCTCCATGGGTCTATTGCTGCCTCGGGCACCTTATGGCTGTTCTGCTGTGAGTCAAAGTTTTTCGAATCTGACGAAAAACTGATAGTAAATTGTACATTCAGGGCCACGTAATGACGATGGATCACTCAAATTGCGTCCCGATTCAATACATCGTCCTCCAGCCGACTTGTCTCCATGGGTCTATTGCTGCCTCGGGCACCTTATGGCCGTTCTGCTGTGAGTCAAAGATTTCGAATCGGACGAAAAACTGATAGTGAATTGTAACGTTCAGGGCCTCCTAATGACGATGGAACACTCAAATTGCGTCCCGATTCAATACATCGTCCTCCAGCAGACTTGTCTCCATGGGTCTATTGCTGCCTCGGGCACCTTATGGCCGTTCTGCTGTGAGTCAAAGATTTTCGAATCGGACGAAAAACTGATAGTGAATTGTAACGTTCAGGCCCACCTAATGACGATGGATCACTCAAATTGCGTCCCGATTCAATACATCCTCCTCCAGCAGACTTGTCTCCATGGGTCTATTGCTGCCTCGGGCACCTTATGGCCGTTCTGCAGAGAGTCAAAGATTTTCGAATCGGGCGAAAAACTGATAGTGAATTGTAACGTTCAGGGCCACCTAATGACGATGGATCACTCAAATTGCGTCCCGATTCAATACATCGTCCTCCAGCAGATTTGTCTCCATTGGTCTATTGCTGCCTCGGGCACCTTATGGCCGTTCTGCTGTGAGTCAAAGTTTTTCGAATCTCACGAAAAACTGATAGTGAATTGTAACATTCAGGGCCACGTAATGACGATGGATCACTCAAATTGCGTCCCGATTCAATACATCGTCCTCCAGCCGACTTGTCCCCATGGGTCTATTGCTGCCTCGGGCACCTTATGGCCGTTCTGCTGGGAGTCAAAGATTTTCGAATCGGACGAAAAACTGATAGAGAATTGTAACGTTCAGGGCCACCTAATGACGATGGATCACTCAAATTGCGTCCCGATTCAATACATCCTCCTCCAGCAGACTTGTCTCCATGGGTCTATTGCTGCCTCGGGCACCTTATGGCCGTTCTGCTGTGAGTCAAAGATTTTCGAATCTGACGAAAAACTGATAGTGAATTGTAACATTCAGGGCCACCTAATGACGATGGATCTCTCAAATTGCGTCTCGATTCAGTACATCGTCCTCCAGCCGACTTGTCTCCATGGGTCTATTGCTGCCTCGGGCACCTTATGGCCGTTCTGCTGTGTCAAAGATTTTCGAATCGGACGAAAAACTTATAGTGAATTGTAACGTTCAGGGCCTCCTAATGACGATGGAACACTCAAATTGCGTCCCGATTCAATACATCGTCCTCCAGCCGACTTGTCTCCATGTCCGTTATGCTGTGAGTCTAAATTATCGAATGGGACGAAAAACTGTTTGTGAATTGTAACGTTCAGGGCCACCTAATGACGATGGATCACTCAAATTGCGTCCCGATTCAATACATCGTCCTCCAGCAGACTTGTCTCCATGGGTCTATTGCTGCCTCGGGCAACTTATGGCCGTTCTGCTGTGAGTCAAAGATTTTCGAATCTGACGAAAAACTGATAGTGAATTGTAACATTCAGGGCCACCTAATGACGATGGATCTCTCAAATTGCTTCTCGATTCAGAACATCGTCCTCCAGCCGACTTGTCTCCATGGGTCTATTGCTGCCTCGGGCACCTGATGGCCGTTCTGCTGTGTCAAAGGTTTTCGAATCAGACGAAAAACTGATAGTGAATTGTAACGTTCAGGGCCTCCTAATGACGATGGAACACTCAAATTGCGTCCCGATTCAATACATCGTCCTCCAGCCGACTTGTCTCCATGTCCGTTATGCTGTGAGTCTAAATTATCGAATGGGACGAAAAACTGTTTGTGAATTGTAACGTTCAGGGCCACCTAATGACGATGGATCACTCAAATTGCGTCGCGATTCAATACATCCTCCTCCAGCAGACTTGTTTCCATGGGTGTATTGCTGCCTCGAGCACCTTATGGCCGTTCTGCTGTGAGTCAAATACTTTCGAATCGGACGAAAAACTGGTAGTGATTTGTAACGTTCAGGGCCTCCGAATGACGATGGATCACTCAAATTGCGTCCCGATTCAATACATCGTCCTCCAGCAGACTCGTCTTCATGGGTCTATTGCTGCCTCGGGCACCTTATGGCCGTTCTGCTGTGAGTCAAAGATTTTCGAATCGGACGATAAACTGATAGTGTATTGTAACGTTCAGGGCCACCTAATGACGATGGATCACTCAAATTGCCTCCCGATTCAATACATCATCCTCCAGCTGACTTGTCTCCATGGGTCTATTGCTGCCTCGGGCACCCTCTGGTCGTTCAGCTGTGACTCAAAGATTTTCGAGTCGGACGAAAAACTGATAGTGAATTGTAACGTTCAGGGCCACCTAATGACGATGGATCACTCAAATTGCGTCCCGATTCAATACATCGTCCTCCAGCAGACTTGTCTCCATGGGTCTACAGCTGCCTCGGGCACCTTATGGCCGTTCTGCTGTGAGTCAAAGATTTTCGAATCGGACGAAAAACTGATAGTGAATTGTAACGTTCAGGGCCTCCTAATGACGATGGATCACTCAAATTGCGTCCGGATTCAATACATCGTCCTAGAGCCGACTTGTCTCCATGGCCGTTATGCTGTGAGTCTAAATTATCGAATGGGACGAAAAACTGATAGTGAAGTGTAACGTTCAGGGCCACCTAATGACGATGGATCACTCAAATTGCGTCCCGATTCAATACATCGTCCTCCAGCCGACTTGTCTCCATATGTCTATTGCTGCCTCGGGCACCTTATGGCCGTTCTGCTGTGAGTCAAAGATTTTCGAATCGGACGAAAAACTGGTAGTGATTTGTAACGTTCAGGGCCTCCGAATGACGATGGATCACTCAAATTGCGTCCCGATTCAATACATCGTCCTCCAGCAGACTCGTCTTCATGGGTCTATTGCTGCCTCGGGCACCTTATGGCCGTTCTGCTGTGAGTCAAAGATTTTCGAATCGGACGAAAAACTGATAGTGAATTGTAACGTTCAGGGCCACCTAATGACGATGGATCACTCAAATTGCGTCCCGATTCAATACATCATCCTCCAGCTGACTTGTCTCCAAGGGTCTATTGCTGCCTCGGGCACCTTCTGGTCGTTCAGCTGTGACTCAAAGAATTTCGAGTCGGACGAAAAACTGATAGTGAATTTAACGTTCAGGGCCACATAATGACGATGGATCACTCAAATTGCGTCCCGATTCAATACATCGTCCTCCAGCAGACTTGTCTCCATGGGTCTACTGCTGCCTCGGGCACCTTATGGCCGTTCTGCTGTGAGTCAAAGATTTTCGAATCGGACGAAAAACTGATAGTGAATTGTAACGTTCAGGCCCTCCTAATGACGATGGATCACTCAAATTGCGTCCCGATTCAATACATCGTCCTAGAGCCGACTTGTCTCCATGGCCGTTATGCTGTGAGTCTAAATTATCGAATGGGACGAAAAACTGATAGTGAAGTGTAACGTTCAGGGCCACCTAATGACGATGGATCACTCAAATTGCGTCCCGATTCAATACATCGTCCTCCAGCAGACTTGTCTCCATGGGTCTATTGCTGCCTCGGGCACCTTATGGCCGTTCTGCTGTGAGTCAAAGATTTTCGAATCGGACGAAAAACTGACAGTGAATTGTAACTTTCAGGGCCACCTAATGACGATGGATCACTCAAATTGCGTCCCGATTCAATACATCGTCCTCCAGCAGACTTGTCTCCATGGGTCTATTGCTGCCTCGGGCACCTTATGGCTGTTCTGCTGTGAGTCAAAGTTTTTCGAATCTGACGAAAAACTGATAGTGAATTGTACATTCAGGGCCACGTAATGACGATGGATCACTCAAATTGCGTCCCGATTCAATACATCGTCCTCCAGCCGACTTGTCTCCATGGGTCTATTGCTGCCTCGGGCACCTTATGGCCGTTCTGCTGTGAGTCAAAGATTTTCGAATCGGACGAAAAACTGATAGTGAATTGTAACGTTCAGGGCCTCCTAATGACGATGGAACACTCAAATTGCGTCCCGATTCAATACATCGTCCTCCAGCCGACTTGTCTCCATGTCCGTTATGCTGTGAGTCTAAATTATCGAATGGGACGAAAAACTGTTTGTGAATTGTAACGTTCAGGGCCACCTAATGACGATGGATCACTCAAATTGCGTCCCGATTCAATACATCGTCCTCCAGCAGACTTGTCTCCATGGGTCTATTGCTGCCTCGGGCAACTTATGGCCGTTCTGCTGTGAGTCAAAGATTTTCGAATCTGACGAAAAACTGATAGTGAATTGTAACATTCAGGGCCACCTAATGACGATGGATCTCTCAAATTGCGTCTCGATTCAGTACATCGTCCTCCAGCCGACTTCTCTCCATGGGTCTATTGCTGCCTCGGGCACCTGATGGCCGTTCTGCTGTGTCAAAGATTTTCGAATCAGACGAAAAACTGATAGTGAATAGTAACGTTCAGGGCCTCCTAATGACGATGGAACACTCAAATTGCGTCCCGATTCAATACATCGTCCTCCAGCCGACTTGTCTCCATGTCCGTTATGCTGTGAGTCTAAATTATCGAATGGGACGAAAAACTGTTTGTGAATTGTAACGTTCAGGGCCACCTAATGACGATGGATCACTCAAATTGCGTCCCGATTCAATACATCGTCCTCCAGCAGACTTGTCTCCATGGGTCTATTGCTGCCTCGGGCACCTTATGGCCGTTCTGCTGTGAGTCAAAGATTTTCGAATCGGACGAAAAACTGATAGTGAATTGTAACTTTCAGGGCCACCTAATGACGATGGATCACTCAAATTGCGTCCCGATTCAATACTTCGTCTTCCAGCCGACTTGTCTCCATGCGTCTATTGCTGCCACGGGCACCTTATGGCCGTTCTGCTGTGAGTCAAAGATTTTCGAATTGGACGAAAAACTGATAGTGAATTGTAACGTTCAGGGCCTCCTAATGACGATGGAACACTCAAATTGCGGCCCGATTCAATACATCGTCCTCCAGCACACTTGTCTCCTTGGGTCTATTGCTGCCTCGGGCACCTTATGGCCGCTCTGCAGTGAGTCAAAGATTTTCGAATCGGACGAAAAATTGATAGTGAATTGTAACGTTCAGGGCCACCTAATGACGATGGATCACTCAAATTGCGTCGCGATTCAATTCATCCTCCTCCAGCAGACTTGTTTCCATGGGTGTATTGCTGCCTCGAGCACCTTATAGCCGTTCTGCTGTGAGTCAAATATTTTCGAATCGGACGAAAAACTGGTAGTGATTTGTAACGTTCAGGGCCTCCGAATGACGATGGATCACTCAAATTGCGTCCCGATTCAATACATCGTCCTCCAGCAGACTCGTCTTCATGGGTCTATTGCTGCCTCGGGCAACTTATGGCCGTTCTGCTGTGAGTCAAAGATTTTCGAATCGGACGATAAACTGAAAGTGAATTGTAACGTTCAGGGCCACCTAATGACGATGGATCACTCAAATTGCGTCCCGATTCAATACATCATCCTCCAGCTGACTTGTCTCCATGGGTCTATGGTTGCCTCTGGCACCTTCTGGTCGTTCAGCTGTGACTCAAAGATTTTCGAGTCGGACGAAAAACTGATAGTGAATTGTAACGTTCAGGGCCACATAATGACGATGGATCACTCAAATTGCGTCCCGATTCAATACATCGTCCTCCAGCAGACTTGTCTCCATGGGTCTACTGCTGCCTCGGGCACCTTATGGCCGTTCTGCTGTGAGTCAAAGATTTTCGAATCGGACGAAAAACTGATAGTGAATTTTAACGTTCAGGGCCTCCTAATGACGATGGATCACTCAAATTGCGTCCCGATTCAATACATCGTCCTAGAGCCGACTTGTCTCCATGGCCGTTATGCTGTGAGTCTAAATTATCGAATGGGACGAAAAACTGATAGTGAAGTGTAACGTTCAGGGCCACCTAATGACGATGGATCACTCAAATTGCGTCCCGATTCAATACATCGTCCTCCAGCCGACTTGTCTCCATGGGCGTATTGCTGCCTCGGGCACCTTATGGCCGTTCTGCTGGGAGTCAAAGATTTTCGAATCGGACGAAAAACTGATAGTGAATTGTAACGTTCAGGGCCACCTAATGACGATGGATCACTCAAATTGCGTCCCGATTCAATACATCGTCCTCCAGCAGACTTGTCTCCATGGGTCTATTGCTGCCTCGGGCTTCTTATGGCCGTTCTGCTGTGAGTCAAAGATTTTCGAATCGGACGAAAAACTGATAGTGAATTGTAACTTTCAGGGCCACCTAATGACGATGGATCACTCAAATTGCGTCCCGATTCAATACATCGTCCTCCAGCAGACTTGTCTCCATGGGTCTATTGCTGCCTCGGGCACCTTATGGCTGTTCTGCTGTGAGTCAAAGTTTTTCGAATCTGACGAAAAACTGATAGTGAATTGTACATTCAGGGCCACGTAATGACGATGGATCACTCAAATTGCGTCCCGATTCAATACATCGTCCTCCAGCCGACTTGTCTCCATGGGTCTATTGCTGCCTCGGGCACCTTATGGCCGTTCTGCTGTGAGTCAAAGATTTTCGAATCGGACGAAAAACTGATAGTGAATTGTAACGTTCAGGGCCTCCTAATGACGATGGAACACTCAAATTGCGTCCCGATTCAATACATCGTCCTCCAGCAGACTTGTCTCCATGGGTCTATTGCTGCCTCGGGCACCTTATGGCCGTTCTGCTGTGAGTCAAAGATTTTCGAATCGGACGAAAAACTGATAGTGAATTGTAACGTTCAGGGCCACCTAATGACGATGGATCACTCAAATTGCGTCCCGATTCAATACATCCTCCTCCAGCAGACTTGTCTCCATGGGTCTATTGCTGCCTCGGGCACCTTATGGCCGTTCTGCAGTGAGTCAAAGATTTTCGAATCGGGCGAAAAACTGATAGTGAATTGTAACGTTCAGGGCCACCTAATGACGATGGATCACTCAAATTGCGTCACGATTCAATACATCGTCCTCCAGCAGACTTGTCTCCATGGGTCTATTGCTGCCTCGGGCACCTTATGGCCGTTCTGCTGTGAGTCAAAGATTTTCGAATCTGACGAAAAACTGATAGTGAATTGTAACATTTAGGGCCACCTAATGACGATGGATCTCTCAAATTGCGTCTAGATTCAGTACATCGTCCTCCAGCCGACTTGTCTCCATGGGTCTATTGCTGCCTCGGGCACCTTATGGCCGTTCTGCTGTGTCAAAGATTTTCGAATCGGACGAAAAACTTATAGTGAATTGTAACGTTCAGGGCCTCCTAATGACGATGGAACACTCAAATTGCGTCCCGATTCAATACATCGACCTCCAGCCGACTTGTCTCCATGTCCGTTATGCTGTGAGTCTAAATTATCGATTGGGACGAAAAACTGTTTGTGAATTGTAACGTTCAGGGCCACCTAATGACGATGGATCACTCAAATTGCGTCCCGATTCAATACATCGTCCTCCAGCAGACTTGTCTCCATGGGTCTATTGCTGCCTCGGGCAACTTATGGCCGTTCTGCTGTGAGTCAAAGATTTTCGAATCTGACGAAAAACTGATAGTGAATTGTAACATTCAGGGCCACCTAATGACATGGATCTCTCAAATTGCGTCTCGATTCAGTACATCGTCCTCCAGCCGACTTGTCTCCATGGGTCTATTGCTGCCTCGGGCACCTGATGGCCGTTCTGCTGTGTCAAAGATTTTCGAATCAGACGAAAAACTGATAGTGAATTGTAACGTTCAGGGCCTCCTAATGACGATGGAACACTCAAATTGCGTCCCGATTCAATACATCGTCCTCCAGCCGACTTGTCTCCATGTCCGTTATGCTGTGAGTCTAAATTATGGAATGGGACGAAAAACTGTTTGTGAATTGTAACGTTCAGGGCCACCTAATGACGATGGATCACTCAAATTGCGTCCCGATTCAATACATCGTCCTCCAGCAGACTTGTCTCCATGGGTCTATTGCTGCCTCGGGCACCTTATGGCTGTTCTGCTGTGAGTCAAAGTTTTTCGAATCTGACGAAAAACTGATAGTGAATTGTACATTCAGGGCCACGTAATGACGATGGATCTTTCAAATTGCGTCCCGATTCAATACATCGTCCTCCAGCCGACTTGTCTCCATGGGTCTATTGTTGCCTCGGGCACCTTATGGCCGTTCTGCTGTGAGTCAAAGATTTTCGAATCGGACGAAAAACTGATAGTGAATTGTAACGTTCAGGGCCTCCTAATGACGATGGAACACTCAAATTGCGTCCCGATTCAATACATCGTCCTCCAGCAGAGTTGTCTCCATGGGTCTATTGCTGCCTCGGGCACCTTATGGCCGTTCTGCTGTGAGTCAAAGATTTTCGAATCGGACGAAAAACTGATAGTGAATTGTAACGTTCAGGCCACCTAATGACGATGAATCACTCAAATTGCGTCCCGATTCAATACATCCTCCTCCAGCAGACTTGTCTCCATGGGTCTATTGCTGCCTCGGGCACCTTATGGCCGTTCTGCAGTGAGTCAAAGATTTTCGAATCGGGCGAAAAACTGATAGTGAATTGTAACGTTCAGGGCCACCTAATGACGATGGATCACTCAAATTGCGTCCCGATTCAATACATCGTCCTCCTGCCGACTTGTCTCCATGGGTCTAATGCTGCCTCGGGCACCTTATGGCCGTTCTGCTGGGAGTCAAAGATTTACGAATCGGACGAAAAACTGATAGTGAATTGTAACGTTCAGGGCCACCTAATGACGATGGATCACTCAAATTGCGTCCCGATTCAATACATCCTCCTCCAGCAGACTTGTCTCCATGGGTCTATTGCTGCCTCGGGCACCTTATGGCCGTTCTGCTGTGAGTCAAAGATTTTCGAATCTGACGAAAAACTGATAGTGAATTGTAACATTCAGGGCCACCTAATGACGATGGATCTCTCAAATTGCGTCTCGATTCAGTACATCGTCCTCCAGCCGACTTGTCTCCATGGGTCTATTGCTGCCTCGGGCACCTTATGGCCGTTCTGCTGTGTCAAAGATTTTCGAATCGGACGAAAAACTTATAGTGAATTGTAACGTTCAGGGCCTCCTAATGACGATGGAACACTCAAATTGCGTCCCGATTCAATACATCGTCCTCCAGCCGACTTGTCTCCATGTCCGTTATGCTGTGAGTCTAAATTATCGAATGGGACGAAAAACTGTTTGTGAATTGTAACGTTCAGGGCCACCTAATGACGATGGATGACTCAAATTGCGTCCCGATTCCATACATCGTCCTCCAGCAGACTTGTCTCCATGGGTCTATTGCTGCCTCGGGCAACTTATGGCCGTTCTGCTGTGAGTCAAAGATTTTCGAATCTGACGAAAAACTGATAGTGAATTGTAACATTCAGGGCATCCTAATGACGATGGAACACTCAAATTGCGTCCCGATTCAATACATCGTCCTCCAGCAGACTTGTCTCCATGGGTCTATTGCTGCCTCGGGCACCTTATGGCCGTTCTGCTGTGAGTCAAAGATTTTCGAATCGGACGAAAAACTGATAGTGAATTGTAACTTTCAGGGCCACCTAATGACGATGGATCACTCAAATTGCGTCCCGATTCAATACATCGTCCTCCAGCAGACTTGTCTCCATGGGTCTATTGCTGCCTCGGGCACCTTATGGCTGTTCTGCTGTGAGTCAAAGTTTTTCGAATCTGACGAAAAACTGATAGTGAATTGTACATTCAGGGCCACGTAATGACGATGGATCACTCAAATTGCGTCCCGATTCAATACATCGTCCTCCAGCCGACTTGTCTCCATGGGTCTATTGCAGCCTCGGGCACCTTATGGCCGTTCTTCTGTGAGTCAAAGATTTTCGAATCGGACGAAAAACTGATAGTGAATTGTAACTTTCAGGGCCACCTAATGGCGATGGATAACTCAAATTGCGTCCCGATTGAATACATCGTCTTCCAGCCGACTTGTCTCCATGCGTCTATTGCTGCCTCGGGCACCTTATGGCCGTTCTGCTGTGAGTCAAAGATTTTCGAATCGGACGATAAACTGATAGTGAATTGTAACGTTCAGGGCCACCTAATGACGATGGATCACTCAAATTGCGTCCCGATTCAATACATCATCCTCCAGCTGACTTGTCTCCATGGGTCTATTGCTGCCTCGGGCACCTTCTGGTCGTTCAGCTGTGACTCAAAGATTTTCGAGTCGGACGAAAAACTGATAGTGAATTGTAACGTTCAGCTCCACCTAATGACGATGGATCACTCAAATTGCGTCCCGATTCAATACATTGTCCTCCAGCAGACTTGTCTCCATGGGTCTACTGCTGCCTCGGGCACCTTATGGCCGTTCTGGTGTGAGTCAAAGATTTTCGAATCGGACGAAAAACTGATAGTGAATTGTAACGTTCAGGGCCTCCAAATGACGATGGATCACTCAAATTGCGTCCCGATTCAATACATCGTCCTAGAGCCAACTTGTCTCCATGGCCGTTATGCTGTGAGTCTAAATTATCGAATGGGACGAAAAACTGATAGTGAAGTGTAACGTTCAGGGCCACCTAATGACGATGGATCACTCAAATTGCGTCCCGATTCAATACATCGTCCTCCAGCAGACTTGTCTGCATGGGTCTATTGCTGCCTCGGGCACCTTCTGGTCGTTCAGCTGTGACTCAAAGATTTTCGAATCGGACGAAAACTGATAGTGAATTGTAACGTTCAGGGCCACCTAATGACGATGGATCACTCAAATTGCGTCCCGATTCAATACATCGTCCTCCAGCCGACTTGTCTCCATGGCTCTATTGCTGCCTCGGGCACCTTATGGCCGTTCAGCTGTGAGTCAAAGATTTTCGAATCGGACGAAAAACTGATAGTGAATTGTAACGTTCAGGGCCACCTAATGACGATGGATCACTCAAATTGCGTCCCGATTCAATACATCGTCCTCCAGCAGACTTGTCTCCATGGGTCTATTGCTGCCTCGGGCACCTTCTGGCCGTTCTGCTGTGACTCAAAGATTTTCGAATCGGACGAAAAACTGATAGTGAATTGTAACGTTCAGGACCACCTAATGACGATGGAACACTCAAATAGCGTCCCGATTCAATACATCGTCCTCCAGCCGACTTGTCTCCATGGCCGTTATGCTGTGAGTCTAAATTATCGAATGGGACGAAAAACTGATAGTGAATTGTAACGTTCAGGGCCACCTAATGACGATGGATCACTCAAATTGCGTCCCGATTCAATACATCGTCCTCCAGCAGACTTGTCTCCATGCGTCTACTGCTGCCGCGGGCACCTTATGGCCGTTCTGCTGTGAGTCAAAGATTTTCGAATCGGACGAAAAACTGATAGTGAATTGTAACATTCAGGGCCACCTAATGACGATGGATCACTCAAATTGCGTCCCGATTCAATACATCGTCCTCCAGCAGACTTGTCTCCATGCGTCTATTGCTGCCGCGGCCACCTTATGGCCGTTATGCTGTGAGTCAAAGATTTTCGAATCGGACGAAAATCTGATAGTTAATTGTAACATTCATAGCCACCTAATGCCGATGAACCACACAAATTCCGTCCTGATTCAATACATCGTCCTCCAGCCGACTTGACTCCATGGGTCTATTGCTACCTCGGGCACCTTATGGCCGTTCTGCTGTGAGTCTAGATTATCGAATGGGACGAAAAACTGATAGTGAATTGTAACATTCAGGGCCACCTAATGACGATGGATCACTCAAATTGCGTCCCGATTCAATACATCGTCCTCCAGCAGACTTGTCTCCATGGGTCTATTGCTGCCTCGGGCACCTTATGGCAGCTCTGCTGTGAGTCAAAGATTTTCGAATCGGACGAAAAACTGATAGTGAATTGTAACATTCAGGGCCACCTAATGACGATGGATCACTCAAATTGCGTCCCGATTCAATACATCGTCCTCCAGACGACTTGTCTCCATGGGTCTATTGCTGCCTCGGGCACCTTATGGCCGTTCTGCTGTGGGTCAAAGATTTTCGAATCGGTCGAAAAACTGATAGTGAATTGTAACGTTCAGGGCCACCTAATGACGATGGATCACTCAAATTACGTCCCGATTCAATACATCGTCCTCCAGCAGACTTGTCTCCATGGGTCTATTGCTGCCTCGGGCACCTTCTGGCCGTTCTGCTGTGACTCAAAGATTTTCGAATCGGACGAAAAACTGATAGTGAATTGTAACGTTCAGGGCCTCCTAATGACGATGGAACACTCAAATAGCGTCCCGATTTAATACATCGTCCTCCAGCAGACTTGTCTCCATGGGTCTATTGCTGCCTCGGGCACCTTATGGCCGTTCTGCTGTGAGTCAAAGATTTTCGAATCGGACGAAAAACTGATAGTGAATTGTAACGTTCAGGGCCTCCTAATGACGATGGATCACTCAAATTGCGTCCCGAATCAATACATCGTCCTCCAGCAGACTTGTCTCCATGGGTCTACTGTTGCCTCGGGCACCTTATGGCCGTTCTGATCTGAGTCAAAGATTTTCGAATGTGACGAAAAACTGATAGTGAATAGTAACGTTCAGGGCCACCTAATGACGATGGAACACTCAAATTGCGTCCCGATTCAATACATCGTCCTCCAGCCGACTTGTCTCCATGGCCGTTATGCTGTGAGTCTAAATTATCGAATGGGACGAAAAACTGATAGTGAATTGTAACGTTCAGGGCCACCTAATGACGATGGATCCCTCAAATTGCGTCCCGATTCAATACATCGTCCTCCAACAGACTTGTCTCCATAGGTCTATTGCTGCCTCGGGCACCTTATATCCGTTCTGCTGTGAGTCAAAGATTTTCGAATCGGACGAAAATCTGATAGTTAATTGTAACATTCATAGCCACCTAATGCCGATGAACCACACAAATTGCGTCCCGATTCAATACATCGTCCTCCAGCCGACTTGACTCCATGGGTCTATTGCTGCCTCGGGCACCTTATGGCCGTTCTGCTGTGAGTCTAGATTACCGAATGGGACGAAAAACTGATAGTGAATTGTAACGTTCAAGGCCACCTAATGACGATGGATCACTCAAATTGCGTCCCGATTCAATACATCGTCCTCCAGCCAACTTGTCTCCATGGGTCTATAGCTGCCTCGGACACCTTGTGGCCGTTCTGCTGTGAGTCAAAGATTTTCGAATCGGACGAAAAACTGATAGTGAATTGTAACGTTCAGGGCCTCCTAATGACGATGGAACACTCAAATTGCGTCCCGATTCAATACATCGTCCTCCAGCAGACTTGTCTCCATGGGTCTATTGCTGCCTCGGGCACCTTATGGCCGTTCTGCTGTGAGTCAAAGATTTTCGAATCGGACGAAAAACTGATAGTGAATTGTAACATTCAGGGCCTCCTAATGACGATGGATCACTCAAATTGCGTCCCGATTCAATACATCGTCCTCCAGCAGACTTGTCTCCATGGGTCTATTGCTGCCTCGGGCACCTTATGGCCGTTCTGCTGTGAGTCAAAGATTTTCGAATCTGACGAAAAACTGATAGTGAATTCTAACATTCAGGGCCACCTAATGACGATGTAACACTCAAATTGCGTCCCGATTCAATACATCGTCCTCCAGCCCACTTGTCTCCATGGCCGTTATGCTGTGAGTCTAAATTATCGAATGGGACGAAAAACTGATAGTGAATTTTAACGTTCAGGGCCACCTAATGACGATGGATCACTCAAATTGCGTCCCGATTCAATACATCGTCCTCCAGCAGACTTGTCTCCATGGGTCTATGGCTGCCTCGGGCACCTTATGGCCGTTCTGCTGTGAGTCAAAGATTTTCGAATCGGACGAAAAACTGATAGTGAATTGTAACATTCAGGGCCACCTAATGACGATGGATCACTCAAATTGCGTCCCGATTCAATACATCGTCTTCCAGCCGACTTGTCTCCATGGGTCTATTGCGGCCTCGGGCACCTTATGGCCGTTCTGCTGTGAGTCAAAGACTTTCGAATCGGACGAAAAACTGTTAGTGAATTGTAACGTTCAGGGCCACCTAATGACGATGTATCACTCAAATTGCGTCCCGATTCAGTACATCGTCCTCCAGCCGACTTGTCTCCATGGGTCTATTGCTGCCTGGGGCACCTTATGGCCGTTCTGCTGTGTCAAAGATTTTCGAATCGGACGGAAAACTGATAGTGAATTGTAACGTTCAGGGCCTCCTAATGATGATGGAACACTCAAATTGCGTTCCGATTCAATACATCGTCCTTCAGCAGACTTGTCTCCAAGGGTCTATTGCCTGCTCGGGCACCTTATGGCCGTTCTGCTGTGAGTCAAAAATTTTCGAATCGGACGAAAAACTGATAGTGAATTGTAACATTCAGGGCCTCCTAATGACGATGGAACACTCAAATTGCGTCCCGATTCAATACATCGTCCTCCAGCAGACTTGTCTCCAAGGTTCTATTGCTGCCTCGGGCACCTTATGGCCGTTCTGCTGTGAGTCAAAGATTTTCGAATAGGACGAAAAACTGATAGTGAATTGTAACGTTCAGGGCCACCTAATGACGATGGATCACTCAAATTGCGTCCCGATTCAATACATCGTCCCCCAGTAGACTTGTCTCCATGGGTCTATTGCTGCCTCGGGCACCTTATGGCCGTTCTGCTGCGAGTCAAAGATTTTCGAATCTGACGAAAAACTGATAGTGAATTGTAACATTCAGGGCCACGTAATGACGATGGATCACTCAAATTGCGTCCCGATTCAATACATCGTCCTCCAGCAGACTTGTCTCCATGGGTCTATTGCTGCCTCGGGCACCTTTTGGCCGTTCTGCTGTGATTAAAAAATTTTCGAATCGGACGAAAAACTGATAGTGAATTGTAACGTTCAGGGCCACCTAATGACGATGGATCACTCAAATTGCGTCCCGATTCTATACATCCTCCTCCAGCAGACTTGTTTCCATGGGTCTATTGCTGCCTCGGGCACCTTATGGCCGTTCTGCTGTGAGCCAAAGATTTTCGTATCGGACGAAAAACTGATAGTGAATTGTAGCGTTCAGGACCACCTAATGACGATGGATCACTCAAATTGCGTCCCGATTCAATACTTCGTCCTCCAGCAGACTTGCCTCCATGGGTCTATTGCTGCCTCGGGCACCTTATGGCCGTTCTGCTGTGAGTCAAAGATTTTCGAACCGGACGAAAAACTGGTAGTGATTTGTAACGTTCAGGGCCTCCTAATGACGATGGATCACTCAAATTGCGTCCCGATTCAATACATCGTCCTCCAGCAGACTTGTCTTCATGGGTCTATTGCTGCCTCTGGCACCTTATGGCCGTTCTGCTGTGAGTCAAAGATTTTCGAATCGGACGAAAAACTGATAGTGAATTGTAACGTTCAGGGCCTCATAATGACGATGGAACACTCAAATTGCGTCCCGATTCAATACATCGTCCTCCAGCAGACTTGTCCCCATGGGTCTATTGCCTGCTGGTGCACCTTATGGCCGTTCTGCTGTGAGTCAAAGATTTTCGAATCGGACGAAAAACTGATAGTGAATTGTAACGTTCAGGGCCACCTAATGACGATGGATCACTTAAATTGCGTCCCGATTCAATACATCGTCCTCCAGCAGACTTGTCTCCATGGGTCTATTGCTGCCTCGGGCACCTTGTGGCCGTTCTGCTGTGAGTCAAAGATTTTCGAATCTGACGAAAAACTGATAGTGAATTGTAACATTCAGGGCCACCTAATGACGATGGAACACTCAAATTGCGTCCCGATTCAATACATCGTCTTCCAGCCGACTTGTCTCCATGGGTCTATTGCGGCCTCGGGCACCTTATGGCCGTTCTGCTGTGAGTCAAAGACTTTCGAATCGGACGAAAAACTGATAGTGAATTGTAACGTTCAGGGCCACCTACTGACGATGTATCACTCAAATTGCGTCCCGATTCAGTATATCGTCCTCCAGCCGACTTGTCTCCATGGGTCTATTGCTGCCTGGGGCATCTTATGGCCGTTCTGCTGTGAGTCAAAGATTTTCGAATCTGACGAAAAACTGATAGCGAATTGTAACATTCAGGGCCACGTAATGACGGTGGATCACTCAAATTGCGTCCCGATCCAATACATCGTCCTCCAGCCGACTTGTCTCCATGGGTCTATTGCTGCTTCGGGCACCTTATGGCCGTTCTGCTGTGAGTCAAAGATTTTCGAACGGACGAAAAACTGATAGTGAATTGTAACGTTCAGGGCCTCCTAATGACGATGGATCACTCAAATTGCGTCCCGATTCAATACATCGTCCTCCAGCAGACTTGTCTTCATGGGTCTATTGCTGCCTCTGGCACCTTACGGCCGTTCTGCTGTGAGTCAAAGATTTTCGAATCGGACGAAAAACTGATAGTGAATTGTAACGTTCAGGGCCTCCTAATGACGATGGAACATTCAAATTGCGTCCCGATTCAATACATCGTCCTCCAGCAGACTTGTCTCCATGGGTCTATTGCCTGTTGGGGCACCTTATGGCCGTTCTGCTGTGAGTCAAAGATTTTCGAATCGGACGAAAAACTGATAGTGAATTGTAACGTTCAGGGCCACCTAATGACGATGGATCACTCAAATTGCGTCCCGATTCAATACATCGTCCTCCAGCAGACTTGTCTCCATGGGTCTATTGCTGCCTCGGGCACCTTATGGCCGTTCTGCTGTGAGTCAAAGATTTTCGAATCTGACGAAAAACTGATAGTGAATTTTAACATTCAGGGCCACCTAATGACGATGGAACACTCAAATTGCGTCCCGATTGAATACATCGTCCTCCAGCCGACTTGTCTCCATGTCCGTTATGCTGTGAGTCTAAATTATCGAATGGGACGAAAAACTGATAGTGAATTGTAACGTTCAGGGCCACCTAATGACGATGGATCACTCAAATTGCGTCCCGATTCAATTCATCGTCCTCCAGCAGGTTTGTCTCCATGGGTCTATAGCTGCCTCGGACACCTTATGGCCGTTCTGCTGTGAGTCAAAGATTTTCGAATCGGACGAAAAACTGATAGTGAATTGTAACTTTCAGGGCCACCTAATGACGATGGAACACTCAAATTGCGTCCCGATTCAATACATCGGCCTCCAGCAGACTTGTCTCCTTGGGTCTATTGCCTGCTCGGGCACCTTATGGCCGTTCTGCTGTGAGTCAAAGATTTTCGAATCGGACGAAAAACTGATAGTGAATTGTAACGTTCAGGGCCATCTAATGACGATGGATCACTCAAATTGCGTCCCGATTCAATACATCGTCCTCCAGCAGACTTGTCTCCATGGGTCTATTGCTGCCTCGGGCACCTTATGGCCGTTCTGCTGTGAGTCAAAGATTTTCGAATCGGACGAAAAACTGATAGTGAATTGTAACATTCAGGGCCACCTAATCACGATGGAACACTCAAATTGCGTCCCGATTCAATACATCGTCCTCCGGCCGACTTGTCTCCATGTCCGTTATGCTGTGAGTCTAAATTATCGAATGGGACGAAACACTGATAGTGAATTGTAACGTTCAGGGCCACCTAATGACGATGGATCACTCAAATTGCGTCCCGATTCAATACATCGTCCTCCAGCAGACTTGTCTCCATGGGTCTATAGCTGCCTCGGACACCTTATGGCCGTTCTGCTGTGAGTCAAAGATTTTCGAATCGGACGAAAAACTGATAGTGAATTGTAACGTTCTGGGCCTCCTAATGACGATGGAACACTCAAATTGCGTCCCGATTCAATACATCGTCCTCCAGCAGACTTGTCTCCATGGGTCTATTGCCGCCTCGGGCACCTTATGGCCGTTCTGCTGTGAGTCAAAGATTTTCGAATCGGACGAAAAACTGAAAGTGAATTGTAACGTTCAGGGCCTCCTAATGACGATGGATCACTCAAATTGCGTCCCGATTCAATACATCGTCTTCCAGCAGACTTGTCTCCAAGGGTCTATTGCTGCCTCGGGCACCTGTTGGCCGTTCTGCTGTGAGTCAAAGATTTTCGAATCGGACGAAAAACTGATAGCGAATTGTAACATTCAGGGCCACCTAATGACGATGGAACACTCAAATTGCGTCCCAATTAAATACATCGTCCTCCAGCCGACTTGTCTCCATGGCCGTTATGCTGTGAGTCTAAATTATCGAATGGGACGAAAAACTGATAGTGAATTGTAACATTCAGGGCCACGTAATGACGATGGATCACTCAAATTGCGTCCCGATTCAATACATCGTCCTCCAGCCAACTTGTCTCCATGGATCTATTGCTGCCTCGGGCACCTTACGGCCGTTTTGCTGTGAGTCAAAGATTTTCGAATCGGACGAAAAACTGATAGTGAATTGTAACGATCAGGGCCTCCAAATGACGATGGAACACTCAAATTGCGTCCCGATTCAATACATCGTCCTCCAGCCGACTTGACTCCATGGGTCTATTGCTGCCTCGGGCACCTTATGGCCGTTCTGCTGTGAGTCTAGATTATCGAATGGGACGAAAAACTGATAGTGAATTGTAACGTTCAGGGCCACCTAATGACGATGGATCACTCAAATTGCGTCCCGATTCAATACATCGTCCTCCAGCCAACTTGTCTCCATGGGTCTATTGCTGCCTCGGACGGCTTATGGCCGTTCTGCTGTGAGTCAAAGATTTTCGAATCGGACGAAAAACTGATAGTGAATTGTAACGTTCATGGCCACGTAATGACGATGGATCACTCAAATTGCGTCCCGATTCAATACATCGTCCTCCAGCAGACTTGTCTCCATGGGTCTATTGCTGCCTCGGGCACCTTATGGCCGTTCTGCTGTGAGTCAAAGATTTTCGAATCGGACGAAAAACTGATAGTGAATTGTAACGTTCAGGGCCACCTAATGACGATGGATCACTCAAATTGCGTCCCGATTCAATACATCGTCCTCCAGCAGACTTGTCTCCATGGGTCTATTGCTGCCTCGGGCACCTTCTGGCCGTTCTGCTGTGACTCAAAGATTTTCGAATCGGACGAAAAACTGATAGTGAATTGTAACTTTCAGGGCCTCCTAATGACGATGGAACACTCAAATTGCGTCCCGATTCAATAATTCGTCCTCCAGCCGACTTGTCTCCATGTCCGTTATGCTGTGAGTGTAAATTATCGAATGGGACGAAAAACTGATAGTGAATTGTAACGTTCATGGCCACCTAATGACGATGGATCACTCAAATTGCGTCCCGATTCAATACATCGTCCTCCAGCAGACTCGTCTCCATCGGTCTATTGCTGCCTCGGGCACCTTATTGCCGTTCTGCTGTGAGTCAAAGATTTTCGAATCGGACGAAAAACTGATAGTGAATTGTAACGTTCAGGGCCATCTAATGACGATAGATCACTCAAATTGCGTCCCGATTCAATACTTCGTCCTCCAGCAGACTTGTCTCCATGGGTCTATTGCTGCCTCGGGCACCTTATGGCCGTTCTGCTGTGAGTCAAAGATTTTCGAATCGGACGAAAAACTGATAGTGAATTGTAACTTTCAGGGCCACCTAATGACGATGGAACACTCAAATTGCGTCCCGATTCAATACATCGTCCTCCGGCCGACTTGTCTCCAAGGGTCTATTGCTGCCTCGGGCACCTTATGGCCGTTCTGCTGTGAGTCAAAGATTTTCGAATCGGACGAAAAACTGATAGCGAATTGTAACATTCAGGGCCACCTAATGACGATGGATCACTCAAATTGCGTCCCGATTCAATACATCGTCCTCCAGCCGACTTGTCTCCATGGATCTATTGCTGCCTCGGGCACCTTATGGCCGTTCTGCTGTGAGTCAAAGATTTTCGAATCGGACGAAAAACTGATAGTGAATTGTAACGTTCAGGGCCTCCAAATGACGATGGAACACTCAAATTGCGTCCCGATTCAATACACCGTCCTCCAGCCGACTTGACTCCATGGGTCTACTGCTGCCTCGGGCACCTTATGGCCGTTCTGCTGTGATTCTAATTATCGAATGGGACGAAAAACTGATAGTGAATTGTAACGTTCAGGGCCACCTAATGACGATGGATCACTCAAATTGCGTCCCGATTCAATACATCGTCCTCCAGCCAACTTGTCTCCATGGGTCTATTGCTGCCTCGGACGGCTTATGGCCGTTCTGCTGTGAGTCAAAGATTTTCGAATCGGACGAAAAACTGATAGTGAATTGTAACGTTCAGGGCCACGTAATGACGATGGATCACTCAAATTGCGTCCCGATTCAATACATCGTCCTCCAGCAGACTTGTCTCAATGGGTCTATTGCTGCCTCGGGCACCTTATGGCCGTTCTGCTGTGAGTCAAAGATTTTCGAATCTGACGAAAAACTGATAGTGAATTGTAACATTCAGGGCCACGTAATGACGATGGATCACTCAAATTGCGTCCCGATTCAATACATCCTCCTCCAGCCGACTTGTCTCCATGGGTCTGTTGCTGCCTCGAGCACCTTATGGCCGTTCTGCTGTGAGTCCAAGATTTTCGAATCGGACGAAAAACTGGTAGTGATTTGTAACGTTCAGGGCCTCCTAATGACGAAGGATCACTCAAATTGCGTCCCGATTCAATACATCGTCCTCCAGCAGACTTGGCTTCATGGGTCTATTGCTGCCTCGGGCACCTTATGGCCGTTCTGCTGTGAGTCAAAGATTTTCGAATCGGACGAAAAACTGATAGTGAATTGTAACGTTCAGGGCCATCTAATGACGATGGATCACTCAAATTGCGTCCCGATTCAATACATCGTCCTCCAGCAGACTTGTCTCCATGGGTCTATTGCTGCCTCGGGCACCTTATGGCCGTTCTGCTGTGAGTCAAAGATTTTCGAATCGGACGAAAAACTGATAGTGAATTGTAACATTCAGGGCCACCTAATCACGATGGAACACTCAAATTGCGTCCCGATTCAATACATCGTCCTCCGGCCGACTTGTCTCCATGTCCGTTATGCTGTGAGTCTAAATTATCGAATGGGACGAAACACTGATAGTGAATTGTAACGTTCAGGGCCACCTAATGACGATGGATCACTCAAATTGCGTCCCGATTCAATACATCGTCCTCCAGCAGACTTGTCTCCATGGGTCTATAGCTGCCTCGGACACCTTATGGCCGTTCTGCTGTGAGTCAAAGATTTTCGAATCGGACGAAAAACTGATAGTGAATTGTAACGTTCTGGGCCTCCTAATGACGATGGAACACTCAAATTGCGTCCCGATTCAATACATCGTCCTCCAGCAGACTTGTCTCCATGGGTCTATTGCCGCCTCGGGCACCTTATGGCCGTTCTGCTGTGAGTCAAAGATTTTCGAATCGGACGAAAAACTGAAAGTGAATTGTAACGTTCAGGGCCTCCTAATGACGATGGATCACTCAAATTGCGTCCCGATTCAATACATCGTCTTCCAGCAGACTTGTCTCCAAGGGTCTATTGCTGCCTCGGGCACCTGTTGGCCGTTCTGCTGTGAGTCAAAGATTTTCGAATCGGACGAAAAACTGATAGCGAATTGTAACATTCAGGGCCACCTAATGACGATGGAACACTCAAATTGCGTCCCAATTAAATACATCGTCCTCCAGCCGACTTGTCTCCATGGCCGTTATGCTGTGAGTCTAAATTATCGAATGGGACGAAAAACTGATAGTGAATTGTAACATTCAGGGCCACGTAATGACGATGGATCACTCAAATTGCGTCCCGATTCAATACATCGTCCTCCAGCCAACTTGTCTCCATGGATCTATTGCTGCCTCGGGCACCTTACGGCCGTTTTGCTGTGAGTCAAAGATTTTCGAATCGGACGAAAAACTGATAGTGAATTGTAACGATCAGGGCCTCCAAATGACGATGGAACACTCAAATTGCGTCCCGATTCAATACATCGTCCTCCAGCCGACTTGACTCCATGGGTCTATTGCTGCCTCGGGCACCTTATGGCCGTTCTGCTGTGAGTCTAGATTATCGAATGGGACGAAAAACTGATAGTGAATTGTAACGTTCAGGGCCACCTAATGACGATGGATCACTCAAATTGCGTCCCGATTCAATACATCGTCCTCCAGCCAACTTGTCTCCATGGGTCTATTGCTGCCTCGGACGGCTTATGGCCGTTCTGCTGTGAGTCAAAGATTTTCGAATCGGACGAAAAACTGATAGTGAATTGTAACGTTCATGGCCACGTAATGACGATGGATCACTCAAATTGCGTCCCGATTCAATACATCGTCCTCCAGCAGACTTGTCTCCATGGGTCTATTGCTGCCTCGGGCACCTTATGGCCGTTCTGCTGTGAGTCAAAGATTTTCGAATCGGACGAAAAACTGATAGTGAATTGTAACGTTCAGGGCCACCTAATGACGATGGATCACTCAAATTGCGTCCCGATTCAATACATCGTCCTCCAGCAGACTTGTCTCCATGGGTCTATTGCTGCCTCGGGCACCTTCTGGCCGTTCTGCTGTGACTCAAAGATTTTCGAATCGGACGAAAAACTGATAGTGAATTGTAACTTTCAGGGCCTCCTAATGACGATGGAACACTCAAATTGCGTCCCGATTCAATAATTCGTCCTCCAGCCGACTTGTCTCCATGTCCGTTATGCTGTGAGTGTAAATTATCGAATGGGACGAAAAACTGATAGTGAATTGTAACGTTCATGGCCACCTAATGACGATGGATCACTCAAATTGCGTCCCGATTCAATACATCGTCCTCCAGCAGACTCGTCTCCATCGGTCTATTGCTGCCTCGGGCACCTTATTGCCGTTCTGCTGTGAGTCAAAGATTTTCGAATCGGACGAAAAACTGATAGTGAATTGTAACGTTCAGGGCCATCTAATGACGATAGATCACTCAAATTGCGTCCCGATTCAATACTTCGTCCTCCAGCAGACTTGTCTCCATGGGTCTATTGCTGCCTCGGGCACCTTATGGCCGTTCTGCTGTGAGTCAAAGATTTTCGAATCGGACGAAAAACTGATAGTGAATTGTAACTTTCAGGGCCACCTAATGACGATGGAACACTCAAATTGCGTCCCGATTCAATACATCGTCCTCCGGCCGACTTGTCTCCAAGGGTCTATTGCTGCCTCGGGCACCTTATGGCCGTTCTGCTGTGAGTCAAAGATTTTCGAATCGGACGAAAAACTGATAGCGAATTGTAACATTCAGGGCCACCTAATGACGATGGATCACTCAAATTGCGTCCCGATTCAATACATCGTCCTCCAGCCGACTTGTCTCCATGGATCTATTGCTGCCTCGGGCACCTTATGGCCGTTCTGCTGTGAGTCAAAGATTTTCGAATCGGACGAAAAACTGATAGTGAATTGTAACGTTCAGGGCCTCCAAATGACGATGGAACACTCAAATTGCGTCCCGATTCAATACACCGTCCTCCAGCCGACTTGACTCCATGGGTCTACTGCTGCCTCGGGCACCTTATGGCCGTTCTGCTGTGAGTCTAATTATCGAATGGGACGAAAAACTGATAGTGAATTGTAACGTTCAGGGCCACCTAATGACGATGGATCACTCAAATTGCGTCCCGATTCAATACATCGTCCTCCAGCCAACTTGTCTCCATGGGTCTATTGCTGCCTCGGACGGCTTATGGCCGTTCTGCTGTGAGTCAAAGATTTTCGAATCGGACGAAAAACTGATAGTGAATTGTAACGTTCAGGGCCACGTAATGACGATGGATCACTCAAATTGCGTCCCGATTCAATACATCGTCCTCCAGCAGACTTGTCTCAATGGGTCTATTGCTGCCTCGGGCACCTTATGGCCGTTCTGCTGTGAGTCAAAGATTTTCGAATCTGACGAAAAACTGATAGTGAATTGTAACATTCAGGGCCACGTAATGACGATGGATCACTCAAATTGCGTCCCGATTCAATACATCCTCCTCCAGCCGACTTGTCTCCATGGGTCTGTTGCTGCCTCGAGCACCTTATGGCCGTTCTGCTGTGAGTCCAAGATTTTTGAATCGGACGAAAAACTGGTAGTGATTTGTAACGTTCAGGGCCTCCTAATGACGAAGGATCACTCAAATTGCGTCCCGATTCAATACATCGTCCTCCAGCAGACTTGGCTTCATGGGTCTATTGCTGCCTCGGGCACCTTATGGCCGTTCGCTGTGAGTCAAAGATTTTCGAATCGGACGAAAAACTGATAGTGAATTGTAACGTTCAGGGCCACCTACTGACGATGGATCACTCAAATTGCGTCCCGATTCAATACATCGTCCTCCAGCAGACTTGTCTCCATGGGTCTATTGCTGCCTCGGGCACCTTCTGGCCGTTCTGCTGTGACTCAAAGATTTTCGAATCGGACGTAAAACTGATAGTGAATTGTAACGTTCAGGGCCTCCTAATGACGATGGAACACTCAAATTGCGTCCCGACTCAATACATCGTCCTCCAGCCGACTTGTCTCCATGTCCGTTATGCTGTGAGTGTAAATTATCGAATGGGACGAAAAACTGATAGTGAATTGTAACGTTCATGGCCACCTAATGACGATGGATCACTCAAATTGCGTCCCGATTCAATACATCGTCCTCCAGCAGACTCGTCTCCATCGGTCTATTGCTGCCTCGGGCATCTTATTGCCGTTCTGCTGAGAGTCAAAGATTTTCGAATCGGACGAAAAACTGATAGTGAATTGTAACTTTCAGGGCCACCTAATGACGATGGATCACTCAAATTGCGTCCCGATTCAATACATCGTCTTCCAGCCGACTTGTCTCCATGGGTCTATTGCTGCCTCGGGCACCTTATGGCCGTTCTGCTGTGAGTCAAAGATTTTCGAATCTGACGAAAAACTGACAGTGAATTGTAACATTCAGGGCCACGTAATGGCGATGGATCACTCAAATTGCGTCCCGATTCAATACATCGTCCTGCAGCCGACTTGTCTCCATGGGTCTATTGCTGCCTCGGGCACCTTATGGCCATTCTGCTGTGAGTCAAAGATTTTCGAATCGGACGAAAAACTGATAGTGAATTGTAACGTTCAGGGCCTCCTAATGACGATGGAACACTCAAATTGCGTCCCGATTCAATACATCGTCCTCCAGCAGACTTGTCTCCATGGGTCTATTGCTGCCTCGGGTACCTTAAGGCCGTTCTGTTGTGAGTCAAAGATTTTCGAATCGGACGAAAAACTGATAGTGAATTGTAACATTCAGGGCCTCCTAATGACGATGGAACACTCAAATTGCGTCCCGATTCAATACATCGTCTTCCAGCCGACTTGTCTCCATGGGTCTATTGCTGCCTCGGGCACCTAATGGCCGTTCTGCTGTGAGTCAAAGATTTTCGAATCGGACGAAAAACTGATAGTGAATTGTAACGTTCAGGGCCTCCTAATGACGATGGAACACTCAAATTGCGTCCCGATTCAATACATCGTCCTGCAGCCGACTTGTCTCCATGGGTCTATTGCTGCCTCGGGCACCTTATGGCCATTCTGCTGTGAGTCAAAGATTTTCGAATCGGACGAAAAACTGATAGTGAATTGTAACGTTCAGGGCCTCCTAATGACGATGGAACACTCAAATTGCGTCCCGATTCAATACATCGTCCTCCAGCAGACTTGTCTCCATGGGTCTATTGCTGCCTCGGGTACCTTAAGGCCGTTCTGTTGTGAGTCAAAGATTTTCGAATCGGACGAAAAACTGATAGTGAATTGTAACATTCAGGGCCTCCTAATGACGATGGAACACTCAAATTGCGTCCCGATTCAATACATCGTCTTCCAGCCGACTTGTCTCCATGGGTCTATTGCTGCCTCGGGCACCTAATGGCCGTTCTGCTGTGAGTCAAAGATTTTCGAATCGGACGAAAAACTGATAGTGAATTGTAACGTTCAGGGCCTCCTAATGACGATGGAACACTCAAATTGCGTCCCGATTCAATACATCGTCCTCCAGCAGACTTGTCTCCATGGGTCTATTGCTGCCTCGAGCACCTTATGGCCGTTCTGCTGTGAGTCAATGATTTCCGAATCGGACGAAAAACTGATAGTGAATTGTAACTTTCAGGGCCACCTAATGACGATGGATCACTCAAATTGCGTCCCGATTCAATACATCGTCTTCCAGCCGACTTGTCTCCATGGATCTATTGCTGCCTCGGGCACCTTATGGCCGTTCTGCTGTGAGTCAAAGATTTTCGAATCGGACGAAAAACTGATAGTGAATTGTAACGTTCAGGGCCTCCTAATGACGATGGAACACTCAAATTGCGTCCCGATTCAATACATCGTCCTACAGCAGACTTGTCTCCATGGGTCTATTGCTGCCTCGGGCACCTTATGTCCGTTCTGCTGTGAGTCAAAGATTTTCGAATCGGACGAAAAACTGATAGTGAATTGTAACGTTCAGGGCCTCCTAATGACGATGGATCACTCAAATTGCGTCCCGATTCAATACATCGTCCTCCAGCCGACTTGTCTCCATGGGTCTATTGCTGCCTCGGGCACCTTACGGCCGTTCTGCTGTGAGTCAAAGATTTTCGAATCGGACGAAAAACTGATAGTGAATTGTAACGTTCAGGGCCTCCTAATGACGATGGAACACTCAAATTGCGTCCCGATTCAATACATCGTCCTCCAGCAGACTTGTCTCCATGGGTCTATTGCTGCCTCGGGCACCTTATGGCCGTTCTGCTGTGAGTCAAAGATTTTCGAATCGGACGAAAAACTGATAGTGAATTGTAACGTTCAGGGCCTCCTAATGACGATGGAACACTCAAATAGCGTCCCGATTCAATACATCGTCCTCCAGCAGACTTGTCTCCATGGGTCTATTGCTGCCTCGGGCACCTTATGGCCGTTCTGCTGTGAGTCAAAGATTTTCGAATCGGACGAATAACTGATAGTGAATTGTAACATTCAGGGCCTCCTAATGACGATGGAACACTCAAATTGCGTCCCGATTCAATACATCGTCCTCCAGCAGACTCGTCTCCATGGGTCTATTGCTGCCTCGGGCACCTTATGGCCGTTCTGTTGTGAGTCAAAGATTTTCGAATCGGACGAAAAGCTGATAGTGAATTGTAACGTTCATGGCCACCTAATGACGATGGATCACTCAAATTGCGTCCCGATTCAATACATCGTCCTCCAGCAGACTTGTCTCCATGGGTCTATTGCTGCCTCGAGCACCTTATGGCCGTTCTGCTGTGAGTCAATGATTTCCGAATCGGACGAAAAACTGATAGTGAATTGTAACTTTCAGGGCCACCTAATGACGATGGATCACTCAAATTGCGTCCCGATTCAATACATCGTCTTCCAGCCGACTTGTCTCCATGGATCTATTGCTGCCTCGGGCACCTTATGGCCGTTCTGCTGTGAGTCAAAGATTTTCGAATCGGACGAAAAACTGATAGTGAATTGTAACGTTCAGGGCCTCCTAATGACGATGGAACACTCAAATTGCGTCCCGATTCAATACATCGTCCTACAGCAGACTTGTCTCCATGGGTCTATTGCTGCCTCGGGCACCTTATGTCCGTTCTGCTGTGAGTCAAAGATTTTCGAATCGGACGAAAAACTGATAGTGAATTGTAACGTTCAGGGCCTCCTAATGACGATGGATCACTCAAATTGCGTCCCGATTCAATACATCGTCCTCCAGCAGACTTGTCTCCATGGGTCTATTGCTGCCTCGGGCACCTTATGGCCGTTCTGCTGTGAGTCAAAGATTTTTGAATCTGACGAAAAACTGATAGTGAATTGTAACATTCAGGGCCACGTAATGACGATGGATCACTCAAATTGCGTCCCGATTAGATACATCGTCCTCCAGCCGACTTGTCTCCATGGGTCTATTGCTGCCTCGGGCACCTTACGGCCGTTCTGCTGTGAGTCAAAGATTTTCGAATCGGACGAAAAACTGATAGTGAATTGTAACGTTCAGGGCCTCCTAATGACGATGGAACACTCAAATTGCGTCCCGATTCAATACATCGTCCTCCAGCAGACTTGTCTCCATGGGTCTATTGCTGCCTCGGGCACCTTATGGCCGTTCTGCTGTGAGTCAAAGATTTTCGAATCGGACGAAAAACTGATAGTGAATTGTAACGTTCAGGGCCTCCTAATGACGATGGAACACTCAAATAGCGTCCCGATTCAATACATCGTCCTCCAGCAGACTTGTCTCCATGGGTCTATTGCTGCCTCGAGCACCTTATGGCCGTTCTGCTGTGAGTCAATGATTTCCGAATCGGACGAAAAACTGATAGTGAATTGTAACTTTCAGGGCCACCGAATGACGATGGATCACTCAAATTGCGTCCCGATTCAATACATCGTCTTCCAGCCGACTTGTCTCCATGGGTCTATTGCTGCCTCGGGCACCTTATGGCCGTTCTGCTGTGAGTCAAAGATTTTCGAATCGGACGAAAACTGATGGTGAATTATAACGTTCAGGGCCTCCTAATGACGATGGAACACTCAAATTGCGTCCCGATTCAATACATCGTCCTCCAGCAGACTTGTCTCCATGGGTCTATTGCTCTCTCGGGCACCTTATGGCCGTTCTGTTGTGAGTCAAAGATTTTCGAATCGGACGAAAAACTGATAGTGAATTGTGACGTTCATGGCCACCTAATGACGATGGATCACTCAAATTGCGTCCCAATTCAATACATCGTCCTCCAGCAGACTTGTCTCCATGGGTCTATTGCTGCCTCGAGCACCTTATGGCCGTTCTGCTGTGAGTCAATGATTTCCGAATCGGACGAAAAACTGATAGTGAATTGTAACTTTCAGGGCCACCTAATGACGATGGATCACTCAAATTGCGTCCCGATTCAATACATCGTCTTTCAGCCGACTTGTCTCCATGGATCTATTGCTGCCTCGGGCACCTTATGGCCGTTCTGCTGTGAGTCAAAGATTTTCGAATCGGACGAAAAACTGATAGTGAATTGTAACGTTCAGGGCCTCCTAATGACGATGGAACACTCAAATTGCGTCCCGATTCAATACATCGTCCTCCAGCAGACTTTTCTCCATGGGTCTATTGCTGCCTCGGGCACCTTACGTTCGTTCTGCTGTGAGTCAAAGATTTTCGAATCGGACGAAAAACTGATAGTGAATTGTAACGTTCAGGGCCTCCTAATGACGATGGATCACTCAAATTGCGTCCCGATTCAGTACATCGTCCTCCAGCAGACTTGTCTCCATGGGTCTATTGCTGCCTCGGGCACCTTATGGCCGTTCTGCTGTGAGTCAAAGATTTTTGAATCTGACGAAAAACTGATAGTGAATTGTAACATTCAGGGCCACGTAATGACGATGGATCACTCAAATTGCGTCCCGATTCAATACATCGTCCTCCAGCCGACTTGTCTCCATGCGTCTATTGCTGCCTCGGGCACCTTATGGCCGTTCTGTTGTGAGTCAAAGATTTTCGAATCGGACGAAAAGCTGATAGTGAATTGTAACGTTCATGGCCACCTAATGACGATGGATCACTCAAATTGCGTCCCGATTCAATACATCGTCCTCCAGCAGACTTGTCTCCATGGGTCTATTGCTGCCTCGAGCACCTTATGGCCGTTCTGCTGTGAGTCAATGATTTCCGAATCGGACGAAAAACTGATAGTGAATTGTAACTTTCAGGGCCACCTAATGACGATGGATCACTCAAATTGCGTCCCGATTCAATACATCGTCTTCCAGCCGACTTGTCTCCATGGGTCTATTGCTGCCTCGGGCACCTTATGTCCGTTCTGCTGTGAGTCAAAGATTTTCGAATCGGACGAAAAACTGATAGTGAATTGTAACGTTCAGGGCCTCCTAATGACGATGGAACACTCAAATTGCGTCTCGATTCAATACATCGTCTTCCAGCCGACTTGTCTCCATGGGTCTATTGCTGCCTCGGGCACCTTATGGCCGTTCTGCAGTGAGTCAAAGATTTTCGAATCGGACGAAAAACTGATAGTGAATTGTAACGTTCAGGGCCTCTTAATGACGATGGAACACTCAAATTGCGTCCCGATTCAATACATCGTCCTCCAGCAGACTTGTCTCCATGGGTCTATTGCTGCCTCGGGCACCTTATGGCCGATCTGCTGTGAGTCAAAGATTTTCGAATCGGACGAAAAACTGATAGTTAATTGTAACATTCAGGGCCACCTAATGACGATGGACCACACAAATTGCGTCCCGATTCAATACATCGTCCTCCAGCCGACTTGACTCCATGGGTCTATTGCTGCCTCGGGCACCTTATGGCCGTTCTGCTGTGAGTCTAGATTATCGAATGGGACGAAAAACTGATAGTGAATTGTAACATTCAGGGCTACCTAATGACGATGGATCACTCAAATTGCGTCCCGATTCAAAACATCGTCCTCCAGCCGACTTGTCTCCATGGGTCTATTGCTACCTCGGACGGCTTATGGCCGTTCTGCTGTGAGTCAAAGATTTTCGAATCGGACGAAAAACTGATAGTGAATTGTAACGTTCAGGGCCTCCTAATGACGATGGAACACTCAAATAGCGTCCCGATTCAATACATCGTCCTCCAGCAGACTTGTCTCCATGGGTCTATTGCTGCCTCGGGCACCTTATGGCCGTTCTGCTGTGAGTCAAAGATTTTCGAATCGGACGAAAAACTGATAGTGAATTGTAACATTCAGGGCCTCCTAATGACGATGGAACACTCAAATTGCGTCCCGATTCAATACATCGTCCTCCAGCAGACTCGTCTCCATGGGTCTATTGCTGCCTCGGGCACCTTATGGCCGTTCTGTTGTGAGTCAAAGATTTTCGAATCGGACGAAAAGCTGATAGTGAATTGTAACGTTCATGGCCACCTAATGACGATGGATCACTCAAATTGCGTCCCGATTCAATACATCGTCCTCCAGCAGACTTGTCTCCATGGGTCTATTGCTGCCTCGAGCACCTTATGGCCGTTCTGCTGTGAGTCAATGATTTCCGAATCGGACGAAAAACTGATAGTGAATTGTAACTTTCAGGGCCACCTAATGACGATGGATCACTCAAATTGCGTCCCGATTCAATACATCGTCTTCCAGCCGACTTGTCTCCATGGGTCTATTGCTGCCTCGGGCACCTTATGGCCGTTCTGCTGTGAGTCAAAGATTTTCGAATCGGACGAAAACTGATGGTGAATTATAACGTTCAGGGCCTCCTAATGACGATGGAACACTCAAATTGCGTCCCGATTCAATACATCGTCCTCCAGCAGACTTGTCTCCATGGGTCTATTGCTGCCTCGGGCACCTTATGGCCGTTCTGTTGTGAGTCAAAGATTTTCGAATCGGACGAAAAACTGATAGTGAATTGTGACGTTCATGGCCACCTAATGACGATGGATCACTCAAATTGCGTCCCAATTCAATACATCGTCCTCCAGCAGACTTGTCTCCATGGGTCTATTGCTGCCTCGAGCACCTTATGGCCGTTCTGCTGTGAGTCAATGATTTCCGAATCGGACGAAAAACTGATAGTGAATTGTAACTTTCAGGGCCACCTAATGACGATGGATCACTCAAATTGCGTCCCGATTCAATACATCGTCTTCCAGCCGACTTGTCTCCATGGATCTATTGCTGCCTCGGGCACCTTATGGCCGTTCTGCTGTGAGTCAAAGATTATCGAATCGGACGAAAAACTGATAGTGAATTGTAACGTTCAGGGCCTCCTAATGACGATGGAACACTCAAATTGCGTCCCGATTCAATACATCGTCCTCCAGCAGACTTGTCTCCATGGGTCTATTGCTGCCTCGGGCACCTTACGTCCGTTCTGCTGTAAGTCAAAGATTTTCGAATCAGACGAAAAACTGATAGTGAATTGTAACGTTCAGGGCCTCCTAATGACGATGGATCACTCAAATTGCGTCCCGATTCAGTACATCGTCCTCCAGCAGACTTGTCTCCATGGGTCTATTGCTGCCTCGGGCACCTTATGGCCGTTCTGCTGTGAGTCAAAGATTTTTGAATCTGACGAAAAACTGATAGTGAATTGTAACATTCAGGGCCACGTAATGACGATGGATCACTCAAATTGCGTCCCGATTCAATACATCGTCCTCCAGCCGACTTGTCTCCATGCGTCTATTGCTGCCTCGGGCACCTTATGGCCGTTCTGTTGTGAGTCAAAGATTTTCGAATCGGACGAAAAGCTGATAGTGAATTGTAACGTTCATGGCCACCTAATGACGATGGATCACTCAAATTGCGTCCCGATTCAATACATCGTCCTCCAGCAGACTTGTCTCCATGGGTCTATTGCTGCCTCGAGCACCTTATGGCCGTTCTGCTGTGAGTCAATGATTTCCGAATCGGACGAAAAACTGATAGTGAATTGTAACTTTCAGGGCCACCTAATGACGATGGATCACTCAAATTGCGTCCCGATTCAATACATCGTCTTCCAGCCGACTTGTCTCCATGGGTCTATTGCTGCCTCGGGCACCTTATGTCCGTTCTGCTGTGAGTCAAAGATTTTCGAATCGGACGAAAAACTGATAGTGAATTGTAACGTTCAGGGCCTCCTAATGACGATGGAACACTCAAATTGCGTCTCGATTCAATACATCGTCTTCCAGCCGACTTGTCTCCATGGGTCTATTGCTGCCTCGGGCACCTTATGGCCGTTCTGCTGTGAGTCAAAGATTTTCGAATCGGACGAAAAACTGATAGTGAATTGTAACGTTCAGGGCCTCTTAATGACGATGGAACACTCAAATTGCGTCCCGATTCAATACATCGTCCTCCAGCAGACTTGTCTCCATGGGTCTATTGCTGCCTCGGGCACCTTATGGCCGTTCTGCTGTGAGTCAAAGATTTTCGAATCGGACGAAAAACTGATAGTCAATTGTAACATTCAGTGCCACCTAATGACGATGGACCACACAAATTGCGTCCCGATTCAATACATCGTCCTCCAGCCGACTTGACTCCATGGGTCTATTGCTGCCTCGGGCACCTTATGGCCGTTCTGCTGTGAGTCTAGATTATCGAATGGGACGAAAAACTGATAGTGAATTGTAACGTTCAGGGCTACCTAATGACGATGGATCACTCAAATTGCGTCCCGATTCAAAACATCGTCCTCCAGCCAACTTGTCTCCATGGGTCTATTGCTACCTCGGACGGCTTATGGCCGTTCTGCTGTGAGTCAAAGATTTTCGAATCGGACGAAAAACTGATAGTGAATTGTAACGTTCAGGGCCTCCTAATGACGATGGAACACTCAAATTGCGTCCCGATTCAATACATCGTCCTACAGCAGACTTGTCTCCATGGGTCTATTGCTGCCTCGGGCACCTTATGTCCGTTCTGCTGTGAGTCAAAGATTTTCGAATCGGACGAAAAACTGATAGTGAATTGTAACGTTCAGGGCCTCCTAATGACGATGGATCACTCAAATTGCGTCCCGATTCAATACATCGTCCTCCAGCAGACTTGTCTCCATGGGTCTATTGCTGCCTCGGGCACCTTATGGCCGTTCTGCTGTGAGTCAAAGATTTTTGAATCTGACGAAAAACTGATAGTGAATTGTAACATTCAGGGCCACGTAATGACGATGGATCACTCAAATTGCGTCCCGATTAGATACATCGTCCTCCAGCCGACTTGTCTCCATGGGTCTATTGCTGCCTCGGGCACCTTACGGCCGTTCTGCTGTGAGTCAAAGATTTTCGAATCGGACGAAAAACTGATAGTGAATTGTAACGTTCAGGGCCTCCTAATGACGATGGAACACTCAAATTGCGTCCCGATTCAATACATCGTCCTCCAGCAGACTTGTCTCCATGGGTCTATTGCTGCCTCGGGCACCTTATGGCCGTTCTGCTGTGAGTCAAAGATTTTCGAATCGGACGAAAAACTGATAGTGAATTGTAACGTTCAGGGCCTCCTAATGACGATGGAACACTCAAATAGCGTCCCGATTCAATACATCGTCCTCCAGCAGACTTGTCTCCATGGGTCTATTGCTGCCTCGAGCACCTTATGGCCGTTCTGCTGTGAGTCAATGATTTCCGAATCGGACGAAAAACTGATAGTGAATTGTAACTTTCAGGGCCACCGAATGACGATGGATCACTCAAATTGCGTCCCGATTCAATACATCGTCTTCCAGCCGACTTGTCTCCATGGGTCTATTGCTGCCTCGGGCACCTTATGGCCGTTCTGCTGTGAGTCAAAGATTTTCGAATCGGACGAAAACTGATGGTGAATTATAACGTTCAGGGCCTCCTAATGACGATGGAACACTCAAATTGCGTCCCGATTCAATACATCGTCCTCCAGCAGACTTGTCTCCATGGGTCTATTGCTCTCTCGGGCACCTTATGGCCGTTCTGTTGTGAGTCAAAGATTTTCGAATCGGACGAAAAACTGATAGTGAATTGTGACGTTCATGGCCACCTAATGACGATGGATCACTCAAATTGCGTCCCAATTCAATACATCGTCCTCCAGCAGACTTGTCTCCATGGGTCTATTGCTGCCTCGAGCACCTTATGGCCGTTCTGCTGTGAGTCAATGATTTCCGAATCGGACGAAAAACTGATAGTGAATTGTAACTTTCAGGGCCACCTAATGACGATGGATCACTCAAATTGCGTCCCGATTCAATACATCGTCTTTCAGCCGACTTGTCTCCATGGATCTATTGCTGCCTCGGGCACCTTATGGCCGTTCTGCTGTGAGTCAAAGATTTTCGAATCGGACGAAAAACTGATAGTGAATTGTAACGTTCAGGGCCTCCTAATGACGATGGAACACTCAAATTGCGTCCCGATTCAATACATCGTCCTCCAGCAGACTTTTCTCCATGGGTCTATTGCTGCCTCGGGCACCTTACGTTCGTTCTGCTGTGAGTCAAAGATTTTCGAATCGGACGAAAAACTGATAGTGAATTGTAACGTTCAGGGCCTCCTAATGACGATGGATCACTCAAATTGCGTCCCGATTCAGTACATCGTCCTCCAGCAGACTTGTCTCCATGGGTCTATTGCTGCCTCGGGCACCTTATGGCCGTTCTGCTGTGAGTCAAAGATTTTTGAATCTGACGAAAAACTGATAGTGAATTGTAACATTCAGGGCCACGTAATGACGATGGATCACTCAAATTGCGTCCCGATTCAATACATCGTCCTCCAGCCGACTTGTCTCCATGCGTCTATTGCTGCCTCGGGAACCTTATGGCCGTTCTGTTGTGAGTCAAAGATTTTCGAATCGGACGAAAAGCTGATAGTGAATTGTAACGTTCATGGCCACCTAATGACGATGGATCACTCAAATTGCGTCCCGATTCAATACATCGTCCTCCAGCAGACTTGTCTCCATGGGTCTATTGCTGCCTCGAGCACCTTATGGCCGTTCTGCTGTGAGTCAATGATTTCCGAATCGGACGAAAAACTGATAGTGAATTGTAACTTTCAGGGCCACCTAATGACGATGGATCACTCAAATTGCGTCCCGATTCAATACATCGTCTTCCAGCCGACTTGTCTCCATGGGTCTATTGCTGCCTCGGGCACCTTATGTCCGTTCTGCTGTGAGTCAAAGATTTTCGAATCGGACGAAAAACTGATAGTGAATTGTAACGTTCAGGGCCTCCTAATGACGATGGAACACTCAAATTGCGTCTCGATTCAATACATCGTCTTCCAGCCGACTTGTCTCCATGGGTCTATTGCTGCCTCGGGCACCTTATGGCCGTTCTGCAGTGAGTCAAAGATTTTCGAATCGGACGAAAAACTGATAGTGAATTGTAACGTTCAGGGCCTCTTAATGACGATGGAACACTCAAATTGCGTCCCGATTCAATACATCGTCCTCCAGCAGACTTGTCTCCATGGGTCTATTGCTGCCTCGGGCACCTTATGGCCGATCTGCTGTGAGTCAAAGATTTTCGAATCGGACGAAAAACTGATAGTTAATTGTAACATTCAGGGCCACCTAATGACGATGGACCACACAAATTGCGTCCCGATTCAATACATCGTCCTCCAGCCGACTTGACTCCATGGGTCTATTGCTGCCTCGGGCACCTTATGGCCGTTCTGCTGTGAGTCTAGATTATCGAATGGGACGAAAAACTGATAGTGAATTGTAACATTCAGGGCTACCTAATGACGATGGATCACTCAAATTGCGTCCCGATTCAAAACATCGTCCTCCAGCCGACTTGTCTCCATGGGTCTATTGCTACCTCGGACGGCTTATGGCCGTTCTGCTGTGAGTCAAAGATTTTCGAATCGGACGAAAAACTGATAGTGAATTGTAACGTTCAGGGCCTCCTAATGACGATGGAACACTCAAATAGCGTCCCGATTCAATACATCGTCCTCCAGCAGACTTGTCTCCATGGGTCTATTGCTGCCTCGGGCACCTTATGGCCGTTCTGCTGTGAGTCAAAGATTTTCGAATCGGACGAAAAACTGATAGTGAATTGTAACATTCAGGGCCTCCTAATGACGATGGAACACTCAAATTGCGTCCCGATTCAATACATCGTCCTCCAGCAGACTCGTCTCCATGGGTCTATTGCTGCCTCGGGCACCTTATGGCCGTTCTGTTGTGAGTCAAAGATTTTCGAATCGGACGAAAAGCTGATAGTGAATTGTAACGTTCATGGCCACCTAATGACGATGGATCACTCAAATTGCGTCCCGATTCAATACATCGTCCTCCAGCAGACTTGTCTCCATGGGTCTATTGCTGCCTCGAGCACCTTATGGCCGTTCTGCTGTGAGTCAATGATTTCCGAATCGGACGAAAAACTGATAGTGAATTGTAACTTTCAGGGCCACCTAATGACGATGGATCACTCAAATTGCGTCCCGATTCAATACATCGTCTTCCAGCCGACTTGTCTCCATGGGTCTATTGCTGCCTCGGGCACCTTATGGCCGTTCTGCTGTGAGTCAAAGATTTTCGAATCGGACGAAAACTGATGGTGAATTATAACGTTCAGGGCCTCCTAATGACGATGGAACACTCAAATTGCGTCCCGATTCAATACATCGTCCTCCAGCAGACTTGTCTCCATGGGTCTATTGCTGCCTCGGGCACCTTATGGCCGTTCTGTTGTGAGTCAAAGATTTTCGAATCGGACGAAAAACTGATAGTGAATTGTGACGTTCATGGCCACCTAATGACGATGGATCACTCAAATTGCGTCCCAATTCAATACATCGTCCTCCAGCAGACTTGTCTCCATGGGTCTATTGCTGCCTCGAGCACCTTATGGCCGTTCTGCTGTGAGTCAATGATTTCCGAATCGGACGAAAAACTGATAGTGAATTGTAACTTTCAGGGCCACCTAATGACGATGGATCACTCAAATTGCGTCCCGATTCAATACATCGTCTTCCAGCCGACTTGTCTCCATGGATCTATTGCTGCCTCGGGCACCTTATGGCCGTTCTGCTGTGAGTCAAAGATTTTCGAATCGGACGAAAAACTGATAGTGAATTGTAACGTTCAGGGCCTCCTAATGACGATGGAACACTCAAATTGCGTCCCGATTCAATACATCGTCCTCCAGCAGACTTGTCTCCATGGGTCTATTGCTGCCTCGGGCACCTTACGTCCGTTCTGCTGTAAGTCAAAGATTTTCGAATCAGACGAAAAACTGATAGTGAATTGTAACGTTCAGGGCCTCCTAATGACGATGGATCACTCAAATTGCGTCCCGATTCAGTACATCGTCCTCCAGCAGACTTGTCTCCATGGGTCTATTGCTGCCTCGGGCACCTTATGGCCGTTCTGCTGTGAGTCAAAGATTTTTGAATCTGACGAAAAACTGATAGTGAATTGTAACATTCAGGGCCACGTAATGACGATGGATCACTCAAATTGCGTCCCGATTCAATACATCGTCCTCCAGCCGACTTGTCTCCATGCGTCTATTGCTGCCTCGGGCACCTTATGGCCGTTCTGTTGTGAGTCAAAGATTTTCGAATCGGACGAAAAGCTGATAGTGAATTGTAACGTTCATGGCCACCTAATGACGATGGATCACTCAAATTGCGTCCCGATTCAATACATCGTCCTCCAGCAGACTTGTCTCCATGGGTCTATTGCTGCCTCGAGCACCTTATGGCCGTTCTGCTGTGAGTCAATGATTTCCGAATCGGACGAAAAACTGATAGTGAATTGTAACTTTCAGGGCCACCTAATGACGATGGATCACTCAAATTGCGTCCCGATTCAATACATCGTCTTCCAGCCGACTTGTCTCCATGGGTCTATTGCTGCCTCGGGCACCTTATGTCCGTTCTGCTGTGAGTCAAAGATTTTCGAATCGGACGAAAAACTGATAGTGAATTGTAACGTTCAGGGCCTCCTAATGACGATGGAACACTCAAATTGCGTCTCGATTCAATACATCGTCTTCCAGCCGACTTGTCTCCATGGGTCTATTGCTGCCTCGGGCACCTTATGGCCGTTCTGCTGTGAGTCAAAGATTTTCGAATCGGACGAAAAACTGATAGTGAATTGTAACGTTCAGGGCCTCTTAATGACGATGGAACACTCAAATTGCGTCCCGATTCAATACATCGTCCTCCAGCAGACTTGTCTCCATGGGTCTATTGCTGCCTCGGGCACCTTATGGCCGTTCTGCTGTGAGTCAAAGATTTTCGAATCGGACGAAAAACTGATAGTCAATTGTAACATTCAGTGCCACCTAATGACGATGGACCACACAAATTGCGTCCCGATTCAATACATCGTCCTCCAGCCGACTTGACTCCATGGGTCTATTGCTGCCTCGGGCACCTTATGGCCGTTCTGCTGTGAGTCTAGATTATCGAATGGGACGAAAAACTGATAGTGAATTGTAACGTTCAGGGCTACCTAATGACGATGGATCACTCAAATTGCGTCCCGATTCAAAACATCGTCCTCCAGCCAACTTGTCTCCATGGGTCTATTGCTACCTCGGACGGCTTATGGCCGTTCTGCTGTGAGTCAAAGATTTTCGAATCGGACGAAAAACTGATAGTGAATTGTAACGTTCAGGGCCTCCTAATGACGATGGAACACTCAAATTGCGTCACGATTCAATACATCGTCCTCCAGCAGACTTGTCTCCATGGGTCTATTGCTGCCTCGGGCACCTTATGGCCGTTCTGCTGTGAGTCAAAGACTTTCGAATCGGACGAAAAACTGATAGTGAATTGTAACGTTCAGGGCCTCCTAATGACGATGGATCACTCAAATTGCGTCCCGATTCAATACATCGTCCTCCAGCAGACTTGTCTCCATGGGTCTATTGCTGCCTCGGGCACCTTATGGCCGTTCTGCTGTGAGTCAAAGATTTTGGAATCTGACGAAAAACTGATAGTGAATTGTAACATTCAGGGCCACGTAATGACGATGGATCACTCAAATTGCGTCCCTATTCAATACATCGTCCTGCAGCCGACTTGTCTCCATGGGTCTATTGCTGCCTCGGGCACCTTATGGCCGTTCTGCTGTGAGTCAAAGATTTCCAATCGGACGAAAAACTGATAGTGAATTGTGACGTTCATGGCCACCTAATGACGACTGATCACTCAAATTGCGTCCCGATTCAATACATCGTCCTCCAGCCGACTTGACTCCATGGGTCTATTGCTGCCTCGGGCACCTTATGGCCGTTCTGCTGTGAGTCTAGATTATCGAATGGGACGAAAAACTGATAGTGAATTGTAACGTTCAGGGCTACCTAATGACGATGGATCACTCAAATTGCGTCCCGATTCAAAACATCGTCCTCCAGCCAACTTGTCTCCATGGGTCTATTGCTACCTCGGACGGCTTATGGCCGTTCTGCTGTGAGTCAAAGATTTTCGAATCGGACGAAAAACTGATAGTGAATTGTAACGTTCAGGGCCTCCTAATGACGATGGAACACTCAAATTGCGTCCCGATTCAATACATCGTCCTCCAGCAGACTTGTCTCCATGGGTCTATTGCTGCCTCGGGCACCTTATGTCCGTTCTGCTGTGAGTCAAAGATTTTCGAGTCGGACGAAAAACTGATAGTGAATTGTAACGTTCAGGGCCTCCTAATGACGATGGAACACTCAAATTGCGTCTCGATTCAATACATCGTCCTCCAGCAGACTTGTCTGCATGGGTCTATTGCTGCCTCGGGCACCTTATGGCCGTTCTGCTGTGAGTCAAAGACTTTCGAATCGGACGAAAAACTGATAGTGAATTGTAACGTTCAGGGCCTCCTAATGACGATGGATCACTCAAATTGCGTCCCGATTCAATACATCGTCCTCCAGCAGACTTGTCTCCATGGGTCTATTGCTGCCTCGGGCACCTTACGCCGTTCTGCTGTGAGTCAAAGATTTTCGAATCGGACGAAAAACTGATAGTGAATTGTAACGTTCAGGGCCTCCTAATGACGAAGGAACACTCAAATTGCGTCCCGATTCAATACATCGTCCTCCAGCAGACTTGTCTCCATGGGTCTATTGCAGCCTCGGGCACCTTATGGCCGTTCTGCTGTGAGTCAAAGATTTTCGAATCGGACGAAAAACTGATAGTGAATTGTAACGTTCAGAGCCACCTAATGGCGATGGATCACTCAAATTGCGTCCCGATTCAATACATCGTCCTCCAGCAGACTTGTCTCCATGGGTCTATTGCTGCCTCGGGCACCTTATGGCCGATCTGCTGTGAGTCAAATATTTTCGAATCGGACGAAATTACTGATAGTGAATTGTACCGTTCAGGGCCACCTAATAACGATGGATCACCCAAATTGCGTCCCGATTCAATACATCGTCCTCCAGCAGACTTGTCTCCATGGGTCTATTGCTGCCTCGGGCAACCGATGGCCGTTCTGCTGTGAGTCAAAGATTTTCGAATCTGACGAAAAACTGATAGTTAATTGTACATTCAGGGCCACCTAATGACGATGGAACACTCAAATTGCGTCCCGATTCAATACATCGTCCTCCAGCCGACTTGTCTCCATGGGTCTATTGCTGCCTCGGGCACCTTATGGCCGTTATGCTGTGAGTCTAGATTATCGAATGGGACGAAAAACTGATAGTGAATTGTAACGTTCAGGGCCACCTAATGACGATGGATCACTCAAATTGCGTCCCGATTCAATACATCGTCCTCCAGCAGACTTGTCTCCATGGGTCTATTGCTGCCTCGAGCACCTTATGGCCGTTCTGCTGTGAGTCAAAGATTTTTGAATCTGACGAAAAACTGATAGTGAATTATAACTTTCAGGGCCACCTAATGACGATGGATCACTCAAATTGCGTCCCGATTCAATACATCGTCTTCCAGCCGACTTGTCTCCATGGGTCTATTGCTGCCTCGGTCACCTTATGGCCGTTCTGCTGTGAGTCAAAGATTTTCGAATCGGACGAAAAACTGATAGTGAATTGTAACGTTCAGGGCCTCCTAATGACGATGGAACACTCAAATTGCGTCCCGATTCAATACATCGTCCTCCAGCAGACTTGTCTCCATGGGTCTATTGCTGCCTCGGGCACCTTATGGCCGT